>NC_081407.1:814114594-814458344 GCF_030272615.1 Cryptomeria japonica | reverse complement strand
AGGATTAACCTCATATACTGTAGAAACCAAGGGTTAGATGTAACATAATTCTCATAAATTGAGAGATAAATTACCATAGAATTTTAACTTGATCTTTAACTTCCTCTTTTCTCTTGACCAAGCTCATAAGAGTATTTTTACTGTAGACCTAAACAACAAATGAAATAGGGTAACAAATGAAATAGGGTATTTTGTGCTCCCGTTCAAGGCTTTTCACCCATTGAACCAATGATCCTATAATCAAGGTTCCCTTACTTCACAATTTGTCAAATGCTTTAGTTTGATTGTCCCTCCTACCATTACTTGGTATCATATCTGCAGGAGACTTATGAGGAATTTAGTTTCAGTGAGATTCATGTAGGAATTAAATTAGTAATAGTCAAATATGACATTTAGTGTATATATATATATATATATATATATATATATATATATATATATATATATATAAGTCATTTTGTTGTTGCATTTGCTGAAATGTTAATTAGTATACGGCATTTGGACACCAAAGATCATAAAGTCTTCATCTATACACTATAGTGTACAACCTCCACATAGCACAATTCAAATATAATTGTTAATGTGCTATTCACTAAATATTTATAATTATAGCCACATTAATGTTGCACTAAGAGAAGCCCTTGTGTCACACAACAATGATCTAAAGTGGCCCAAACTTTGCATGTAAACTATTGGATGCTTGCACTGGCATACCAAGAAGGTTATCTACCAAAAAAATTATAATTTATCATAGTCCAACACTATATTAGTTATATAATTAATAAAAAAATTCAATAACTATAACAAAAATTACTATTTCAACTACAAATCAATTCGTGAATTTATTTTATTGTTTTATACAACACAAGCCTATATTAATATTGAAAGATTGAGAAATATCCATTTCACTAAAATCTTATAGAACGCTATCACTACCTTATCTCTTAAATTGATCTCTACCTTGAAAGAAAATGCCAAACAATGTTGAAAGTTGACAACTACTATGAAATTTTAGATACATAGACTAGACCTCACCAAACACAACTATTGACTAAATCTAAAAAATAGAACCCACTCTTGATCAACATTTAAATTATTATGAAATCAGTGTATTTACTATAATTCTTCTACAATACTTTTAAAATAATTAAACTTTCTCTATACACAGCTTCTATATCCATAAAATATCAAGCTTAAAATCATTTAATAAATGAAATAGATGAAATCATCACAATTTTCAATATGAATCACAAAATAAAATTCAATTACATCTGCACACTATCACTATAAAAATTAAATAATTAAGTCATGCCAACTATCACTATAAAGATAAGTAACTTCACATTTATTTTTAATAAAACTCTTTTACAAAACATAATATCAGAACCTAATTAAAAAACAACGAAAAACAACCATAAATACCAGCAATGCTTAAACTGCACAGTAAAAATTAACCTTGACACAAACAATACCACTAAAAGTTAAAACATATTTAAATTTGAACTATATTTCTAAAATAAAATTAAAATGTTCAAACGAAAAGCACATATACACATGTCTGTCTGTTTAACCGAGCAAAAAAATGTGTGTCTGTTTTGAATTAAGTATTGAACTACCATGATGCATTAGCTTCAAACAGGTAGAGGAGCTCATCAAAGGGGTGTTGATGAGGAATCCAAGTTTCTGTTAAGTGCATCGGCATTTGTTGAGGAATGAATGTTTCCGTCATATGCCCTGTTTCCATTTCCATTGCCCTCAAATCTTCATATGCCATATTTGCAATGAGTGTAAGAGGAGATGGAGGAGCCATAAACCATCTCATCATATCCGCTGATATTGATGCCGACTTTCTTTTTTCTTCAACTTTTTCCCTTTCCCTTTCCCTTTCCCTTTCAACTCCACTGCTTAAATTACTATTACTCTCACCACCTTCACATGCTCCAACCTTCACTTTTGGAGGACGTCCTACAAACATAAAATTTACACTCTCTCCACATAAATGGACACAAACAATACCACTAAAACTTAATTCAGAATACAGATAAAACAAAACATTATAGAATATAAACTTACCTCGTCTTTTTCCAGAAGCTGTAAATGTGGGTACTGAAGGTGGCTTTGAAGACTTTCTTTTCCTTGGTTGGGCTTCCATCTCTTCTGGATGCTTTCTCTAACTTAATCCTCTCAGTGTTAATCTAACTCTGAACAAATAAATCACTTGTAACTCAGTTTGAATCACTTATCTTTTGTGAAATCCAGTTTTGGAAGAGTTTTGTGTTATAGAAATATGCGTGTGGAGATGGAAGAACATGCAAGAAGAGAGAGAGAGAGAAGTGTTGCCAAATGCATTGTATGCAAACACAGATTTTGAATTCCCACGAACCCATGATATTCCCATGAAATTCCAAGGATCAATCAGTCAACATCAGGTTTTTGTCATTCACACCTTTAAAATATTATTTTTCTATAAAACATGCCTAAAAGTAAGGGATTGCCTACAATTATACAATCTCATGTGAAAAAACCCTAAGATGCAGAGGAATAAAAATTACAATTTACATTTATTTTTTAAATATAAAGATATTAAAATTTAAAGAAAGAAAAAAAATAAATGATTTTTTTATGAAAATAAAATAAACTTATTATTTAAAAACAGTAGACAATAAGATATAACAATAAGAGTTAAACAAGCTTAAAACAAGAGATCTGCCTAGAGTTGCACCAATTTCCTGTCAAAAAAATTGGACAATGTATACAAACTTGAGTTATATGGTACACCCTATGCAATGCAAGCTCTGATTGAATCTTTATAAGGCTTCGCTTATTTTTAAATAAGGGTTAATCAAGTCTAAAATAAGAGAATTGCCTAAAGTTGCACAAATTACCTATCAAAATAATGTACATGCACTCTAGTTCTATGGTATGTCCTGATCTTCACTTTATAAGCTTCCACTTTTTCATTCTATAAGAGTTGAGGAAGTCTAAAATAAGAGAATTACCTAAGCGAATTGCCTAAAGTTGCACAAATTACCTATCAAAATAATGTACATGCACTCCTGCAAGCTCCAGATTGAATCTTCACTTTACAAGCTTCCACTTTTTCCAGAGTAAGTTATTAAACTTGAATATGCATTTTATAGGCATCCGCTTTTTTTAAATTAAGTATGAAGCCGACACATAACTTAGATTGATAGCCTTGAAACAACAATTATTTAAAACCCGCACTTATTTTTTAAATATAAAGATGTAAAATATTTAAAATAGAACTAACCTAATAATGAATGGTGGTTTTTCTATAAATATAATACTAAGACAAAATAAATGCATTACCTTAAAAATAGTAGATAAAATAGATATAAGTACATCATCCAAAAATTATATAATGGGCCTTGTCCCTATATATTTTTTTTGTGGATATGTGTAACATATTTTTAATCTAATGAAGCAGGTATTCATTAAAACACACTCCAACTCCTAGATTGAATCTACACATTCAAGGCATCCCCTTTTTCTAAAATAAATTATTAAATAAATCAAATTCCAAGAGTTAATTTAGAAATATAAATAGTCAGATAGAATTAGATTACATTACATGAGGATAACATGCTCAGAATGAGAATGAGATGATAGTGTTGTATTTAGATCTATGCCTTTTGTTTGAGCTTTTTGCTCTTGGACTTGAGTCTTCATTTGTAATTTGCCTTTTTTTTCAATATAAAGAAAAACTAATAAATTTATCCAAAAAAATAGTAAAAATAAGTATATTATATTTATTATTTATTATTTTTTGGATAATACACTTTGTTTTTATTTCACCACTATCAAGTGACTTATGGTAAATATTGAAATGTGTTCCATAGAGGTGTGGCTTCATGTACATAGTCTAGTATTTTTTTTAGAAAGAAGTTTGTCAAATCTAGACAATTTAATTTCAATATTTTATCTTATTACTTACTATTTTTTAGATTATGCATTGGTTTGTATATTACTTACTATTTTTAGATAATACACTTATTTTAATTTAATATTATATTTTTAGAAGATTTTTTAAAATTAATTATTTAATATTTAAAAAATAAGTTTCAGTTTTAAATAATTTTAAGTGCAAGACTACTACTATAAATTACAATTGTGGAGAGTTTGGAAAGTGTTCCATAGAGTGAGAAGTACATATACACCATTCATTATTTTTTACAAGAAACTGTACAACTCTAATTAATTTTCTTGTTTTAGATATATTTTACATCTAAATGTTATATCTTATTGTTTACTATTTTTTTAGATAGTACAATTATTTTATTTTAACATTGTATTTTCAAGAATCCACTATTCATTATTTGAATAATTTTATTTTAAAATTTTAATAACTTTATTTTTAAAAATAAATGTGAATATTCAATCTTAATATTATATTTTATTGTTTAGTTTTTTTCATAGTACTTGTATCTATATTATTTATTTCTTTATTATTATTTTATGTTTTAGGTGGATGCATATCAAATATAGATTCAATCTAGAGCTTGCAATGCATTTGATAGTTGAGAGTGCATGCACACTAGTTAATATTTTTGACATGTAAGACTCTAGAAAATTCTCTAATCTTAGCCCTATTTTAACTCTCAATATTATATTAATATAGATCAATCTAAAGACCACAATCCATTTCATAGAGCTCTGAGTGCATGTTGTTGGCATTGCATGAAGATTGCATTAATGAAGTATAGTGTTGTCATTGATGTCAAAAATAATCGGTAATGGAGTTGTGTTGCAATCGACAGTGATGCAGTAATGCAACCGGTAGTAGAGCAGTGAAGGAAACTGGTATTGGTATTTCAAGCAGAGTGATCAACCACTAACCCTAACCTGTTGATATGTCGAACCCTAACCGATGAAGCTTGGTGAATCGGTTATGTTGATCTATGATCAAATGGTGATCAGAGATGGATATGCCACGTATGCATGATGCACGTGATGAGTTTCAAAGTGGTTTTGGCACGTAGAGATAACTGATTTATCTTGGTAATGAGCAAATGCATAGCATGGAGTGAATAACGCGTGATGAGTTATAGGATCCAATGTGCGGTGATCTAGGAGCGATCGAAGTTGTCTTGAACAATGTGCAATTGATTGCCATGTAATCCAACGGTCATGTTTGAACCGATATTTTTGTAATCTCTATGAGATCTTAGGTTTTGTGTTGTGTTACCGACCTATTGTATTTGCTTATAAGGTCGATGAGTTGTTTTATAATAGTGTTGGCAATTTTGTTAAGTGTGGTAGTGAGACTGTTGCCGAACCAGAAGGAGTGTCTGTAGAATGTTTTGAAGGCAAATAGGAGCATAAAAGGATCTGATTAAGCAAGATAGCGCGATTACCAGATCAACAAAAACCCTGTTGTTCTCTAACCATTACAATAGTTAAATCCCTTAACCGGGTAAGCTTTAACAAGCTTGGTGTTGTCTAAATCCTCTAACCAGGGGATCCATTAGCTTGGATTTGAAATCCTCTATCGAGGTTACTCCTAATAGGGTATTACATTTAACAGGGTATTGTAGTCGGGTCAGTGCAAGAAGATGAGTCCACTTTTTGGCCAAAAAGTGGAAGTGTTTTCCTCGATTTTCAGATTTTGTCTCATTTGAGCTTAAATTTTGAAACACTTAGAGATTGAATCTTGGAAAAAGTCGATAATATAAAAGATATCCCTCTGAATGTACTTTCCAAATATGTAATTTATTTTAATACCCACATAATAAAAAATAACTTTTTGAATGGAGTTCTGAAAACTATGTTTTAAAAATGCCTGTTTCAGGACCATACCATGCATGTGTATGACCCACACTTTTTGACACAATTAAAATTATTTTCTCAAACCGTTTTGGGAAATGGTTTGTAACACACTGAAGATTGATGAGCATATTTTTCTGTATTTTTTTTCCTAATATTTTTTTTTAATTAATTTTTTAATGACCGTAATTATCTTTTTAAAAATTTGACGTGTACGACCCACATAATTTGATGTAAACTTAACATTTTTTGATTTTTTTTTTAAATACAAAATAATTTTGTGTAGATTGATGACATATAATTTTTTTTCCAAAATTCTTTAAAATAAAAAAGTTATTAAATTAACAAAATTAGTTAATATTTCAAATTTATGGACCCGATTTAGTATAAATTAAATGAAAAATAGTTACAATAATCAATTTTTAAATAAATTTATATATTTAGAATCTAGACAGTATAATCTGAAATGGGTTTTAATTTCGTATAAAAATTCTCTGATTAGAGGCACGTAAACTATTTCAGAAGTTCGTATTTGTGCTTTCATTCATGGAGATTTGAATTTGTAGGTCCATGTCTCAGGTGTGGCCATCCCAGGCCTATCCCGGGCCTAATCCCGAGCCAAGTGGCAGGTTGTGGAATCAACTTCCACAAAACGGGCCCCCGTTTTCAAACAAGGGCAGCTTGTGGAAAAAAAAGGAAAAATGCGATTTAGAAACGGGGGCCCGTTTTTAAAAACCGAGCCCCCGTTTTCAAACAAGGGCAGCTTGTGGAAAAAAAAGGGAAAACGCGATTTAGAAACGGGGGCCCATTTTTAAAAATCGGGCCCCCGTTTTGTTTAAAAGCGGGCCCCCGTTTTAGAACAAAATGGGGGCCCGTTTATTTTTGCTTCGGACCCCCGTTACCTTTTGGCTCAAGAGCCCGAAGCATAAACAGACCCTCGTTTTTTGAAAATGGGCCCTCGTTTATAAGAGCAAGTTTTCCAATGCACAGACTTCCACGAATTTGTGACTCATTACCTTGCACTTACCTAGTCAATCCCTTAACCAGGTGGTCCTTAATCGAATCTGTTCCTAACAGGACATTTTTGTAAAGCTTCTAACAAGGCTTGGCTCCTAACAGGGTGAACTTCAGAAGAGTTTAGAATACTTGTGGGTATTCATCTCCACCGTGGTTTTTCCCATTTGGGTTTCCATGTCAAAAATCATTGTGTCAAGAGGTGAATGATTTTGTGGTTATATGTTTTGATATGATTGATATGATTAACTGGTAAAGCCACTTATATATGATTAGATAACCGGAAGTGATCTGAAATGAGTTATTACTGATGTTAGTAAAGTGGTTTAATATTTTCATTAAATATTATGTGAGTTTCAGATTTATTACATCGTATCATTGATGTTTTAGTCAATCGGTAAAGCTTGACAGTGCGGTATCAGTTTTTTATTACAGTGTTTAAATTGTTTAGTTCAGTGATTGGTTTATGAGTTGGGATTAAGTTTGGAGAAAGTTTGGTTTGTTTTCTATCTACTGATTCACCCCCCCTTATCATTAGTTGACTGGATCCTTATTGTTTCATCATATCATCAATTGGTATTTGATCATTTCAGGTCCTCTTGTGTTTAAGCCTATCAGCTTGAGGTAAAGATCTAGGAGAACATGATGAAGAAAGAAGGTTTGAAGTTCAATAGGGGCAACTACAGAATCTGGAGTGATAGGATGAAGATCTATATCAAGAGCTTAGGAAGTCAATATTGAGAACATGTTGTTACTAAATATAACTTGCCTAGTGGGATTTTGTCAGATGATCAAAAGAAGGAGCAACAAAAGAACAATCAAGCATTGGAAGCCATTATCAGTTCCTTGTCCGATTCAGAGTATGTTGATGTCCATGGATTGGAGACTGCATTTGAAGTATGGAAGAAACTTGAGGATATCTATAACGGTGATGAGCATGTTAATATTGCCAAAGCGGAGAGTCTGAGAGGTAAATTTGATGATATGCGAATGGCTGAAGGAGATAACATTCAACACTATGATAAGAGGATCAAGAAGATAGTCGATGAGATCAAAAGTGTTGGTGGTACAGTGGAGGATACCACAGTGGTTAGCAAGGTGTTAAGAACCCTTCTATCGATCTACGCTATCTGAGTTGCAACCATTCAAGAACTCAAGTCTATTGATAAATAAAAGGTAACTCTTGATTCCATCATTGGTAAATTAATTGCATTTGAATTAAATGGTTTTTATGGAAGTGTTTAGAGATCGAAGTCTACATTTAGAGCCTCAACTTCAAATCCACTGGTAAGGAAAAGCAGAGAAGTGAGCCACAGTCATGAATCCAGATCCAACAAAGAGGTTGATGATGAATACAGTCTGATTAAGCTTGAAGCATTGTTGGCCAAGTGGTTACCCAGAGGTACGGGTAAGTACAGAGGTAAATTACATTTGAAGTGTTTTGTTTGTAACCAGATTGGACATATTGTTGCTAACTGTCCAAATGAAGATAATGAGCAGAAACGTGAGAAGTATAAGATGTACAAAGGCAAAGGTAAAAGAGATTGTCTCATTGCAGTGGGTCGAGGAATTACAGATGAGGAATCTGAAGAAGATGCAAATAAGGACATTGTCTTTGTTTCTATTAAAGAAGAGACATCAGATCAGAAGGCATTAGTCTCTCGCATGGATAGCTCGAATGATTAGATTATAGATAGTGGTTGTTCACACCACATGACTGGTGACCGTAGTAAGTTTCTTACTTTGAAGGAATTTGATGGAGGTGTTGTGAGATTTGGGAATGACTCACCCTGCATGGTAAAAGGAAAGGGAACCATATCTCTTAACAGTAAGAGAAGTGTAGATGATGTCTACTAGGTTGAAGGACTGAAACACAATATTTTGAGTGTTGTTCAACCCAATGACAGAGGTTATCCATTGGAAGTCAAGAATGGGATGTGCAAAATCTATGGAAGCAAAGGTGAACGGATTGCAACCGGCAAGCAGACAAAAGGTAACTTGTTTCACCTAAGTTCTAAAGTCAACAATTTTTTAATTGCAAAAGTAGAAGATAGTTGGCTTTGGCATCGAATATTTTGTCATGTAAATTTTGATAACATTATAAAAGTTAGTAAGTCCAAATCAGTAAGAGGTTTGCCTCAGCTGGACAAACCAATGAATGCTCTATGTAAGGAATGTCATTTAGGGAAGATGACATCCTCAACTTTCAAGAGCAAATCTTTCTCAACAAAACATTTGCTAGATTTGGTTCATACCGACCTTTGTGGACCAATAAGGACTAGGAGTATTCAAGGTGATCGGTATTTTATGATTTTTACTGATGATTTCTCAAGAATGATGTGGGTCACCTTCTTGAAGGACAAAACATAAGCCTTTAGAAAGTTTAAGGAATTTAGAGACTTAGTTGAGGAAGAAAGTGGGAGAAATCTTAAGTTCTTAAGAATTGATCAAGGTGGTGAATTTACTTCAGAGGAATTCACTAGATACTGTGAAGACAATGGAATTAAGAGGCAACTTTATGCACCTAGGATACCACAACAGAATGATATTGCAAAAAGGAACAACCGGTCAATAGTTGAAGTTGCAAGGACTGTGCTAATTCAAGGAGGTGTAGCTAAGACAATTTGGAGAGAACCTGTTAGCACAACTGTCTACATAATGAACCAGATATTGGTTAAAAAAGGTAAGGATAAAACCGCTTATGAATATTGGTATGGTAGATCACCTAATGTCAGTTACTTTAAGATTTTTGGTAGCAAATGTTTTATCAAGACAGATGACTATGTTGGTAAGTTTGATGCTAAGAGTGATGAAGGCATATTTTTTGGTTACTCCACCAAGAGCAAAGCCTACAAATGTTACAACAATCGGACAAAGAAGATCATTGAAAGTGCTAATGTCCGAGTGGATGAATTTCTTGAAGATTTAGGAGAAACTAGTAAGGAGAGGAGGAAGATAAACCTTACATTCTGGTTTTGGAACTAGAACCAGTGAAGCCATAAGTTGGTGAAATGAATATTGCAGCACCAGTTCAACCTGAACAAGTAGATTCTGCAAAAGATGAAGTGAAGAAGAAGAAGAACCTGAAGACCATGATCATGTTATTCCAAGATATGTTAGACTCAATCATAATCCTGATCAGATTATTGGAGATGAAGATGTTGGTGTGTTAACCAAAAGAAGAATAAGAGAGAGTTCTTGTATGATCTCCACTATTGAGCCTAAAACAACAAAGGAAGCTTTTGGAGATGATCACTAGATAGAGGCTATGGAAGAAGAACTTGACCAGATTGAGAAGAACAATACATGGACACTAGCACCCAAACCGGAGAACAAGAATGTAATAGGTACAAAATGGGTATTCGAAAATAAATTGAATGAAGATGGAGTAGTAGTCAGGAATAAAGCCAGACTAGTATGCAAAGGTTATGCACAAGAAGAAGGTGAAGACTATGGTGAGACATTGCACGAGTTGCAAGATAGGATTCAAAGTGTTAGAGTATTCGAGTATTTACTTGATTAATTAAACATTCTTTGTTTAATTATTTAAGTTCCCTTTATCTCTTTTACACTTAAGCTAACTTTAGGTGCATATAATTAATTATTTTAATTAATTATTATGTGCAAACCTAGGTTTTCCCTTTTTAGGGTTTCTTGACCTATTAAAGGTTGAGTTCTTTCTTTTCATTGTAAGAATCACATTACATATTTTTGTGAATATTGAGCTCTCTCTTTTTGAGCATATTCTCTGTGTTTTGTATGTTCTTCAGATTTTGCTTCATTGCTTCTCCTTGTAACAGGTTATTCGGCTTGCAGAAGATCTTTAGGCTCCTATGGTGTTGTATTTTCTCAACTCCTATATGGTATTAGAGTGGAGAATTTGCAGCTGCCTGTTCTTGTTTTGAGAATTTTTGCTTTGGAAGCAGATCTGGGGTTTCAGGAATTTTTTTATGTACCTAGGGTTTGAGCTTTTTTTCTGAGCACTTTGGGCCTAATCGGACCTCACCATCATGCTTAGAAGGCCCAAAAACCCCTATGGTCATATAAAATTTGACCTATTTTGGTTCCTGAGCCTCTGGGAGCATTTTTTTTTCTCAGATCCAAGCCGTACGACCTTGGCATGCAGATCGAGAAATTTTTTTCAAAATAATTAAAAATTTGTCTTTTTACGGCATGCAGGTCAAAATTTGCTTTTAAAAAAAATTCTTTCAAAAAAGCGAAAAAAAAGGGAGGTTTGTTTCTTTTTAAGAAAAAATAATAATTTTGGGGCACATTTTTTGTGGGTACCACAGGGTACCGGATTGACAGGCCTGTCAGACCTGTCAGTTTGGCCCCTGCGGCCCCCACCGGTAGCCCCTCCGTCCTTCTCCGGCCGCCGTCGCTGTTTCTCTGGCCCCCACTGGCCATGCAGCTCCCGGTCTCCGACCACCACCGGCCATGCAGATCTAGGTCCCCCGCGCGCCGCCCAGCCTAGCCCCGCCGCTCCGCCTGGCTCCACTGTCGCTGCCCAGCCTGGCCCCGCTGCATCGCCAGACGCCTAGCTCCCTGGCCTTCCCGCCACCCGGTCGCCGCCTCCTTGCACTGCCGGCTACCCGGCCCGCCGCCACCTGTAGCCCTCAGCCTCCTCCCTGGCCCCTGTCGCTGCTTCCGGCCGCCCTTCGCTCCGCTCCCCGGACGCTTTTTTTTTTTCGGCCGGCCACCGCTCCAGCTCCTTGGTTTTTTTTTTTCTGGCCTACCACCGCTCCACCACCGGGCCGCCGCCCAGCCACCGGAGCTCCGCCCGGCCGCCACCGGACCACCAACAAGCAACCAGACCCCCTTTTTTGGTTTTTTCAGGGGGGGTTTGGTTTTTTTGCCCTATCTTGGGCATACAAAGTCATTTTTTTGAGAACGAATAGGTGTCGGAAATCTGGTTCCGAGGTTGACCTCATGGTATTTGTAATTTTTTCCAATTTTGCTATTTGACTGTGTTATTTTGCAGTCAAAGTGAGGTCTCTTTTTTGTACTCCGGGAGACGTAGAATGAGCATTCGACCTCCGTTTTTTGAAAACTTTATATTTTCGGAAAGCGTGTTCTGTGTACTTTCCAAAAATATGAGTTTTTTTTCCAGATTCTACTCCATGCATATTTTATTCAATTTTTTGCTTTTCAGCACTCTAGTGGATATTGTGGTTGTTTCAGGTCCTGGGATCTCTTTTCTGAGTAGGGTGTCTCTGTTTTGATTCTCGTTTCTATTTTCAGTCTTCTTATCATTGTAGCTTGTAATTATGCAAACGCACTGAGATAAAGTGCCATCATGCATTGTTTACTTGGAATCTTGCATATCTTGTGTCTCGTTGTACATGCACTGTTGATCAAGTGCCATGAGGGGGTTGATGTTTGCCTTTGTTTGCCATCTTCCTTTGTCAAGTGAGTGTTCCTTCCACGAAATTCGCCTCATGATGATGTGTCTCAGCACCTTTGATGTTCTTGGTTCTTCGTCATGCAGTTGTTTTTGGCTGTCCTTTTCAGTGTTCCTGTCCCTCTCCCACTTCCGCATTATGGGGAGGTTTATCCTGTTGGTTCTAATGCTTCCATGGTTCGATTGATCAGCTCTTCAGGCTTTGGTTTCTCATGCCATCTGTATCTTCGATTTCAGTTGTTTTGCCTTGTTTGCCTCCTGATTCGAGTAGTGTCATTTGAGGGCATTCATGCAGATTACAGTCTTCTCTACCTGGTTATGTTCTAGTTCAGTGGATGTTCTTCAGATCAACAGTTATTCTTCGACAAAGTTTGTATGTTCTTCATGCTTCAGTGATATTCTTTTCCATCTCTTTTTGGAGTAGAGTTTTGTTCCCATGTGGTTTTCTCTATTTCTCCAGTTCATAGAGATTTCATTGTATTTGGGTACCTGATCAGGCCTTGTTGTCGGGACCCATCTTTATTGCTTTCAGTAGCTGTTCTAGGTTTTAGCTTCTCCCTAAGTCTAGCTTAAGGGGGGGTGTTAGAGTATTCGGGTATTTACTTGATTAATTAAACATTCTTTGTTTAATTATTTAAGTTCCCTTTATCTCTTTTACATTGAAGCTAACTTTAGGTGCATATAATTAATTATTATGTGCAAACCTAGGTTTTCCCTTTTTAGGGTTTCTTGACCTATTAAAGGTTGAGTTCTTTCTTTTCATTGTAAGAATCACATTACATATTTTTGTGAATATTGAGCTCTCTCTTTTTGAACATATTCTCTGTGTTTTGTATGTTCTTCAGATTTTGCTTCATTGCTTCTCCTTGTAACAGGTTATTCGGCTTGCAGAAGATCTTTAGGCTCCTGTGGTGTTGTATTTTCTCAACTCGTATACAAAGTATATCAGATGGATGTGAAGTCAACATTTCTAAATGGAATTTTGGAAGAGGAAGTCTACATTGAATAACCAGATGGTTATGCTTTGACTGAAGCAAATGATATGGTGTGAAAAATACACAAGGCACTATATGGTTTGAAGCAAGCACCTAGGGCATGGTATGAAAGACTACATTCTCACTTGGTGAAGATAGACCTTTTCAGAGAACGAATGAATACAACAATATATATCTCAAGACTAAAGGAGATAAGATATTGGTTAGTGAGGTATTTGTGGATGATATCATTTTTGGAGGCAATGATGACATGTGTGATGACTTTGCTAATAAGATGAAAAGTGAATTTGAGATGTCTCTAGTAGGAGAGATAAAAGTCTTTATAGGTTTGCAAATTCAACAGATGAAGGAAGGTATTTTTATCACACAGTCCAAATATGTGAAAGAAGTATTGAAGATATTTGGAATGGGAGATTGTAAACCAGTTGGAACACTAATGGTTATAGGCTATAAACTGTCTAAGGAGGATGATTCTGCATTAGTGGATGAAAAGGAGTATAGGTCAATGATAGGTAAACTACATTATGTTGTCTACAACAGATCGGATATTGCTCATGCAGTTGGATTAGTTGCCAAATTTTAGAAAAGCCCTAAGGAGACACACATGGTAGCAACTAAAAGATATTTTAGATATTTGAAATGCACAATTAATTATGGATTATGGTATCCATATGCAGGTAACTTTGATTCTAAAGTCTATACATATGCACACTGGGCAGGTAATGTTGATGACAGGAAGAGTACAACCAGAGGGGCTTTCTTTGTTGGAGGAAGGCTTGTATCTTGGAGCAGCAAGAAACATAGTTGTATATCACAATCAACTGCTAAAGCTAAATATGTTGCATCAAATATGAATTATACCTAGCCAATCTGGATGAAACACATTTTGGAAGGTTTCAAGTTGAAGATTTCAGAATCGGTAAGGATTTTCTGTGATAACACCAGTGCAATAAACATTTTTTAAAAACCCGGTGTTGCATGCTAGGATAAAACATATTGAGCTGAAGTATCATTTTATGAGAGAGAAAGTGCAGAGTAAAGATGTGTCACTAGAGCATGTATCTACTAAGGAACAACTAGCGGATATCTTCACTAAACCTCTACCTAAGGCTACTTTTGAGTATCTTGGAGGTTAGCTAGGGGTTGTACCCCTACATGAGGTCAATAAAGGAGATGTGGAAGACATCAGTCCTGGAGCTTATTGAAGATCCTGAAGTAGGATTGGTGTAGAGTGGAGCTATTCCACAAGGGGAGCAACAAGTTGCAAATCATTGTTGCAGATCGATGAAGCATGGAATGGTTAACCAACTGATATTGGTATTCACTTTAGCATTATTGTCAAAGGGGGAGAAGAACTATATGTTGATGGGGAGAAGAACTATGTATGATTGATAGCCAGTTACCAGCTAAAGACATGAAGACACAGTTGAAGGAGAGTACATGGAAAAATGTAAACCAAGATTCCTATACCTATGTATTTTCATTACTCTCAATCATCACAATCAAAAGGGTATTGATATTTGTATTGCCATCAATGCCAAAGGGGGAGATTGTTGGCATTGCATGAAGATTGTATTAATGAAGTATAGTGTTGTCATTGATGTCAATAATAACTGGTAATGGAGTTGTATTGCAACCGGTAGTAGACCAGTGAAGGAAACCAGTATTGGTACTTCAAGCAGAGCGATCAATCGGTAACCCTAACCTGTTGATATGTCGAACCCTAACCAATGGAGCTTGGTGAATCAATTATCTTGATCTATGATCGAATGGTGATCGAAGATTGAGATGCCACGTATGCATGATGCACATGATGAGTTTCAAAGTGGTTTTGGTGCATACAGATAACTGTTTTAACTTGGGAATGAGAAAATGCATAGCATGAGTGAATAACGCATGATGAGTTACATGATCCAATGTGCGGTGATCCAAGAGCGGTTGAAGTTGTCTTGAACAATGTGCAGTTGATTGCTATGTAATCCAACGGTCATGTTTGAACTGATATGTTTGTAATCTCTATGAGATCTTATATTTTGTGTTGTGTTACCAACCTATTATATTTGCTTATAAGGTGTTAGCCTCCCCTACAGTTTTCCATTTTGAATGTTCATACTTGCGGGTTGCTGCATTGTGCCTTTATTTCTATTAGGTCATTTGTTCTCCTTCGTGTTTGAACCTAAGTCATTGAACTCTTTTTTAAAAAGTTCAATAGGTTCAAGGTTCAAAGCGTGTTTTAGAAAAAAGTCATTAGCGGTCTTTGTCTTCACAAAAGCAAGCACGTTATTGTTATACATTTTGAACTTTGAACCTGTGAACCTTTTTCAGTTCAAGGTTCAAAATGTCTTCTGTGAGTCGCAGCAACGTATTATTTTACAATGAGTGGATGTATATATGTTTTAAGTCAGTTTCTGAACTTGAACTTTGAACCAATTTTCAAATGGTTCAAGCGGTTCAATGGTTCAAGGCTCCTGCTTAATAATTATTGTTGTTGCTCGTTCCTAGTATTGTTTTGTGCCGCTAGTTCTTTGTTGTTTTCCTTGGATGAACTTGAACCGTTGAACTCTTTGTGAAATGGTTCAAGGTTCATAAGTTCACTTCAAAACCGATTCTAAGGCTTTTTGTTGATATTAAAAGTGGCGCGGCAAGAACGAATATTCCCAGTTTTAGCAGTTTAAAATTCTAAATATGGAAAGTAATCATGAGTGCATCGACTACTTGTGCGGAAGTGATGGATAATTTTAAGAAGGTGTCAGATTTTAGTCATTTCACTGTTACTTTGCACACTTAAGTGAATCATTATGAAGCGTGTGTGGCTTTATTGATATTTTCCCATCTGTTCAAAAAGGAATGTATGAATTCATTTCCATAGTTTGTAAGGGTTGCAACTTCTATACTTGAGCAAATTGGAGGCGCCGAAGGTAAAATCAGCTCTGATTTTCTGAGAAGGTTTCCAGTTTTCATGGTGGTAACGAGTAAGTTCAGATGACTTTTCCCATGCTGTATTTCTTTAAAAACTGAAGATTTATCAGTATAGGAAGGAAATATTTAAATTATTGGAGTAGAACTCTGCATTATTTTTAGAATTTCCTGGTTAGAAGTATAGATAGTCAGAATGAGGTCGGTGTTGTCGAAGCTTGGTCAGACCTCATGTCTAGTGAGCATATTACCAGAGCTAGAAGATACTTCCTTGGCTCATGCTGATTTAGGAGATTTCTTGGACAGAGCCAAGAACCCTCAGACTGGTTCAATGATGGAGAAAATAGTGAAAAGCGGTCTTGTTGAAGCTGTCACGTTTCTGCTTGTTGCACCATGTCCAAATTTGGTGATTGCTTGCATGAATAGGTATGATACGGAGAACAGATGCATCAGAACTAGTAATGGTGAGTAGCTAGTCAGTATCAATAGAGAAACAATAATGGCGGCTATGGGAATCTTGCACAAGGAGTTATATGAGGATTGGACCATTGGGAACTCATATGCCTATTTCTCAGAGAAGAAAAGTAAGTACATGAGTGTGATTGCTAGGAATTGGCTCCTAAAAGTTCAGAAAGGAGGGTCACGACTACCAAAGCCCCTAACTAGAGAGCACTTCATCACAAAAGTGCGGGATATTGTGATACATTTGAACAGGGTGAAGGGAAACTCACATTCTTTCTATTGGGAAGATTGGATGTACTTTTTCATTCAGGTGTTGTTATCTGGTGATAGGTATCTTGATTGGGCTCAGGTAATTGCGGAAAGACTTCATGAAGGGTTGAGTAACTTTGTGGGAATGTCAGGTTTTTATATGTCTTCTTACATTTTCAACATACTACATTGTACAAGGGATTGGCCTGGTTTGCTTAATGAACCTTGGGTAGATGGGATGAAAGTGTATAATTATTATCCTCTATTACAGCAGCAAAAACATGTGGAGCAAATTGATAGATGGAATGGTGTCTTCGTGGGAAAACTAGCTTTTGAGCTCTAGGGGGATGTGAACAGGAGAATGTTTGTTGAAGAAATGAAGTTCATAAGCATATACGGTAGCTTCTTTATTCAATTTCCTAGGTTCACTTACCTATGAGTAGGTGGTTTTGAGGGTCAACCATTCAAGCTGCCTAGGTATGCCTTCGACAACTATGTACTTATAGAGGTGAGAAGGCAGCTAGCTTACATTGATAAGAGATTGGGAGCAAAGGGTGAGTTTGGAGTTGTATTCCCTGTTGAACTTCGATACTACAACTGCAAATTTGTATCTAACGCTCTGAACCTGGAATTGGAATTCAAGAGGATGAACCTACAACCATATGTGGCAAGACGTATGTTTGATAGCAGAGGTTATGCCATTGAAAATCTAAATGTGGACAACCATTTTTGTCATGAACCTCAGTTGGAGGATTACTGGGAGAATTGCAGTGATGAATATGAGGTAAGAAGAAGAATGTGGTCAAGGTTCACTTTGCAACAAATAATCACCATGAAGCTTCCAATCAATATATCTGGAGTACAGGAAGATACAGGGGAAGATATTTTAGAACCTGAGTTTGACATAGAGGTTCAAGGAAAGTCAATTCTAGAGATTGATTGGAATAAAAGGGAGGATGACAGTGTTCAAGCCAGAACTTTTAATGTTATAAGACAAACAAAGAGATGGTTGAGAAACCAAAATTATAAGGAGGGATCTCACATGTCCTCACATGAACTAAGAGTTGATTCACACATTGTGACTCAATCTCCCATTTCTTCCACTAATGAAATTGTTAATGTTGCAGGTGTTTCAAGGCCTATTGTTGAGAAATCCAACCTAGGAGATCAAAGAGGTCACCATCAGGTTCCACAGCCGCTCGAGTAACTCAGTCCAGGAGTAAGAAGAAGAGTAGAGAGCCCATTTTGAAACAGATTGTTGTGGACCTAGACCCTAGTGAAGAGATAGAGGCAACAATGGATCAACAAGATTTGGATGAACCCGTGATGCAGGAAATGGACATGTGTAAAGAAGTGGATAGCAAACAAGACCCCATGAACACCCTGGTTATTATCAATTCACCGGATATACAGACAACTCCTCCACCTAAAGAGCCAGTGAACACACCACAATGGTTGGAAGTTGTTGTTGGAAAGAAACGAAGTGTAGTGCCAATTACAATCCCTATGGAAGACATTGTCAACAAATGTTTGGGAAAGGCATCAAAGCCGAAAAAACTCAAGATGTAGACAATGCTTGAAGTAGATGAAACAACAGGTCACTAGATGGGTGAGATAGCCAAACCAATTCCAGAGAGAGATGCAAACAAAGCCACTGAGGAGGACTTTACCATTGAAAAGACAGACTTGGGAGTTGCTTCGCGTGTCGTAGCTATTAAGTATTTGGAGTCATCCACAAAAAGGATAATTTCTAGAACATAGAAAGATGAGAAAGTTAAAAGGGAATTGAAGCAAGTCATCACTTAGATGGCTGAGTATATCAATGCCATTCATAATCCAAATTCCCAACCTTTGTCACAGGTACCTGTATCATTTGATCCCAAATCTTCGGCCAATCAAAAAATGTTGGACCAGGTTCAAAGGAACAGAATAGTCACAGAGATGTTCAACAAATGGTTGGATCTTATAATGCAATAGGGATTAGACTACATCGTCAATCTGGTGAAGGTTTATAAGGATGTCAAGACTGTGAGAAAGGAATTAGAGCTAGAGGTTGTGGCTTGGGAGAAAGAAAGGATCAAATGGGTAGCAGTCCTTGTGCAAATGAATGACATACAAAAATATGGAGTGATGAAGTTCTTAGCTGAAAAACCAATAGAAAATCTAGATGATAATGTATTGTATGTATCAAAGAAGAATGTGGAGTGGCGTAATTCAATCAGTAAACAAGGCCACGAAGAGTCCACCAAACTGCTTAGAGGATTGACAGACTTAATTGATACAATCTAGAAGGATCTCAAGTGCATTGACATCCAGCTCATGAAAAATGATGCTAAGACAATTGAAGCGGCCACAGACATGACCAAAATCTTTCAGGAAAGAGTACAATTCATCCAGATGACAAAATCCTTGACCACAGATGACTTCTCAAAGGTGGCTAGGATCGAATCAATGCTCACAGTCTATTCTGATCATTTTGGGCACACAAGGAAAGGGTGGCACAAGTGAACATGGACAAGGAGGTGTGGAAGCAAAGAATTCAGCACATCAGACTTCCTTATTTTCAAGTCATCCTGAACTTCTCGGTGACACACTTGGAATGGTGTGATTCTTCGGCAAAGTAGGACAGATCAGTAACTTCTTCTGCCACAATGGAATCATGATTAATCCAAGAATGAGTTGTCAGCCTTACAGTGGTTGTTGTTTTAGTTTTGTTTTTTTCTTTTTTTTTCCTTTCTTGTTTTAGCAAACGGTTTCTTTAACCATTGGTTATAGTAAAGTTTAATTTGTTATGTAAAAACTATGAGCCTGGAGGCTACTTAAGATGGAAAGCTTGTCTATGGTAAGGTCTGAAAAACTGTGATTTTTCAAGCAGCAGACAATATCCATTTTGTTTTTTTCTATGAATTGCTTTAAACTGGAATGACTGATTATCAATAAAATGTTATGGTGTGCAGTCTTTGAATCTGTGTTTAAAGATTAGCAATCTTTCTTGAGAAATCTACTATTGGCGTGATATCATTTTATGATCAGTTATTTCTATGTTTTTCTAAATTCATGGTTGCCATTAATTGTTAGCAGATTCATTGTGTATTGAGTTGTGTTGATCCCCCTTGTCCTATGAGGCATGAGAGAGTATCGATTAGACATCAATACTGCTGTGCATTTGCTATGCTCTGAATTTATAAACCGAACGTGTATGTGAATCAAAGTCTATGAGCTCTTATTTAATCTTCAGAATATTTTCTTTGTTTCAGTTTGAAGGCATTCTTTTGTGTTGATGGATGAATGCTAAAGCCTTTCCACACTTTCTGGTAAAAAGTGTCAACATTTCATTTGTGTATTAAATTCATTGTGAATCATATGAGGAGCTGCCCTCTAATACAGAGGTTGGATTTTAATTAATTCATCCAATTGTTGGTAATTTGTTTCCTTTCATAAAGGGGCGTACAAGAGTTATATTTCTGCTTAGAAAGAACAAATAAATTTCAAGAAAGGGACAAATTTGTTTACCAACATAAGGTCAATGAGTCATTTTGTAATAGTGGTGGCAATTTGTTAAGTGTGGTAGTGAGATTGTTTCTGAACCAGAAGGAGTGTCTACATAATGTTTTGAAGGAAGATTGGAGCATAAAAGGATTTGATTAAGCAAGATAGTGCTATTACCAAATCAACAAAAACCATGTTTTTCTCTATCCATTCCAACAGTTAAATCCCTTAACCGGGTAAGCTTTAACATGCTTGGTGCTATCTAAATCCTCTAACCAGGTGATCCATTAGCTTGGATTTGAAATCCTCTACCGAGGTTACTCCTAACAAGGTATTGTAGTCAATCCCTTAACCGAGTGGTCCTTAACCGGATTTATTCCTAACAGGACATTTTTGTAAAGCTTCTAACAAGGCTTGGCTCCTAATAGGGTGAACTTCAGAAGAGTTCAAAATACTTGTGGGTATTTATCCCCACCGTGGTTTTTCCCATTTGGGTTTCCACATCAAAAATCATTGTGTCAAGTGGTGAATGATTTTGTGGTTATATGTTTTGATATGGTTGATATGATTAACTAGTAAAGCCACTTAGATATGATTAGATGATCGGAAGTGATCTGAAATGAGTTATTACTGATGTTAGTAAAGTGGTTTAATGTTTTTCATTAAATGGTATGTGAGTTTCAGATCTGTTACATTGTATCATTGATGTTTTAGTCATCTGGTAAAGCTTGACAGTGCATTATCAATTTTTTATTACAGTGTTTAAACTGTTTAGTTCAGTGATTGGTTTATGAGTTGGGATTAAGTTTGGTGAAAGTTTAGTTTGTTTCACCGCCCCCTCCCTCTCCCCTCTCAGTAGTTGATCGGATCCTTATTGTTTCATCATATCATCACATGCACACTAACATGTGTGTGACTCTGGAAAGGTCTATAATTTTAGACCTATTTTAACTCTCAATATTATATCTTTTTTTTTTTTTTTAATTGATAATATGTTTTATATCTTATTCTTTAGTATTTTTTGGATAATAAATTCGTATCTACATTGTTTAGTATTTTCTTTACAATACACTTTTGTCTACATTGTCTAATTTTTTTAGATAATACACTTATTTTATTTTAATATTCCATTTTTTAAAAAAGTCATCATTTATTATTTGAATAATTCTATATTAAAAAATTTAATACCTTTATATTTAAAAAATAAGAGTAGGTTATAAATAATTTTTTATTTCACTTTTGTCAATGTTGCCTTAATAATTTATTTTATAAGGTGCTCATTTAGTCTAGAGCTGGGAGTTGTTCTCTACATCTCAAAGCGCATGTATACTATTCAATATTTATGACCAGAGATTTGTACAATGATAGACAATCTTTTAATTTTATATATTTATTTTAAATCTAAAAAAAAATTGAAGGTGTCAATCACAAAAGCCTTATTTGTAAAAAGATTGATCCTTGAATTTCATGGGAGAATCATGTGAATGTGGGAATTAAAAAGCTTAGTTTGTATACAATGTATTAGCAAATGCCGATCTATCTTTTTACAAAGAGTTACATGTTCCTTTATGTCCACACACATTTCTTTAATAAAAATTATTGTTGAGTTAGATTTCAAAAAAGATAATTAATGTGAAATAAGGTTGAAGTGATTTATATTTTATTTTCTTTTTATTTTTTAAATTACATTTTTCATTCCATTGAATAAATCTAGAATAAAACTAAGAGGATTAAATTATAGTAGTCATGAAAGAAACTGAAGGATAGAGTCTTGTTGTATGATTGTTCAACAATCTATAAAAGATCGAACTAGATTATAATAATTGAAATGTTTTTATCTATTGTTACAACACTTGATTTGAAATTGAGTAGATGAATGTCAAGACAAAATTCTTGTATGAAGATAGAGGAGAAATTTATTTGGGATAAATTTATGTTTAGCACCCATTTTGGTTGTTGTGCTTGGTCTTGTGCAAGTAGGCTTGTCTTGGGTTTAGATTGGCAATATTGGTCACTTCCTAGTGCCTAGCCCTTTATGCAACCAAAAATGGTATTAAATGTCATCTTTGAGCTCTTAGCAATTGTAACCTTATTGTCGACCTCTCATTGATAATTTTTTATGAAAAGGTGTAAGTCACATGTAAATATGACTTCCTCCTCATTTGAAAAGCCTAATGGAATCCAATGATCAAATTACACATCTCTCTAGAAAGCAATCAAGATCTATGGACATTATTAAGCATGTTGCATGCATGTTGTTATCTATAATTGAAGTAATTTTATTTCTTATTGTTATTCTCATGTGGTGTACTAACACTTGTAGGATTTCATCAACACCTTGTGTAGAAATCAAGCAAGGCCTTCTCATCTAAGCTAGTCATTGTTATTTCAACTTCATCATCATTATTTATTTATCTCAGTCCTAAGGGAGCATATTAATTTTATCTCTCATAATTGTCGTTATGGATGTGGAAACACCGACATGGGGTTTGATTGAGGCAAGCCCCTATACAACACAAATTTTTCCCCCTTTTTGCATGTGCCGGTATATATACAAAGAATTCAACATGCAACAGTGATACTATAATGTCACCAAAATGTAATGGTGTTTGAAAAATGTGTGAAAGAGAGATCAAGAGGAAAGCTACCCTTTCCCTCCAAGAAGAGATGAGAGTTTCCCTGCGGATTTCCTTTCAAAAACTTTTCATGCATTACATTGGAAGAGGGGGGGTGATACATTAGATTCAACCTCCAAAGAAGAAGATAGAATTCTGAATGAAATGAGAATGATAAGTTAATCCCCTCTTCTACTTGGAATGGAAAGGAATTGATTGAATTATGTATTAAGACTAAGTGAAAAAGAGATGAAGAACTAATAATAACTCAAGATCAGAGTGTGGGATGAAGTTGTGAACCTGGATTTGGCAGTAATATGTCAAGCCGAAACTGCCCTATGGATTTGAGGAAAAGTTGCTCAGACCATGGCGAAAGTGTACATGGTCCTCTGAAAAATCCATGAAACGAAAAGGATTTTTCCACCTCTACAAATGGAATCCAAATCTGAAAGTACAGTTGCACACCTGCAACCTACACACAGAAAAGAGAGGAAAAGGGGTTGGGATTGGGGGTTTGCCTTTAGGTCAAACCCTTGTTTTGGAATTAACCAAGTAATGAAAGAAATTAATTGCAAGTAAATGTAACTAAAAGACTGTAATGTAAATCACCTCAAGGGAGGTTGTAGATAGAATGTAGGTAGAATTTCTTGTGTGGAATTGAATGTTGGAATGAATCTCCTCTTCATTGGTTGAATCCTTGACTTGAATGCAACACCTAGCCTTGAAGGGAGACTTGAGAATAATCAATGCTAGAAAGGAATCCTTGAATGCTCTTGAATGCTTGATCTCATGTAAAATTACCACTCCTCCCAACTTATGCAAATGAGAGGGTAAATGCAACTTTTATACTTGTCAATTAGGGTTAATGAAACTGATTTTCGTTGCAGGCCGACATCGGGAAATTTTTCCCGCTCACTGCACAACCTTCAATACAAAATTAGGAAGGGTCCTACCCCAAAATAGGGCAGGGAAAGGGGCACCACGACCCTATCCTGCCCTTTTCTCCAAGGCAGAGTGCAGACAGGGTGGTTTGAAGGGAAAGGCAGAAACAATTTTTGGGGGTTGAGCAGTCTGCGGTCTTCGATCAGGCTAGGGGATTCGATTTTGCATGCATGAGGATCGTAATATGGTAAAAACTTGCTATGGTTACAATTTTATGACACTACATTCAACCCCCACTTTAGTGGGAGTATGAGTGTATGCCAATACTGTAGGTAAAGTACAAGGAAACAAGATTGAAAGACTTTTACCATGTCAAGGAGGCAAGATGGCCAAGCCCCCAGTGGACTTAAGATCTTTCGACTTTGATTGATAAAGTAGAAGGGAAAATTGAGAAGGAGAGAACCATGACTGCAAGTAGAAAAGTTCCCCTCACTATGAGTCATGAAAGCAAGGATACCAAAGATTGCAAAATAACAAAGTTCACTAAGTAATTCTAAGTATTAAGAAGGAAAATATGAGCAGAGTGTATGCCCCCACGTTAAAGCGATCACGTGCGCTTTATCGAGAGAGAATTCTTTAAGGTAGGATACACCTAAGAGAGAGAGAAGAGAGGGAGCATGTTATCATAAGGATTTAGCCTCCAATCGAGGAATAAACCCAAGGATAATGAACACAAAACATGAGGTAGTTTCACTTTCCTTGGGGTCAGTAAGTTGTATGATTACTCATGTATATCATATATGTATGTGCATATAATAATCGTCATTCCCCAAAAAAAGGAAACCTCCTTGGAAGAAAGGGAAGATAAGAGTCTTTTGAGTCAACATAAAAGAGACCAAGAAAATATCTCAATGCTTTGCATCATCCTTAAATAGACATTAAGGGGATAATAGAAGAACAAGGATACACATAGAAGAATAGCCACAAAAGAGCAAGAGAGGAGAGACAGAGAAGATCTATAGTGCTAATATTACTAATCTAGCACGACATCCACCTCTTGATCTTTCTTATCACTATTTCGGGAAGGTGAGCAACATGCCAGAGGAGCGACATTGAGCACAACAGATGATGCTTTCATGAGATCCAAACAAGGACTATGCTCATGTTGTAAGTCACTTTGTTTGATTCTAGGAGCTACGATTAGGTTTGTGAAATTTCAAGTGATAAATGTTTGTCCACATCAACATATTCATACTCACTATCAGAAGTGTTACGAGTTGTATTTCCATCATGAATAACATTTTCACCCATTTCTTCATCAAATTTTAGAGAAAGAGAAGCAAGAACATGAATAGGAGTAAAGCCATCACATGTTTTGTGCAACTTATGATTTGGAGATTTAGGTTTAACATCTTGCTTAGGAGAAAAGGGAATCATGTCAATTGTTGGAGTTCTAAGATATTGAGTATTTTGAGGGACAACTTCACGAGCTCGAACACGACGTCTTCGTCGATGTTTTATCGCACAACAGTTTCATCGAGTCTTAGTGGAAGGCTGAGAAGGAGGAGGAACACTTGAAAAAGTAGGAATGTTTCTCTCCTTGATAGTTGATGGTTTACGTTGAGGTCTTTTAGGTTGAACAAGAGGAGAAGCAAGCCTCTTCTCTCAATAAGAGGAAGGAGGTGGAACTAGGCCATACAAAGGAGGAATATTAGGTGTAGGAAGAAGACCAGGTCCATCACGAGGAGGAGGTACAGGTCTAATCTTAGGAAGAATATTGTTCTTCTTCTTAGGAGAAGGTATAGTCACATCCATAGGAATAGGTTGATGATCTTCCTTAGGAGGGAGATTAGTTCTATCCATGAGGGGAATAACTTTATCTTCAAGTATGATAGGAATGTCAAGTGTTGGGGATCTAGGTTGACTTAAGGATAAGATCATATCTTTCTTCCATTTTTGATAAGATCGAAAAAGAGCATCACTCCTTGATGGAAGAGATTGAAATTGTTTAGGCCAAAAGAAATCAATAGGAACAATAGGGCTTCTTTCTAATGGATGAAATAAGCTATGGTTCACAGTTATGATTTCTCCATTGTGAGGAAATTTCAAACACTTTTGGATTGGAGAAGAAATAGCCTTCATGGAAGATAGCCAAGGATAGCCCAACTTCACATGGAATTGCTCGGAAGAGGTATGATAACAAAGTCGACATCCATGGATTTAGTATGAACTTCAATAGGAAGGGTGATAGAGCCAATGGTAGGACAAGAGAATCAATCAAATAACTTCACAACCACATTAGAAGCATCATATATTGGTTTATGCAATCGTAAAGTGAAAAGATACTCTTCAATTATGACATTAACCATGCAAGAGGGATAAATAAGGGCACCACAACAAGGTATATCCTTAACCTTCACAAATATGTATAAAGGGCCATCGGGTGCTCTAATGGTCTCAATAGGGTCAGATATAATACAAGGATCCTTAGGCGTATCTTTTTTTCTACCATATTTACCAAGTTCGAAGCCATAGAGGTGAATTCCTCAGAAGAGAAAGAAGTAGGTAGAATCTCAATAATGTTAGAGGTATGAGAAGGCAAGGGATCAGTGAAAATCTTAAGATTTTGATTAGGAGGAGCTACTAATTTATTCCCTTTATCATTCACACCTACCACAGATATAGTATTCTTATCAATCAAATCTTGAATCTTATTTTTCAATGCAAAATATTTCTTAGTATCATGACCAGGCTTACGATGAAATTGACAAAATGAATTGTTATCAAAATAAGGGGATGCAAGTTTAGAAGGATCAACTTGTTTTATAGGAAAAAGTTTGATAACATTTCTTTGCAAAAATTGAGACATAATACTATGTAAAGATTCATTCAGAGTAATTTGTCTTTCTCTTTGGAAAAATTTAGAGCATTCACATTATGGTTGTTGATTGTACCATTGAACTTGATGAACCTTTTGTTGGTTTGAACTTCACAAACAGTTGTTGAACACTCTCCCCCTTATCACTCAGAGCCATAGGAGTGGATTGCTCCATTTGACTCACAACCAGTTGATAATTGTGGAGTGTTGTGCACAACCGTGGAAAGGAAGTAAACTCAGACAAAAGAAGTTTTTCCTTGATATCTTTTTGTAAATTAGAAATGAAAATTCTTTGAATATCATTATCTGGTACATGAAAAGAAATTTGAGCACACAAATGCTTATATCTACCAATGAAATTAGTCACTTTTTCTTTAACACCTTGTTTACAATGTATTAAATCAGTCAAAGTGATTTTAGGACCAATGTTGTTTTGAAATTGTTGGATGAAAGCATTTGCTAGTTGTTGAAAAGAAGTCAAAGAGCAATACCATTGTAAAGCCTTATCTCTTAGTGTTCTTGTAAACAATTTTGCAAGCAATCTAAGTAAAATCGGTACACAAGGTTTGAAATGTTTTGACATGTGTAAGAGGATCACCTTTTCCATTATAGAGTTCTAATTGAGGGACCTCAACATGTTTAGGTGGCATGGCTTTAACAATATCATGACAAAGTGGGCTCACAACATCAAAGGTGGGCACACTAATCTTGGATTGACTCATAGAAGCAATTTGTTGTTGTAAGGAAGACACAGTTTGAGCAAGATTGTTAATTGTCACTTTAGTAGAAGGATTGATGTTAGACATAGTTGATTGAGAAGGTGGTGTGATGTTATTGAAATAAGGCATGGAATGAGAATAAGGTGGTGGGACATTATGATAAGTAGGCATAGGTGATGATTGGGTAGGAAAAGAGACACTTAAAGGAGGAACAAAGTTGTTGAAGGAATTGCCCCCTTGTGTCACATTGATTTGTTGAGGGATAACAAGAATACTTATGGAAGACACAAGTAAAGATGGAGGATTAAATGAAGAAGAGGGATTTATCCCATGACCAATGGTTGTAGGGATGACATTTTGAGTTGAAGTAGCCATGATGTTGGAGGTAAAAGTAGGAATACTAGTCATAAGATTAGTCAAAGGAATTAAAGGATTGACTTGTGTTGAAGGTTGTGAATAACCTAGGGTTTCGGCACAACTCTTGATAGGCATGACATTAGAATGAACAATATGTGCAATGCAATGCAATATATCAATTTCATTCTTATCACTTTGAATCATGTGTTTAAGACCTTCAAATAATGGAAGAGCTTCACTATTAGGGTATTCTTGGGACATCCATTGTTGAAAGTTATCAAATTGATTGTCCAATGTGGAAAGTTGATCTATAGAGACCCTAGTTAAAGGTTCTTCTTCATCATGGGATTCATCAATGGGGTGAATAGGCACATGATTAGGATGGGAAGAATTAGCACGATCCTCATTAAAGAAGTCACCCAAATTAGGCTCCATCTCACTGGTAATTAAACCTTGGGAGGCCTTAATTCTAAAGCTTCGTCTAACAGGGATAGTTTGGGTAGGACTAATAGTGGTAAAACTCATGCACTAGAGGGAAAATTTGAATTTTGAATTTTGGAACAAAGCTTACATAATTGATTAATGCAAAATTTAAGAAAATACTGATTAAACAATTTGAACTTTGTTGGAAGAAGAGGATGACACAATTTCCAAAAATGAAAGGAAATTAGAATTTTTAAAATTAGGGCCAAGGGAATACTACTGAATTTTAAAATCATAATTTTTAAAATCAGGGCAAACTATAATTAACCTCTTAATTTTAAAAAAATTCTTGAAATTTGAAATGGTGAATTTGGGAGGTATTTTCGATTCTAGAGGGATCAAAAATTGACAAAATCAACCAATCTTCTGGATTTAGGGTATTAAATGCAGTCATAATAGTCTCCTGAAATTTCGGGAAAAAAGTCGAGGACTATGGCGGGAATGCACATGATCCGACCAACTTTTTTCAAAATTTTCAGGGATGAAAATTATGATGATTTCAAAGCTAACCCCCAAAATTAGTGAATTTTATGATCTATAGATGGGCCAAATTAAGGTTAAAATGTAAAAATAGGACCCTATTAGGGTTTTTGAAGAAAAAGAGGAATTGAATTGTAAATTTGAAAAAGGTCAAACCCAATGGATAGGGACACCTTGGAAAATGTTTCAAAATCTGAATTGGAATGAAATTGATTAAAATTTGCACAAAATCCAATTAAATTTGAAAATTAGGGTCTTATGACCAAACCACTGAATTTTGAAATTTGAATGCTGGGAAAAAGGAGGGAAAATGAAAATTTGAATTATAGGAATGAAAACAAGTCTGAGAACAATCACAAATCTGAAAATTAAATGGAAATCCATTTTTTGCACAAGTTCAAGATGATTTTTGAAAATTAGGCTTTTCACAAGTAACCGCTTAATTTTGTAAATTTGATTTGCAAATTAAACAAGACAATGAGGAAATTGAATTTGATAAACAAAACAATTTTCAGATCTAAGATAACCACAAGCAATTTTTACAAATCACAAGTTCAATTTTAATTTAAAAAACTAGGGTTTTTAATGATTTAACCACTAAGTTTGCAGAAATTTGAAACTTGCAGATGAAAAATATGCAATTTTGTTCAAAGGAAAGCATGCAAGGCGTCGGGTTCACCAAAATGTAATTTCACCAAAATGTAATGGTGGGTGAAAAATGTGTGAAAGAGAGATCAAGAAGAAGGCTACCCTTTCCCTCCAAGGAGAGATGAGAGTTTCACTACGGATTTCCCTTCAAACACTTTTCACGCATTACATTGGAAGAGGGGGGGAAAAATACATTAGATTCAACCTCCAAAGAAGAAGATAGAATTCTGAATGAAATAAGAATGATAAGCTAATCCCCTCTTCTACTTGGAATGGAAAGGAATTGATTGAATTATGTATTAAGACTAAGTGAAAAATAGACGAAGAACTGATAATAACTCAACATCAGAGTGTGTGATGAAGTTGTGCACTTGGATTTGGCAGTAATATGTCGAGACAAAGCCGCCCTACGAATTTGAGGAAAAGTTGCCCGGATCATGGCGAAAGTGTACACGGTCCTCCGAAAAATCCACGTAATGAAAAGGGTTTTTCCACCTCTGCAAATGGAGTCCAATTCCAAATGTATAGCTCCACAACTACAACCTACACATAGAAAAGAGAGGAAAAGGGGTTGGGATTGGGGGTTTTCCTTTAGGTCAAACCCCAGTTTTGGAATTAACCAAGTAATGAAAAGAAGTACTTGCAAGTAAATGTAACTGAAAGACTGTAATGTAAATCACCTCAAGGGAGGTTGTAGATAGAATGTAGGTAGATTTGCTTGTGTGGAATTCAATGTTGGAATGAATCCCCTCTTCAATGGTTGAATCTTTGACTTGAATGCAACACCTAGCCTTGAAGGGAGACTTGAGAATTCTCAATGCTGGAAAGGAATGCTTGAATGCTCTTGAATGCTTGATCTCATGTAAACTTCCCACTCCTCCCATCTTATACAACTTATGCAAATGAGAGGGTAAATGCAACTTTTATACTTGTCAATTAGGGTTAATGAAACTAATTTTCATCACAGGCCGACATCGGGGAAGTTTTCCTGCTCACTGCACAACCTTCAATGCATACTTAGGAAGGGTTCTTCTCCAAAATAGGGAAAGGACAGGGGTGCCATGCCCCTGTCTTGCCCTTTTCTCCAGGGGAGAGTGCAAACAAGATGGTGCAGAGGGAAAGGGAGAAGCAGTTTTCGGGGGTTGAGCAGTCTTCAGTCTCTGATCAGGCTAGGGGATTCGATTTCACATGCATGGGACCCTAATGTAGTAAAAAATTGCTAGGGTCACAATTTTATGACACTACAGATACTAATGAATATAGAAGACAAATTTGATGAACAATCTCAAACTTCACAGAGCCCAAAACCCTACTAATATAGTGCTTATTGCTAGTGTCCTTTTGGTTTTGCCCCAATTTATAGTGGAAACAACCTAAAAAGCTCTTGATTTGGTCACCAACATTGGCATCGACAAAAATCTACTTCAGGAATTGAATGCCCAATGCCCCTATCTTACACAATCATCTCCAAATTTTAAATGGATTATTCTCAACATTTCACTTTCATTTTTTCTTTTTTCTTTTACACTTTTGCCCTATATTCTCTATATTCTGGTATACTTTTTAAAATTAGTATTCTTTAGCCTAGTCCATTGCACTTCATTTATCAATCCTCTAACCACACACAATGTACATAAAAAATCATGTGTGGATCCAAGATTATTTGGCTCTCCTTCAAGGACTATAGTCAAACGCATTCACATCTCTTCTAAGATATGTATGAGAAAAGCAATTGATTCTAGGTTTATAAACATGTTAGCCTAGGATCGCATTCCGTACATATCATTTTAGTGAATCCAACATAGCCTACACTTGCAATCAGTCTAATTTTCTTGCATATCTTGTTTCATTTGATTAGATGGTTAATTTTTTGCTTGCATTCATTGAGTATCTTATTTAGCATTTTCACAAACATTGTGTTTATGGTTTAGAAAAAAATCTTATGATATCTTATTGGAATATCATTTAGGATCATACTCTTGCATATCTTCTAATTATAGTTCAGTAATTAGTAAATTGGTTTGATAGTGGCATTTTCAAATATTTTTTCTTGTCTCAAATCACTAGTAGATGTATCTTGTTTCACTTTTGATGATTCTTATAATAATGTGATAAGGTTTATACTTCTCCCTCTCCCAAAAGTAGTAGTACCCATGAGGACATTTTGGTGCAAGAGGATCATGTTATTTAAATTTTCCTTCATCATAATCCACCTTCCATCTTAATCAATGCTCTCCCTTATGGAAATGGAGCATTAGTATATGTAGAACATTATACCTCTCTCAAACTTGGTTCCACTTATGAAGATATTTTGACACAAGAGGATGACATAATTTTCTTTAATACTACTCATAACCCATGTTTAGATTACAAGGAAGTTAAATAGCTAAACAACTTCCTACACTAATCTTGATAGGAGGGTGTGATGGTGAAAATTGGGGTCGAGTAAACTAGGACCTAACCCCACTTTCCTCCATACATTGGAATATGAAATCTCCTAAGGAAGTGATTCAGTTTGACTAACTTCTGTAAAAGAGAGTCAAGGAATACTCTTAGGGTTTCTATTCCTTTGCTGCTATGAAAGGGAAATGAGCTAAATGTGCAATGATGACAAACTAAGCTAGAAAGATGAAGGAAATTACTAAGGAAACTACAATAATAGAAAGATACAGAACTCAAACTGAGATACAAAGTACAAAGTTGGAGGGGAAATTATTGTGTGCACCTGATACCAAAAATTAGGCCTGATTGAGTAGGACCAGGGCACTCTGGTTCCTGTTCTTGAATTGAGACATAAACTGAAGGTCTACAAATTGAAGTCCCTAGGGTGTGAACTACCAGAAATTACCTCCAAATGTAGATGACCAAGGCTCTAGGTGCTCTAGTCGAGGACCAGAATGTTGGGCACTCTAGTCCCAGAAAACTGAGACCTCCTTTTGGATTTGGACCCGTATCTGCAAATTCTGACTTTTTGGAAGATCGCAACTCCATCGGATTCTTGTACCTACCCCTGTAACTTGGAAGATAGTGTTTGGGTTGCTATACAAGGTTTTTCCTTCGTCAAACCCCTTGTTTTGGTAATTTCCACCTCCACAAATAGCCAATGTAATATTGAAAAGTGTGTGCCCTAGAATCTCATGTGTTTGTAAGATCCTAATGAGCTAGAATGCAAATTAGAGTTCTACCCTATGTTTTAAGTACAAACCCTAAGTGAACATAATGTAAATGAAAATGATTCAAATCACAAATGCAATAATGGATCTAAAACAATAATGTACATTTGAAAATAAGTGTCATGAAACTCATTTAGAGATATGAAAATAACATGAAACCATACCAAACCCTAAGGGAGTGATACAAGCCAATCAACGGTTGGTGATCTCGTATTATTCTTTAATATCTCTAAATCTTCAATTAATGATGAAAATGGTTGATGAAGTCTTGATGAATGCTTAATTTGTTGATTGAAGACTTCACATAAACCTGCACTTTCACTTCACAAGAGGCTCCTTCAATTGCTAGAGTTGTTGGATCCTTCAAATGAGGAAAGGAAAGGCTATATCTATGAAACCCTTTGATCAACCTAGAATTGATATATTTTACACAAAGTTGGATTTAAACATTATAATACCACCAAAACATGATCCCAAAATTTGGGGAGAAAAAGTTGAGACCAGTGTGATTCACACCAGTACAATCAACTTTTTTCCAAATTTTTAGGGATGTGAGGTATCATGATTATAAGGTGATTCCCAAGTTGGTGGAAAAATTGAAGGTGTTTAGATATGTGAATACGGGTCTTGAAGGTCGAAATAGGACCTAATTAGGGTTTTAATGAATTAATTGATTAAAAGGACAAAATAAAAAGGGGCACACTTAGAGTTAAGGGCCTAATTTTATGCTATGCAGAGTGATATAAGAGGACTTTAGATTTAATTAAATTAATTAATTTAATTCTTAAAGGGAATTTAAAATGCAAAATGCAACACACTAAGGTGATGCTAACCTATGCGTGCAATTGTACCACCCATTAAGGGTGTACAATTTACAATGCTAAATTTAGCCCCCACTTTAACCATCATATGACACTACGTGCATATGGAAGATAAAGTATAGAAGGGTAAACATTCATGATAAAGGATGTATCCATAAGGTGTCAAACAAAGCCCCTAGTGGTATCTGTAGTACACTATTAGGAACCACGTCCTACAAAACCACATTTTTAGATAAAATCACAAAATCACCTAAATGCTTACTAGGGAATGATGAAATTCAAAGGTAGCTATATGTCCCCCTTGTTTCGGCTTGCTAATTAGTGAGTTGAAACAGGGTGTCATGTTTACCACGTTGAATTGTGAAGGAATATTGATGACAAATGCTCACAAAAAGGTTTGATATAAGAACTAATGGAGAATAATTTGGTAAGAAAGAGAACTAAAACACAATTCCAACACAACCAGGAGTGCGTGAATTAGAGCTCTCTAACACAAGATGCGAAAGATTAAGCAAAAAATGCAGAATTAAGGTCTAGAAAAGAACTACCTTTTAAATTGTAAAAAAGGAGGAAGATATCATTATCCAAAGACATCCACCTTCGAGAATAGAGAAGATCTTTGATAAAGATAACGTCTTTAAAATTATGAGAAGGAAAATAAGAATACCTACCTTCTCTAATATGTAGAAAAAAGTTGATTTTTAATGAAGGATTGCATACTTTCACTAAGGAGGGATTTTTCATGAAAGATGTATCATTTCAAATGGAGAATAGGTCCTAAACAAAGAACACACATTTTCTATGCAAGAAATGACATCAAATGAAAAATAAAAGTCAACAAAGGAAAGGTGAATCATTGCAAAAAGAGATAGAAGATAGAAATATCATTATTTCCCCCCAAGTATAGAGACAAGGACATCAAAGATGGATCATTTATAAAAGAAAACACTCTTCTAAAAGAAGGAAATAGATTCTCATCAGGGATAAGCATGTCCACAACATAGAAGGGTTCATTATAAAAGATACTACTCAATAAAGAAAAGGATTTGATGAATGATTACAAACTTCCAACACCAAGGAAGAGGTCACAATTAAGGATATGTACTTCAGATCCTCATCAGGGATACTTGTCCCAATATGAGAGAGAGAATTCTTGATAGGAATACACACATCTACAATAAATAAGAGATCCTTATAGAAGACACCACTTCACAAAAGGGAAAGTTTTAATCTTAAGAAGTAGAGATGTTTGAAATCATTTTTTCTCCCATATGTAGAGACAAGAGATGGTACAACCATAGGCTATTATGTTGCTTCCAAAGTATGATTGCATGTGAAATTGTACAATCATGAATGACAATGAGCTCCCAATAGGTAGGATACCAATGACACATTGTGAAGAACAACATAATAGCCACTAATGTTATTTAAATATATGATAGATTGGATGAAGAAGTTGAATACGACATGTTCAATGCTATAATCCATGAGAGCAAAAACATGTATAAGATGATAAATATTAAAATGTCTTGATCAAAAAAATAGTTTCTAGGAGAACAATAGGTCACTGATTCATGCTCCTCTTGCACATAAGAAACCTTAGGAGAGGGACAAATATAATTCATTAGGGCCTTATATCTAGAAGAGAGGATATTAGAACATGAATAGAGGATAAAGCCTCATAAGTGGGATTGGAAATCCCTTGGGGAGATTCATAAAGAGACTTGTCAAACACCATAATTTCCTTATGAGTGGTATGAGTGTTGAGAGATGTAGAGGATTATTTAATTGAGATGAAGTCATCATCATTACTAAATATGGCATTCACATTGAGAGATGGTCTTTTAGATGCTTTGGTGGGCTTTGAAGGAAGTCCAAATGAAGCTTCACATATGATATTTTCTAAAGGAACTTTAATACCTTGTTCATTTGTACCATAACCATTGTCACTATATCCACTCTTAGCTATGATGTGAAAACTAGGACCATAAAGGGATGCCAAATCAGAAAGAGAAGATGGGGCATCATAGGTCTCAATGCCATAATTAGATGAATATACAAAAGATTCTAAAGAATTGTTTGAATTAGAAATAGCGACAAAATTGTTACTTAATTGTTTGGACAAAGTGGGTTGCTTTTTAGATTCATCCATGTCTTTCTCCTTTTTAGTCTTAGATTCTCTTGGGGGGATTTTATATTCCCCTATAAAGGAACCCGAATCGTCTTCTAAGAGCACTTGTTCTAGTGAAAAAGTGCCTTTAGAAGGAGATGACATCGACTCAGTGTGAGTGGAAGAACCAGGAGTACTCAAAGAAATAGTCATACTTGAAGATGTCAAAGTATTTGAAGAAGAATTAGAAGTAGTTGAATAAGAAGATAAGGTTTGCGACGAAGATTGTAAATTGGTATCAACAAACAACTTGTATACATCTTATGATTGCAGATGAACTTAAGTTGCCTATGCAAAGTAGAAGGGACAACCTGCATACAATGAAGCTAGAGTCATCCTAATAGAAGATTATGATTAAGATTATCAATCATGACATAACAGGTCCCACCTTAATAGGAAAGGTTATTGTACCTAAATATTGTTTAGTAATATTGTCAAAACCATGAATAGTAAGAGAATCAAGTTGAATAGAAGAACTATCCACCTTAATTTTATGCAATAAATCAATGCTACAAATATTAAGGCCAGATCCATTGTCAACAAGGGTTCTTCTTATAGCATTACCATTGATAAGGACAACAATCATAAGAGTACCATGTTGATGTTGGATCTCATGAGAGGCTAACTCATCTTGTGTGAACACAATTTAAGTTTTAGATTATTTCATAGGATCAATCAAAGAAGCCATATTATTAGGTGTTAATGAAGGTGGGACATCTAAGTTCTTTAAAGCATCTTGTAACATTGCATGATATGTGGATGAAGTTTGAATCAAATCCCAAAGAGATATCTTGGTGGGAGTATATTTAAATTGTTCAATAAGATCATACTCTTTACCAAGATTTTGTGATATACGAGGTGATGGTGGAAGAATAGGTTGAGAAGAAGGAATAACTAGAGGAGGATTAGGTTGCATGTTGTTCTGCGCATTATATGTGTGGGAAACTGAATTATATCTCTCGCAGGTTATTTGTTTGGCATACTCATAAGGACTCTTAGTGGGATAACCCCCTTGCATAGTAATAACTGGTTTGTTAGGAGTGCAAAAGGCATCATTAGTATAACCACCTTGAACCACAAAGAGAGGCTTGTTAAGAGGTTGAGAATTTTGAAAAGGACTAGCACCTTGAACTATAAAGAGATGTTTATTAGCTGTTCCATAACCAGTCATGTATCATATTGATTGAAGAAGGTTTGGGAACATGTGAAGAAGGTCTAGTAGAGATAAAATCATAAAATGGTTAATAAAGAGGATTATCAACCTTAAACATTTCTTCATGAATAGGTTTTTCTTTGGATTGGATGAAAGGGAAATCCTCTTAGAAGGGAGTATTAAGGATATCAAGCCCTTGTGACCTAAGATCATTCTCTTCTTCCAAAGTATCCTTGCAAGGGGTGTACATTCTAGGAGAAGGATCAATATCATTCATATGATGGGAATAATTTATAGAATTGTTGATAGTCTCTTCTTGCACCAAAATGTTATCATGGACAAGATCAATTTTGGGAGATGGACTAGGAGTAGGATTTAATGCTTCATCCCGAGAGGGAAGGTTAGTGAAAGAAGGCATAGTGTCATTAGAAAAGGTAACCATCATATCCTCCTCTATCACTAAAGGATCCACATGGGGGAGGTAAACTCTAGGATAAGGATCAACATTACTCTTCAAAGGTTCATCCTTGAGAGGGAGATCTTTGAAAGAAATATTAACAATCTCATCTTGAACTAGGGTATCCTCATGACTGGGGAAAATTTGGAGAGGGGAAGTGCTATTAAGGGATTTTTCAATCATGCCACCCTCGTTTACCATAATATCATCTTCTTTGACCAAGGTACTCTCATCGAGGAGAAAAAAATTAAGAGAAAAATTGACACCATTATCTAATGGTTCATCCCAAATAGGGAGATCATTAAGAGAAGTATCAAAAATATATTCTCGCACAATGGTGTCCTCATGGGTAGGGACAATTTTAGAGGAGGGAATAGCACTATTTATTAATGCTTCATCTTTAGAAGGGAGAGCATTAAAAAATGTCCTTGGTATGATCATTAGAAAGGGGTTGAAGTGTTAGAATAAGGTCTAATAAATTATTATGATGCAAAGACAAGTCGGCTAAAGGCCAACGTATCATCCTAGAATTGACCACATGGAATGGGGTTCGGGGCAACGACCAGAAAAAAAAAATTTGGCAACATAAAAAGATTTTAAAATGTCCCTTTTTTTTAGCAAAATAAAATGAAAGAAACAATACAAGGAAAGAAGGAAAATTGAATGTGCAAGTAATGAAGATACAATGTGTCTAGGCAATGAAGCAATTATGTGATTAACTAAGTGCAAGAATATGAACATATAAAACTTAAGAACACAATATGTGTATAACAATATTTTTGAGATTTTTTTATGTTTTTGATAGAATGAAACATGCACAATAAAAATATGTAATTAGAAAATGCAAATGTAAGAAGGTCGGGTTCACCAAAATGTAATGGTGAAAAATGGGATCGAGTAAACTAGGACCTAACCTCACTTTCCTCCATGCATTGGAATACAAAAGCTCCTAAGGAAGTGATTCACTTTGAATAACTCTTGTGAAAGAGAGTCAAGGAATACTCTTAGGGTTTCTATTCCTTTGCTGCTATGGAAGAGAAATGAGCTAAATGTGCAATGATGACAAACTAAGCTAGAAAGATGAAGGAAATGACTAGGTAAATTGCAATAACAAAAAGATACAAAACTCAAATTCAGATACAAAGAATAGAGCTAGAGGGGAAATTCTGGTGTGCACTTGATACCAAAAATTAGCTCTGATTGAGAAGAACCAGGGTGTTGGGTGCTCTGGTCCATGTTCCCAATCTGAGATAGAAACTGAAGGTCTACAAATTGAAGTCCCTAGGATGTGAACTACCAAAAATTGCCTCCAAATGTAGAGGACCGGGGTGTCAGGCGCTCTAGTCCCAAAAAAATGAGACCTCCTTCTGGATCTAGACCCGTATCTGCAAATTTTGACTTTCTGAAAGATCACAACTCCATCAGATTCTTGTAACTGCCCCTGCAACTTGGAATATGGTTTTTGGATGGCTATATAAGATTTTGCCTTAGTCAAACCCCTTATTTTGATGATTTCCACCTCCATAAATAGCCAATGTAATATAAAAAAGTATCTGTGCTCTAGAATCTCTTGTGTTTGTAAGATCCTAATGAGCTAGAATGCAAATTAGAGTTCTACCCTATGTTTTAAGTACAAACCCTAAGTGAACATTTAATGTAAATAAAAATGATTCAAATCACAAATGCAATAATGGATCTAAAGAAATAATGTAATCTGAAAATAAGTGGTGAAACTTATATAGAGATATGAAAATAACATGAAACCATACCAAACCCTAAGGGAGAGGTACAAGCCAATCAATAGTTGGTGATCTCCTATTATTCTTCAATATCTTTAAATCTTCAATTGATGATGAAAATGGTTGATGAAGACTTGATGAATGCTTAATTTTTTGATTAAATACTTCACATAAACCTGCACTTTCACTTCACAAGAGGCTCCTTCAATTGCTAGAGTTGTTGGATCCTTCAAATGAGGAAAGGAAAGGCTATATATATGAAACACTAACTTTGTTCTTGATCAAAGGCCGACCTAGAATTGATATATTTTCACACAAAGATGGATTTAAACATTATAATACCACCAAAACATGATCCCAAAATTCAGGGAGAAAAAATCAGGACTAGTGTGATTCACACATCCGATCAATATTTTTCCAAATTTTCAGGGATGCGAGGTATCATGACTATAAAGTTATTCCCAAGTTGGTGTGAAAAATAAAGGTGTTTAGATATGCAAAATCGGGCCTTGAAGGTCGAAATAGGACCTAATTAGGGCTTTAATGAATTAATTGATTAAAAGGATAAAATAAAAATGGGAACACTTAGGGTTAAGGGCCTAGTTTTATGATATGTGGAGTGATAAGAGAGGACTTTTGATTTAATTAAATTAATTAATTAAATGCTTAAAGAAAATTTAAAATTCAAAATGCTACACACTAAGGCGGGTACTAACCTAAGCATGAAATTGTACCACCCATTAAGGGTGTACAATTTACAATGCTACAAAGGGTAATGCAATTTTTTATAAATCATTACAATAGTTATAGAAACTTAACATAAGTAAACATAAATAGCATGCATACCACAACACTGTGATTTATGTGGGTAAAACCCTTTCAGGAGAAAAACCCCACACTCCAAAACCTTCCCAATATATTATCAAAAATCAACAACAAATTGCAATATACTTGCACATAAAGCTTCTTATAGGAGTATCACCAATAGATATCCAGAGGCAATTCAATAGCTATCAGACTCTTCAAATACATCACAATAAAATTCCCTCATAATATAGGGTTTCCTTCTAGGGTAAACGAATTGCAAAAAATATTCACAGTTAGATCTATGACCTAATGATAAGTTATTAGAATTCACAATGATAAATTATAAATTATGAGATATCCTCATAGTTAGGGGCACTACCCCTTAACCTCCATTGCTCACATATCAATACTTATCTTTTATCAAAAATACCTTCTTGTTATTGCAAGGTTGAGACACCATCTTCCTAACATGGATAAAAATTTGGGTATGAATGAGGCTAACAATAATTTGCATTCTCACAAAAGGATCAATTCTTCTTCTCCTATTCACCCCTTTTGTGCTTCAAAATATGACTACATGTCTCATTTAAATGGGGTTAATAATGCAACTCCTCCCCCTCCATCAGAGTTAGAAACAAATTTTAGTGTTGTTTTTAACATGCTTTCTAAATATGGATATAATGGACATGGTCTTAAGTATATGAACAAGGAATTAAAGTTCTTGTGGAACTCACACTATGCTTTTATAGAGAAGTTTTAGGTTCCTAGTGTTATCCTCTACCACCAATCCCTTTCTCTATTATGTCCTCCTAAAAATTAAAAATACCTTCCCTTACATGAGATAAGATTAATTCATTATCCCTATCCATTATCAAGGCAAGAGAAAATATTGTTGAGGCTTCTTAAAGCCCACTCGATTACTCTTCCTCCTCCAAAATATCATAAATATCAAAAAAACAATCAAACAAATATATCTTTGTGTGCATATCATCAAATTCTTGGTCATGTCATTGGTGAATGTAATACCTTTAAGATAGAGATCCAAAAGATCCTTAATGATGGCATTATTCACATGAAAAGTGTCATTGAGTTTCTTCTTTGTCATGTCCCTCATAATTAATTAAACCTTCATCTATTATGTTGTTTCTCACCATCTGACATTCATAGCTCCATATATGGGCTTATTCTTATTTATTGTAGTAAAATTTTATGTGCAATCATATGTTATATTCGGTAGCAACATAATATTGTATGGTACAATTTTCCTCTCCTATACACTAAGGTTGTGAATGAATAGATCTTGGAGGTGTGTACTCTTCTTAAGGATCCCCTTCTTTTCCTTACATTATTAGCATACTAATATGCTAACATCCTAATGGCGTCCTTTTCTTTTTATTGTCATTGATTTTCCCCTTTGATGGTTGTGATATTTTCATGATGCCCCTTGAGACATAGTTATCAATCCTATCTCTTGAATTTTTTTGGTGGTCTATGAGTCACCCAACATAACATAGTTCGTTGATCTATAGTATTCATATGACTCATCTTGAGCACCTAGTAACACAACTTGTTAGTTTGTGATCATTATTATTTACACTCCCTAAGGTTTTGGTGGTCTATGAATCACCAACATAATGCAACTTGTTGAAATTCATATGATTCACCTTGATCATTTAGCATAATGCAACTTGCTAGTTTGTAACCATTTTGTTGGTTGTTTATGAATCACCCAACATAACAAAACTTGTTGGCTAGTGGAACTCATGAACATGGTTTTTCATCCATGGTCATCTATGCAAATTGCTAGATCCAAGGGGGCTTTGTATCATGCATAAACCCTAGTAAAAAAATAAAGTTTATGTCAAAGTCGTGTACCAATCATTTGTTTACATCAATTACATTCTTATGTTGTGTTTGTTGGAGCTCCTACATATGTTTTTCCTGTGTATTTTGGTTATCTATTGAGTTATTCCATGTGTTTGTTATAATTTTTGATTAAGTTTCTTTACGCGTTTATCGTATTCTAAGGATGATGCTTGGTATTGAGACAACTTTTTATACCAAGATCTTGTTACCTCATTGACTTGGAATTTTTTATTGTCTTATATATTTGCTTCATGTTTTGCATTTTTTTTTATGGGTATTGCATGTTTTCTCTATGTCTTGTGTGTTTAGTGTGTGTCTTGCATGTGTGCTTTATGATTTTTTTATTTTATTTGTGTTTGATTCATGTCTTATTTGTGTATAATTTATGTTTTATTTGTGTCTACTTGATGTTGTGTATAACATTGTTTTTTTATAAGTGTCTTAGCCTCGACTACTCTATACTTTACCATGCGTATAGGCATAAGCTTATAACCCTGCTCAAGTGGGGGCTAAATTAAACATCATAAATTATATATCCTTACAATTTCATGCTATGTTTAACACCCATTTTGGTGGTTGTTCCTGACCTTGTGTATACGGGCTTGTCTTAGGTTCATATTAGAAATATTGGTCACACTGCCTAATGCTTAGCCCTTGTGCAACCAAAAAGGTCTAGAAACTAGTGTCTAGCACTAGTGTCAATCCTCTCGATTTAGCTCCAAATTTAAAGAATCAAATGTTGGCTCCATGCCCTTAATGTAGTTGTAACCTTGTTGATGGCCTCTCCCAAATAATTGTTTATGAAAAGGTGTAAGTCACATATAAATGTGACTCCCTCCCTCATTTGAAAAGCCTAATAGAATCAAATGATCAAATTAGACATATCTCTACCAAGCAATCAAGATCTATCAATCTAGGAAGTTTGAGGACATTATTAAGCACATTGTTATTTTCAACTAGAGTAATTTTGTTTCTTATTGTAATTGTCATGTGGTGTACTAAAAGTTACAATATTTTATCAACACCTTGTGTGGAACACAAGAAATGGCTCCACATATAAGGTAATAATTGTTATTTCAACATCATCATCATCATTATTTATTTGTCTCTTCTCCTGAGGGATCTCACAATTGTTATCACTTTGTTGGCAAGAGACACTATTTTGGTGAAGATTGGTGCATGATAGATGCTTAGGGGTTGTCATTGATGGCAACTTAGTCGCAAATCATCCAATGTACATAGATTTGACTTACCGGAAGTCATTTTGTTTATAGGCATAAGTTTGGAAGGTGGAACTCAGTAACTGGTAGAGCATGAGATCAGTATGCACATCTTGATTTTGGTGATGTAATTTTGGTTGCAGTGATCAAGGCAATTTACTCAAGGTTTAAGACAAATTATTTCATGATCTTGATATTCAGTGTTGAATTTTGTGCAAGTTTAGAGCTCTAGTATCCTATAATTCAGTTAGAACATAGCTATCTTTGTGTAACATGTGATACGGAATTGTTGGGTTGATTTCGGTGATCAGTTTCATGTTTGAAGTGATTGGGCCGACTTATGAGAAGCTTATTATCATCTTGTTTTGGTCCGCATTTGGATTTGTGGTCAGATTGAGCCGACTTTGTGATACACGTTTCATGTTGGGTGTTATGCAGTTTTTGGAAGCCGACATGGTAAATGATTCTTTTTATTTGTGAGGATATATAATATTGATTTGGCTGATCATTTTGAGATATGTTATGAGAAAAGTAAGTTTGTGTGAGCAAATTTGTAAGTTTGGTGAATGTAATTGAAGGTTTTGGTGGTCTGGTGTGTGATAGAGTAGGATAATAGAGTTGAGAGACAGAATAGTTACAGAAGATAATCTGAGCCTAATTGGAACTGCATTTTGGCATAGTTAGATGCTATACTTTAGTTCATTCATTATTGTAATCATTTTGTAATAGCCTGTAAGGTAGTGAGCCTTCCTTCGAGTTGTATCCCTTTTGTAATTTAGCAGTGAGCTCTAGGTATTGTGCCTAAATGCAAGTGCATTCCCCCTATGTAATATTATCATACTTCTGGTCATAGTATAATAATATAGTAGGTACTCAATCCCATTGTGGTTTTTCCCTTTCCAGGTTTCCACGTAAAAGTCTTGGTGTTATGGTTGCATGGTTAATTGCTTTATGTTTCTGCATTTCACTTTCCCTCTTATGCCTGTTAGCACATATTTTTACAAAATACTTTGTGCTATATTAGATGCCCTTTTTCTTATCATTCAAACATTTACTGCAGGTGTTTTATATGCAGGAGCATACTGAATAAAATGAAGTTGTCCAAAGATTAACTAGCATCGCCAAGACCCCCAAACCTGCGCATACAGAATGGTGGAAAAGGCTTTGGAAACTTTCATGTGTGTTGCGCTAGCAGAGGGAAAGCCTTTATCCCACATTGTTTATGGGATAAGCTCGTTTAACGTTTAAGTTCAAAATGACCCATATGATAACTATCGAAAGACAAAAGGCTTTTTGGCATGAAGAAGGTTGAAGCGAGTAAACCTCACGCGCGCGTGTATCTCAAGGAAACCAAAGTTTTACAACAAACTGGCGACGATGGAGGCTAAAGATCGAGCAAGTTTGATTGATTGGACAATGATCGCAGAGGATTTGATGGCCGTCACTATGTCGCAGGATAAAGATACACGTTGGTTTAAAACCCGTGACTTGGCAACTAAGCACATGCGAAAAAAGGGAGGTTAATGGGAACGCAAGTTCAAAGTGGATCAATGACTGTCGCTATATCGCAAGATGGAGTTGCACGACCTATATCACCTGCGACATAGCGACTGCCAAGGTGGCAAATGAGGTGTCGTCCCAGTAGATGTGCAAGCGAATCATGATGTGCCACATGGTGGAGTGCACAAGAAGAACCTAGGTCCAGAGGCAGATGAATTCGCAAGACGGATCGGGTCCAGTGGTAGTCAAGGTGGATCTGCAGATGAACCAAAAAGTGACACATGGCAAGGACAGACAAAGAAAAGAGAGAGCCACTCAAACAGGGTTAAAGGTCGAGCAGATGAGGATGATTGGACAATCAGACGAATTGATCCAATGGTGGTCGCTATACCATGATCAGAAGGTGCTCGATGTATATTCGTCGCAACATGGCAACTGAGTGGTGGGGCCCGCTAAGGAAGCAATTCAAAAAGTTTCATTTCAGAGGTGAGTCCAGGTCGTATTGAGGTGGTAGGATAAAGACCCCGGAGCCAATCAAAAGCAGATATGTGGCACAAATGGATGCGCAGCAAAGGGAAAAACTTAAAGTTAAATGTATAGTTCAGACTGTAGGGTGAAACTGCGGCTAGAATATTGCTTCACATATGTCATCTTTAAAAGGGAAGTATTTTATTCCATATAAAATCTTTTACCTTAGGTTATGAAAAAACTAACATTTGGGTAAATTATTTTATAAATAATTACAAGTGTTTAATACTTTGATTTAAATGAATTATTTTAATAAGTATTTGTATAAGGGAATAAAGATTGTTGATCCTTCCAATTAAGACCTAATTGAAGGTGAGATATTTTAATTTTCAAACCAAGGAATTTGATTGGCTTATCTTTGTGTGCAGAAAATAATGAGAAGATAATGAATACTTGTTGTCAAGATGGAGAATAGAAGACACATTATTAAAGCATCATTTAGTATTTTTTAAGGGTCCTCATTTGTAATTTTTTATTAAACCAAAGGGTGTGTCCTCTGGAGAGAAACTGTCTGTAACTCCCTTTTGTGTATGAAAGGGTGTGTCCTTTCATATATGCCTTTTGATTCACATGCTTTTAGGGAGTCATTTTTTATGTAAAAAGGGGGGCAAGTCATAAGAACAACATGTTGTAGGGATTGAATATCATTCTATATCAGAGAAGTCTATAGGAAGAAGAAGTATCATTTTGAGCAAGCAATTTGTAATGAAGTATTTACAAGTGCAGCTTATGTATACAATTAGTTCCTGAAGATTAATATACAAGGTTCATTGTCTCTTTTCCAAATATTGTATACACTTTTGTGGCGATGAGTTATCTTTGTCCTCTTGATAAATTTGTTTATAGACTTTCTATGATTTGAATCACATGTCGTTGCATTAAGTGAAAGATTGAGTCCTTATTATTTGTGTAACGCATACTGAACCTTCATAGTTGATGAGAAATCATCTCTTGAGTTGATAAGATATTTTTTCCACAAAGTATCATATATATTCTTGGATAGAGGCACTGGTATGTTATTGATCTTTTTTGTTTTGATCTGTATGCATTCAAGGTCCTTGAAAACATTCCTCCCAAATCCTATATGAACTGATCTATGTAGATTTTATTTAAGTCCTGAAGGCAATCTCATTTTCAATATACATTTACAATCATTTCTTTTCAAAGCATTCAGTTGAAGCACATAATAAAGCATAGTTGCAAAACAATAATTTTCCAATTGTGTAAACTTGCTAGAAGGTTTAAATCCACTATAAATAACCTCTTTTATGCTTGAGAGGAAGAGGCACACCCACCTAGGTTCAGTGGAGCATAAAGTGCACAGGGATTTGGTCTTTAACCATCCCTATTCGTTGGCCAAGGCCGATTGGACTACTTAAGGATTTGGCAAATCTTTTGGTTTTCCAATCTGTGGTTTTGGGCACCAACAATGCCTTCAGTGGATTAAGATTCAGCTTAATAAGTTAGAGAATTATAAAACACTAATTCAGCCCCTGCCCCTCTCAGTATTCATTGATTCCAACACACTAATCATTGTTGTTATGGAGGTGGAAACACCAACATGGGTTTTGAATGAGGCAAGCCCCTACATAGTAAAATAGTTTTCTCCATTTTGCATGTGTAGGTGAAGATTCAAAGAATTCAACTTGCAATGACAGTATTGATGAACAAGGCAGATAGTGAAGAATAGTCTTAGACTTCATAGAGCCCAAAACTATTGGACTATAGTGCCCAACACTAGTGTCCTCTTGGTTTTTCCCCAATTTTTAGTGGCCTAAAAAGCTCCTAATTTGATCCTCGACATCATCATCTACCAAAATCTACTTCACGACCTCACAATGTTGGTTCCCACTTTTTCGTACATCCTGATTTTTGCTGAAATGATACATTTTTTAGAAATATAATTATTTAAGCTTTAAGAGGTCCCATTTGAAGTAATTAATTGGAGTTAGATCAAATGCTCTTAGATCAAAATTTCTTGGATATAACCTCTCTACTTCTAAATCATACTTGCAATAGACTCTCCTTTGCATCTATCAAATGTTGATAAAAAACCAATTTTACATTAGGTTTTGGGGGGTCAAATTAATTCATTTAGAAGTTTTGTTTTTAAAGTATTTATCCCTTATTATAAGCTTTCCAAATAGTATAATTTTTAATATATTTAATTTCATTAATATATTTTTATTTTATTTCTTATGAATGTGGGGTTTTCACCGAACATGAACTTCTTTGTTCAATGCTTATGGAAAAATAGTAAACGTCACCCAAAAAAAATTGAAAAATATTTACGCAGTAGGTATTGAAGTCCTCTTTCCAACAAAAAAATAATAATTAATTTTTGTCACATATACAACAAGTTTTATGTAATATCAAATGGATATCAAAATTACAGTTAAGTCGACTTCAAATCTTAATAAAATATGAAATATTGAAGATAATTTTACAAAACCAATTGAAAACACTAGATATGTATGTTGCAAAACCAAATTCGAAAGAATCACATTCATATCTATTATAAAAAAAAAAGTTATGTTATACAAAGTGAGTGTCACTCTTTAAAAATGTTGTTTTTTGAAAAAACTAGTTTCAAGGGAGATAGAAAAATGGAAGAAAATTGATTCCAAAAATGATCAAAAAACTATTTTTAGAATCTACATACAAAATGACACAAATCACTAGTTCACATCATCTACAAATTCCTTACGGTTTAGTAGTAATAGGTGTTTGAATCTAAAGTTTTGTTTTTTTTTTCTGAAAATGAATATTGCAGTGTCAAAGTTGGCAAAAAAGTTGGCACCCTTTCCCTGCATAGTTAGCTCCAAATTTTAGTCATAGATTAGATTCTCAGCATTTCACTTCTAGATCTACCTTTTTTTCTATTCTTGTGTTTTTCATTCTCTACATTTTGGTAAACTTGTTCAAATTAGCCTTCTTTAGCCTAGTTCATTACATACTTTTTTATCAATTCCCTATCCGCACACAACACACATAATATATCATGTGAATCCAAGATTATTTAGTTATCCCTTGAAGACTGTAGTCATCACTTTCTTACATATCAATATATATTATATTATATAATACATTAATCTAGGGACTTATAATCAAAATGTCTAGTATTTTTTATATGAATTACTTAGGAGCTAACAAATATATTCTCGTGATTGAGATATGCATGGATATAAGTACAATGAAATTATGGATAAACTAGAGGAAGTATCTTAAGACAAACATTTAGAGTTTAAGGATGTAAGATAGTAATCCAATAATTTCACCTCTACTAATTGGAACAATGTTCTAAATCTATGGATATTTTGGAAAAATGAGGAAGATTCATAATGTGATTGCAATTAGAAGCCTCATGTATGCAATGATCCTTACAAGGTCATAAATTTCGCAAGAAATAGAAGTTCTAAGTAAGTCCATGGAGAATCTATGTAAACAATACTGGACACATGTAAATAGAGTGTTTAGGTACTTAAAGGGCACTTTGAAAATTTTATTGATTCATGGTACTAATGACATGGGTAGAATGTTTAATGTACTAGGGTTTTTATTCTATTTGGGCTATAGATCTTGACAATGGAGATCTACAAGTGGATATATATTTATTCTATTTGGTTAGTAATAAGTGGATTAGAAACAGAAAACAAGCATTTTTTGTTTAAACCATGGAAGTAGAATATATTGCTACAACATATGCTTGTAAGGAAGTTGTGTGATTGATGAGTTTAAGTAACAATATTTCTTTTAGGAGTCAAATAGGGTTGAAGTTTGATTCATAGAGTGCAATTTGTTTGGCTAAGGATCATAGTTATCATGCAAGAACAAAATATATTTATGTGCATTATCATTTTGTGAGAGAGATTGTTGAGAATATGAAAGTCTATGGAGAAAACTAATAGTCAAGTAAAAATTATAGACTCTTTGGAAAAACCTCTAAGTACTACAAAATTATGTGGTGTGGAGATGAAATAGATTTGTCCCAATATCATGCATGATGTTAATCTCTCGGATTAAAATATCACATTATATCTTATAGCAAAAAATGAGAGATAATTTTTAATATTATGTGTTATGTTCACAAGAAACATGTACCAAATCTAAATGCAACATGTATAAAAGTAGTGGATTAGTAAGCAATCACAAAAATACATAAGATAGACATTTTTTATGTGGGAAACCCTTGTGAGGAGAAATTCACCATAAAAATAAATTCACAATAGTATTATTCAAAAAATGTTTATTCAATACAATAAGGTCTATAGAATATCAATCTATAGAATACCCAAGTCTCCCACAATCTATCAAGTATTTACACTTTGGAACAATGTACAAATCTCTTTGGTGTCTTTTACAATCAGTTAGTAACCTGGTAACCTTGAGTAACATTGGTGTATCCACACAAACTATTATATACAAACATATTCATGGGAATACCATCGATCCAAATTTATTAAAAACTCATAAAATACCAAGATTAAAACCATATTCCATACATGTGTGATTTCACCTTTAACACACTCATCTCCAATATGTCTTCATGTGGACAAGTTCCTTACAAAAATCACTACCACACATGATGAGACAATAGTTACAAACTTTACACTATTGATGTTTGTATTGGTGGGTAAAAATTAGAAGTTCACCAATTAAGATAATAAAACCACTAATCTAAATTAAGGAGCAAATGCATTAAAAGAGGGCTGAATCCAATAGATCTAGTTGCAGCCCAAATAGGAAAAAGGGCTGAAATTATAATTAGATTCATCAGTTTTTTTTGCCACCCTTTTTTAGTTGAAATTTTGATGTGAATTGTGGACTTAGGGAAAGACAATTGAGATGAAAATAAAAACATATTGCTACAGATATCCAATAGAGCTAGAGACAAGGATCTGGGTAGAAGAAGAGAATCGGAACATGTTCCTAAAAGTTTGAGCTAATTTTTCAGGACCAGGTAGTAGAGATTTGCCCTGGTCCTCCAATTTTCACTTGGTCAAAATTTGAACCTATTTATTATCAACAACTCCATTAGAATCTATAAGTACAACTCCCGAGTCAATTCTCTACACACATAAATAGAGGAAAAAGGTTGTAGATAGGGGTTTGCCTTGGGTCAAACTCTAGTTTAGGAATTGAACTTGAAATTAAAATGATAATTGTAATGGAAAATTGCAACAAGATGCTTTCCTTTTGAGGGAAAGGTTGGATCTGAACTGAAATACTTGCAATTGAAATGTATACCTTGATGAAGTTTCCTTGAATCGTCATGAAAGGGTTTTAAGATGTCTTGTAGGACGTCTTCATAGAAAGTTGATGTTGGATGCCATCTTGAATGCTTTAACTTGACTTTACTTCTTCTCCAATTCTTGATGAATGTCAGATTGCTTTCTCACTTGAATTGAATTTTCTAGAGATCATAGAAGTTCTTAGGTTTCGCTTGTTAGATTCTAAATGAGGGGTAGACCTCATTTTATACCTAACTACTCAAAAACTATTTGAATTTTTGAAGTAGGTTGATACGAGTTCCAGTTTATCGCTCGCTTGATGTGACCATTGTGAGGACCAAATTTGGGTCCTGGTTGAGAGGACTAGGACATTGGGTCCCCTGATCCTCAACTAGAACTTGGGAACCTAACACTCTGGTGTTGAGAATCATGACTTAGGTTTGGGTAGAAGGAAGGGAAGATGGTGAAATTGGAGGTTAGTAGGTGGTGTGAGCAGAATCAAAATGGTTATTGAGCATCAAAAGATGAAGCAACAAGGTGATGTTACAAGGTGTGCACCCTTGATCTCCTTGTGTTGTGCAACATAGTGCTCAGGCTTATGGCATGGCTTAATTGCCTCTCGTGGATTCATTAAATCTCGCAATTGTATCAGGCATTAATAGGTTGATCTTTTTGTGTAACAACAACTATGTTTCTAACAGGTATAAGAGCCTAAGTCATAGTTTCAAATTATGATTGTAAGGTTTCCACCCTTGGTATCCTTTTGCTATGTATCGCAGTTCTCAATTTTACAACATGGCTTAATCGCCTCTCGTGGATTCATTAAATCTTGTAATTGTATTGGAAATTGACATGTCGATCTCTTGGTACAATGACAACATTTTTCTAATATGTGAGGTCTAGGTGAGGAAAAAATCAAGTATGTGGATATAATTTATGATGCTACATTTAGCCCCCACTTTAGCAAAAATATGAGACTAAACCCATACTCAAGGTAAAGTACAAAGTTGCATTGAAAAACTTTCACCAAGATATCAAAGAGACAGGACACACCAAGCCCCCAGGGACTTTAGGATCTTACTGCTCTAATATCAATATAAAAGGGACAAAACATGAAAGGGAGAGAGAGCATGATTGTACTGGCCTAGTAAGATTTACTTACTATGATTTATGAAAAAGAAAAATACCAAATTACAAAGAAAAAGGCTCAGTTTGCAAAGTAATTTGAGTATCGAAAACACAACATTGGTGTGTGCATAAAGTGTAATATTGAGTGGAGTGAGTGCCCCCACGTTAAAGTCATTGCATATGTCATATTAGGAGCAATTGTTTTCAGGTAGCATGCATCCAAAAGACAAGCACATTACCATATTGACATGCCCCCAAGAAAGGAAAAATCAAAGGATAATGGTTAAAAAACATATAGGAAAAAGCACATAAGGGATCCACTAACTCTGAGGTCAATATGCTCTTATGATAAATAATGTATATCAAAAATATTTGTATTTAATTGACCTAATCCCCCAAAGGTACTGGAAATATGAACATAATGGAATAAGATCACAAGAGATAACACAAAAATGTATTTTGAGTCAACATGGAAGAGACCAAAAAGATATCTCGCTTTGCATTGTTCTCAAGTAGACAACACAAGAGAACATTATGAAGAAGAGCATATGTACAACATAACATATATACAACATATAGAAGAATTGAGATACAAATGGAAAAATGTCACAGTGGATTTGTCCTCTTTATTATCTCATACCAATGGAGCAACAAGGTACATTCAAAGAGAACCAAACATTACACAAAAACATATTGAGCAACACATCACGAGGGAAGCACATTATGAACAAGAAAACACATAAAAGAGAATCTAGGGCATGAATGAAGCTAGTCAAGCGAATCAAACACCTTCCAATCTTTCTTAACATCATCTAGGGATGGTGGACAAGATGCAAGAGGAGCCACTTCAAGAACAACATATGGAGCTAAAACAAGTTCCAAACAAGGACCATGGGCAACAAGATTTGTCTTATTGCATATCAAATACACTTGTAAGCCAAGATGAAGATCATGTATCTATAGTGAAAACCACTTATTTGATGTTTTGACCCTTCAAATTGATTGGTTACATTGTCATTTCTATCTTAGAATTTCACATTCAAAAGTATTGTACATAAGAAGAATAGTTGTGAGGGTCATAGCATTTCATTTTACTCTTGCCCATTACATTGCTTGAAAGTTCCTAAAACCTTTTTCAACAACTCCAAATTGTGTATATCCTCTTAACCATTCCATAAAACCACTCCACTTTGAATAATCTTGCCAAATAATTCACAAATATTTTCTATGCTTTAACGTATTGCATGCATATCTATAAAAATATTTTCTACTAGATTAACAAATAAATGACTTTAGGAAAGAACTTTGTGATCAATTACAAAATCAGGATGATGGAGATAAGAATGCTTTAAAGGAATTATGTCAGAAACTGAGTCAAGAGAATGGTGTCATGAAGAATGAAATGAAAGCTATGACTATGAGGATATCTAAGGAGATTAAAGACCGAAAGAAGAATGAAGAAAATCTTGCTATATCTTTGAAAGACAGATCTGAGGAATGCATTAGGTTGGTGCATGAGAATGATGTTTTGAGAACTGAATTGGTGCAATCAGAGAATAATGAGCAAGAGTTGGAGAGAATGATGATAATCCTACGAGGAGATCTGGATGTTGCAAATGAGTACAAAGATAAGTTTAGTTCTACTAAGCTTGATGAGTTATTGAAGGATCAAAGGGAGATTGGAGACACTAGAGGTCTTAGATTTGAGCATGGAGAAAGCTCTTGTATTGCAAATCAAGATGACACATTCAGTCAGAAGGTTAACTGGAATCAAAATTCACTGGTAAGGCAACCCAATGCACATAAATTTAATGGTAGATGATTTTTTTGCAATAAGTTTGGTCATAGAGAAAGTCAATGCATAAATAGAGAAAATCAAAATAATAATTCAGTTCCCAGTCAGTGTTCAAATTGTAAAAAGTATGGTCATAGGACAAAAGATTGTAGAATGAATATGAGATGTCATGCATGTGGAAAGTTTGGACATATGGCTAATCAATGTAGGTTGAGGAATGGTCAAGGTTACAGTAAGGCAATTCAAAAGACTAATGTTACTTTCTATGCATGCAACAAAGTAGGACACATTGCTAAATTTTGCAGAAGCAAGAACCTACCGGCAGGAAGTGATAAATCTAATGAGAAGGGAAAGAAAAAGGTTGATGATATTCAGAAGGTGCATGAGAAGAGGAAGTCTGAAGATCATCTGGCAGAATCAAATGCCCTAGATGTTCATTCGACTGAAGCATATACCCTAGTTACTCAACTGGCAGAACAAAATGTTCCTGCACCCGCAAGAAACTCATTCGGTAACTAAAGCATTTGCCTTGTGGGGAGGCAAATTGATGACAGATCTTGCATTTCCCCTGGTAGTGGTGTAAAAGATTGTTTTAGACTTTGGAGAAGTCAGTTTGAAGGTTAACCGACGAATATTTGTTGGATCTTGGATCTTTGATCTTTGATATAGTTTGGTTTATCGGTAAGTCACTTTATGAGTTATGGTTTGGTCATACATATATAGTTAAGTACTTCAAAATATTTGGTAGTGAATTGGAATTTTGATCCTAGATGTGAAGAAGGGATATTTCTTGGTTATTCTAATGAAAGAAAAGCATATAGATGTTATAAAAAAAGATTGCAGAGAATTGTGGAGAGTGCTAATGTAAAGGTCGATGAGAAGTATAGAGATCAAATTAGAACTTATGAGAGAAAATCGGAAGTGAAGATGATCATAACTAAACTGATAGCATGTGTACTAGAATAAAATGTTGAACCAGTTACTCTGGAAGTATCAAAAAATTCAACAGTAACTGAAGATCATAGCAAAGGAATAGAAAGTCAGAAGACTCCTAGGTATGTAAGGTTGAATCATTCAAAAGATCAGATAATTGGACAAGAAGAAGGTTGGCAGCTAAAGAGATGTGGATTGGGCTGGAGATATAGGTAATCAGAAAGGCTCATCCAATGAAGTTTTCTTTCTTGGAAAGAAACTTGTTTCATGGATCAGCAAAAAAAAGTTATGTACTTCTTTATCTACTATTGAAGTTGAGTATGTTGTTGTTGTTACTAACTGTACACAAGTTCTGTGGATAAAGAAAATGTTGAAGGATATAAGGGTAGATTTCAATGAACCGATAGTTATTCACTATGATAACTCTATTGCTATTGACATATCAAAGAAACTGGTATTTCATTCTAAGGCCAAGCACATTTCTATCAAGTATAATTTTTTGAAGGAGAAGGTGGAAGCAAATGAAATCAGATTGGTTTGAGAAATCATTTGAGTACTTCAAAGACAGACTAGGAGTTTTTGCCCCTCCGGTAGAGACTTGAGTGATGTTGACTAGCATCAGTCTGACATGCATTTATCAGAACTATCATAAATTTTAGATTGATGAGTTGGTGCTACTACTCAGGGGGAGTAGTTAGTTGTGTGGTTCAGAGGATTTATGACTTTTCTTTGATGTTTATGTCAGATTTGTGGCATTGATGTCAAAGGGGGAGATATATATATATGTGAAAAATAGAGCTTAATAGAGATATCAGTCAAACAAGAAGAAACAAAATTTCAGATTGGTAGTATCCCATTGGGGAGTTTGGTTCAGGTCTATGGATGGTTAATTGGTACAAAGATATTTGTTTCAGAACTTCATTGTTATATCATTTTGGGAGATTGTTGGATGTCTTCCTTTGGGGGAGACTTGTTTGGCATTTCTTGGCACTTGGATGGTTTTCACATCTAGTGTTGCCATCAATGCCAAAGGGGGAGATTGTTGGCAATTTGGATTAATTGATTGTGTTGCATTGATGTCAACACTAGTTATTTTGTTGTCTACCGGGTTCTGGTAGAGTGGTTGGTTTATGATGTTGATTTGGAGATCTTCTTCGGTATGCTCTAGTTTGTGGAATTGGTTTAGATTGGTTATTCATGTGTTCCTGATGCGTATCACATTTAGTTGGTTTGGGATTTGATGATCCAAAAGCTATCATTTGTTCTAGTAAGCCTTTGTTACCGGTAAGGGTTTTACCGCCAGAGCTTTGTTGAAGATCTTTTGATGAATCCAATAAGTGGTGTTGGTGCAGCTTCTAGAAGGTTATCAGGATGTTGATGGTTATCTTGTTCGTGTTCCAATTGATCGATGGTGTTTCATTTGGCTTATGGCGGCCTATTATAGGTCCGGTCTTAATGTTATTATGTTAGGTTATGGACCGGTTTATGTATCGTGTTGGTTGATGCTCTAGATGCGTTATCGGTTGGATTTATTGATTTGTTTGTGTTGTTTTATCCTTAGGCCTTGGTTTATCATTGGTTTGCGGGATTATGTAACAGATTTATTGTATTATCTTTTAGGTGGCCGACCTAATTGTTTAGGTCCCAGGTTGGTATAAATATGATGTGAGATCTCTTTGTAGATCATGGGATTAAGGTTATGGGATTATCTAGTGCGAATAAATTGGTATTCATATGAAGAAGGTTTGGTCAATCATAGGTGATCGAATTGGGTTTGTGTAAGAAGTTTTAGGCCTTCGGTATTGAGATTAACCAAAACTGTACTTAGGCATAGGATATGTTATTCTCGTAGTTCAATCTTCATTCCAGATTGTAGTCTGATGTTTTTTGTAGTCAATGAGGCTCCTTTTGTGATGAGAAGTGTGCTCTAGGTTGTTTCCCTTCTTGCATGTGCAGGCCCCTTATTGTAATATGTATTCATCTGATTAGTAGATAGATATTGTGGGTCTCCAATCCCACCATGGTTTTTCCTCATTGAGGTTTTCCACGTATAAATCTGTGGTGTTATGGTATTCATCTTTATGGTTGCATTATGGCTTATTGTTATATGCTTTTATGTTTACCGATTGCTGACTTGTTGTGTTAATAAGGTTAAATTTCTCCATTCTTGTAGAACACTGATTCACCCCCCCCTATCAATGTTCTTGGATCCCAACAGAGGTTGTTGTAGCAAGAACAGGAGCAAGAGAGAGTTGTGAGAGCCAAGAGAATCAAAGAGATTGTATGGAGGAACCAGAAAGTCTCAGAGAGGTTGAATAACTAAGAGAGCTTGAATGGAGAGAAAAGATGGATTTGAAATGAGAGACGAAGAGGGAAAGAAGGTCGGCAATCCGTTTAGAAGATTCTCAACCGTTTTCACCAACATGTGCAAGTGACAAGTGGAAAGGCACGCTCAGAACCGACATTCGAACGTTGAGATGTCATAGGACAAATGCACAGTGCGCAAACCTCCACATGGCGTGCTAGTGTCCGAATGAATCATGCTCAAAAATAGCAAGAGACAAGGGAGACACATGGCTAACAACAAAGAAAAGCTAAAGGATAGCTGTTGAAAGGTGTCTTGAGCATCCTAAGAGGGAAAAGGCTAATGCAAGGGCTAAAATGAGCCTACTCGGGTGCTAGGGGAATGGACACCAAAGTGGTTACAAAAGATGTAGGTTGAATTACAAAGGGGTATGCAATTTTCAACACTACATTTTGCCCCCACTTTAGCGGGCTTATGAATCAACATGATTATGCACACTAAAGGAAATCTATTGAACATAAAATAACATCATGATACCAAAAGGATACTGTAGAGGAAGCGGATAAATCTCCAAGACATGAAAACATGCCCCCAATCTTAAGACCTACAAAACAAATGCATTAGATAGAAAAACCTGCATGAGAGAACAAGGTTAGAGAATAAGGGAATCCCAAGACAATAGGGTTAGAACATGAAAGCACAGAACAAAGAAACTATGATCCTGAGTCAACAAAGTAAAAGAGAACTCGATGTAAAAGGTTGTATCAGTACCATGCGTCATCCACAAAATAACAAGAAACAACAAATAGAGGAATATTAAAATGAAGAGAATAATGTGAGGATTGATCACTTCAGGGAAGAACACACCCGGAAGTCAAAGAAGCAATCAATGTCGAAGAGATAGTACATGACCTAGACACTAGCTCGATGCATCACTATCGGTCATGATGATAAAAAAGATAGATCTAGCAAGTTGTGTTATGCCAAATGATTAAAGATAAGTAGCACCAACCTCGCTCTGCACTACCAAAAGATAAGATAAATAAGATAGTCACGATAGGGAGGTAGATTTCCTTTGATCAGATGAGATTTGGAATGGATATTGTTACTTGATACATCGCAAACATGCTAGCTACAGACTAACATGTCGGATGATAAGATAAAGATAAATGATAAATAAGACAACGTATCAAAAATGAGCCTTGCTTTGGAGGAAAGCCCCTTGTTACGAAAAGGTACAACATAAACAGTCATCATTGGTACGAGATATGCCAGTATGGATAGAAAAGTACATTATGCTAGATAGCCATATGATAGGATGATGAGATATGTCGGTATGGATAACCATATGATAGGGCACTGAGATATGGCGATATGGATAACCATATGATATAGCGATCAAAAGATATATTTGTTGGCATGGGTAGTGATACACTAGATAGCCATGTGATAGGGCAGATGAAGATATATTTTTTGACATTTGGGTAGTGACACGCTAGATTGCCATGTGATAGGCAAATGAATTTGGTAAGTAGTAGATTGGCCCCTACCATGGCAAACAAGAAAGATAAATTAAGAATGGTTTGGCCCCCATGTAGGCGAACTGGAAAAGAAAAAGATCAAGTGGTTTGGTCCCCACCTAGGCGATCTTGGAAAAGAAAAAGATCAAGTGGTTTGGCCCCCACCTAGACGATCTTGGAAAAGAAAAAAAGATCGATTCACATCAAGTTCACCAAAATGTAGAGGGGATTTTTCACCTCCAAGATGATGAATCTCAGAGTACAAATCGATCCATTGCTACCTCACTCAAACTCGTGCTAAGGTGAGCCAGGGGATGAAAATAATAGAGTTAAGCTAATAGACTGCAGACGAGACTCCCGGATGACTTTGTTGAGTCCCTGTCCTTGGGATGACTGCGTGGAGCTAGGACACCAGCATGATGCGCTATCATCCAGTATAGACAAAACACAGAAAATCGTATGGGGGTAACCGATATAATTATAATATTAAATAAATTTGGAAATATAACAGGATAAACTAATTACATAGAATGAGAAATCTTAGAATGACTTGAGAAGAGGGAAAAGAAGGAAGCTCACAACCAGTCCACGATATGAAGCATCTTGCTAGATGATCTTCTTCCGATGATTATAAACCTACGCACGAGCTAGAAAGGAAAATCTTAGGGGCTATGTTTCAGAGTCTGCCTCAGTCAGACCCCCATTTGGGTGTTCTCACCTCCATGGACAACCCAGATAGATTGATAGAATAAAAAATAAATGCAAGAGAAGATAAATAATAAATGATAGAAGAGGGATGTGATAAATCCCAAGATGTTCAAAGATAGGATAAATAAATAGATATTACCGAATAGGCTTGACAAAAGCCAAGAGAGTTGCAAGAGATATCATGAGAGCTTGAGAGTGTTGTAGCAAACTAGACACTGTTATAACAAGAACATGAGCAAGAGAGAGTTGTGAGAGACAAGACAATCAGAAAGATTGTATGAAGGAACTAGAGAGTCTCAGAGAGGTTTAATAACCAAGAGAGCTTGAATGGAGAGAAAAGATGGATTTAAAATGAGAGAAGAAGAGGTAATAGAAGGTTGGTGAGAAATTTAGAAGATTCTGAGTTGTTTTTAGTGACATGCGCAAGTGACAAGTGGAAAGGCGCGCTCAAAACTGACATTCGACCATTGAGATGTCATGGGACGAATGTACGGCATGTGGATGTATGTGCGGTGTGCAAGTGTCCGAATGAATCATGCTTAAAAATAGCAGGAGACAAGGGAGACATGTAGCTAACAAGAAAAAAAAGTTGAAGGATAGTTACTGAGAGGTGTCTTGAGCATCCTGAGAGGGAAAAGGTTGATGCAAGGGCTGAAGTGAGCCTACTCAGGTGCTAGGGGAATGGACACCAAAGTGGTTACAAAATATGTAGGTCAAATTACAAAGGGGTTTGCAATTTTTGAAACTACAATCTTTGCATATTCATCTTACCTTTTATTTTGGTCAAGACTTTAGTCCATGGTTGAAACTCATTCACAAAGGTCTAGAAGGGAAGCCGAAGAAACTTTAAGGTCTTTAAACATGAGTACTTATGAGTTTGATGGAGATGAATTTACAATCCATTTGGCAATCGTAGTAATATACCAGACCATGACAATGACAATAATGAGAACAAGAATGGAAATGAAATGACAATGATAATGTATCTGTGGATTCTACAGAAGTTGAGGAAACTATCATGGATCCCCATTTTAATAAATTGGTTCAAGAAATCATGAAGAGGGATACACAATATTTCCTACAAGTTATGGAACAAAGTGGAACAAGATTACCCTATGATTTTGATATGTCACAAATTTTGGAGGATGATCCAAATCAAGCAAATCTAGCTAATACAAGGCTTAGGAGGCCCAATAATGGTGGTAATAGGAGAGAGCATCTCGTACTTGAGTCACCTTCCTCCCTATTTCAAAAACCTAAAATTCCAAACACATACACTCATTCTCATGCCAGTTATGATAGAACCTCTCATGAACAACTCTGCAGTCATCCTTTCCCATGGAGAAGAACTACCACCACACATGCTCATGATGATACCCAAGATCATACCAATGCATACAATTAAAATTAAGAGAACATTCAAAATCATGACATGAGGAGACCCCATGTCAGATTTGGGGGCAATACTCAAGATCATTCTTATTATACCTCCCATCTTCATGGTCATGACATGTATCGACCTAGACCTAGTGCTCCTAATTACAACACCATACCAAGTGGTCCATATGCAATCTATAATTATGTCCCTCCTCCATATGAACACATCTATGATCAATACCATCCATATATGCATTATATCCCTCCTTGTTCACCTAGTGGATTAGGCATGGGACTAGCTCAAAGAGAAAAGACACGGCAAAAGAATAACTTGCAACAACAAATCAAGGATTTGCAAAAGCAAATGGAAAACATGAATACACCAAAGCAACAATACACAATGAAAGATATATGTCCTTACCCATTTGATAGAAGCATTCCAATGCCTCCATTCCCTCCACATTTTGTGACACCAAAATTTGATAAGTACAAAGGAAAAGGGGACCTTAAGGCACACATAAGAAAAATTTTCACTTGCATTGAGGTAGCAGGAGAAGAAAGATACTTGATGAGATTGTTCCCACAAAGCTTAGGCGAACAAGAAATGGAATGGTTCTCCCAACTTCCACCTGGAATTAAGTCATGGGGTGATTTAGCAGAGGCTTTTATACAACATTTCTCATACAACATTGAAACAGATGTGTCAGTAGCTACCCTATGCTATACTAAGCAGAAAAATGGGGAATCTTTTGCTTCATTCTTACAGCAATGCAGAGGTCTTGCTTGTCGATGCTCTTATGATATCCCACAAAAACAAATGGTAGAAATGTTCACTCAAAACGTCAACAAGGATATTGGATAGGAGCTAAGAAAAGCTTGTTTGTCTACCTTCAATGAGGTCATTGAGAAAGGAATGGCAACAGAAAAAGTCCTTATTGAGCAAGGTGTCATTAAGATATTCAAAGAGAACAAAGAGAAATCAAATGGGAAAGACAAAGCCTGCGTCTGGAACAAGAATAAGAACACAGTCAATGATGGGGTAGTAGATGCAAATGTTATGGAAAAGTTCTTCCAATATGAACAATCAAGTGAACAATCAAAGGCAATCAAAACTCTGAAGAAAGTACACTCTGTTGGGAGAACCAATTGAAATAGCATTTAAGAAGTTAGTGGCGAACAAGTTCATACCACTATCAAATAATCCACCATATGAGCCAAAAGTAAAACCAAATTGGTGGAATGATGATGAATATTGTAACTATCACAAGAGTAAAGGGCATTTAACTAGCAATTGTCACAAATTGAAGAATATCATACAGGATCTCATTGACAAAGGTGACATAGAAGTTGATGGTCACACCTCCAATGAAGAGCATGCGATGTGTAAGGAGCCATTTCCTAAACATGATAAGGGAAAAAAGCCAAAACTATAGACAATCAAGCTAATTATACCAAGAGACCCTATGATTGTGATTCTATTATTAATGACATCTCAATGGATAATCGTGTTTCTACCATCATCATAAAGGACAAAACTCCTAAAGGTTCCACCCAAAGGAGTAAAGTTGTTTTAAAAGGCATTGTACCATCTTCCTCATCCTCCAACAATGAAACCTCTGAATGTAATGTCACAACCTGTCAAGGTAAAGTCACTTTACAAGGAATTCCATCCAAGACCATAGCCTCATCATCCACCAAGAATGAGTATGACCTTGTAGATCAGCTAGGGAAAACACCCACCCTCATTCCATCCTTGAGCTTTTACACATATCCCCTTCACATAAGGCTATCCTTGAAAAAGTATTGAGAGAAACTTCCATACCCACTGATCTGAATGTGGACCAATTTCAAGCCATGGTGGGATACCTTTATATTTTGCATAGCCTTACATTCACAAAATCCGATGTTACATATGTAACCAAACCTCATAATGCACCTCTACATATTGAAGCCTTTCTCCATAAAAACTGAATAAAATGAGTCTTGATAGATGGAAGAACAGGTTTGAACATTTATACATTGAACACTATTAAACAATTGGGATATTCTGAAAAGGTTGTGAATTCTATACATGCTATCACCATTAAGGCATATGATGATAAAGAGCACTCATCCAAGGGCACAATCACCTTACCTCTTAGAGTTGGGCTAGTTACGAAGGATTTGGTTTGTCAAGTCCTTGATCTAGATCTCATATATAGCATACTCTTGGGACGTCCATGGATTCATGAAATGAGAGTTGTTCCTTCAACATATCATCAATGTGTTGTGTTCCCACACAATGGAGTTGAAGTAATTGTTAATGGTGATCCAAATCCATTCATATATTGCAATGATCTGTGGCCAAAATTGGAAACAATTATACCAACCAATAGAGAAGTAACTCCATCATCAACATATGTGGATCTAGAATCCTTGAAAGCTTCTACATCAAAGAAAGTAGAGCTCAAAGAAAAATTCAAGGTTAAAGACATGGGATGTGGTGAGTATATCTTTCATGTTGATCAACTCCCACTATATCCTAAGAAATTCAGTCAACAAGAACAACCTACAAACAATTTTCAATATCAAGGAATTGGGTGTGAACCACCTAGTGTTGTGGCTACTAAGTTTGAATGCAAATCTCCTCTAGCGGTGCAAGAAACTCTTGATATCAATAGTCCTAATAGTGGTTCCAACAAACAATCTGTTTAATATATCACCAACCCTCTTGAGAACTCATATAGCCTTACCATTTCATCCACTCATTCGATTTCCAATCCACTCCTAGACTTGGATCAACAAGAATCACAAAAGCCCTTACTAATTGGGGATCAAAAATCAAGCATCCAAAAGAAAAATCTAAAACTCAAAAATAAAGAAAATTCCTTTAGTCCAAATCAAAATCAAAAGCTATTGTACTTTGCAAAAATCAAAGTCAAGGATAAAAATCCTATGAAGAAAAAACAACAATAGTTGATCTCCCCTAATACCAAAATAACTTGAGGCAAAATTTCTAATATTTCAAGTCAAGAAGTAGTACTGTTGATCCTAATTCTCCATCATGCTATCCTAATTTCACTTCTTTTTGCAATCTTAAGCCTTCATAACTCATCCACTTGTTCCACACATCCATTCTCTTTTGGCGATATATCACATCAATGGACCTTTAATGGAACTTCCTTGAAGGACTTTGTTGTCAAGGATGCCCAAACTGCTTTAGGTGACACACATATGGGCCTACGTAGTTCACACATTAGTAATTCTACCCTAGTTCCTTCATCAAGGAAGACAATCAATGGAGCAACACATCATTCAGTCAAGGAACGTCGAAGCTACAATCATAAGGTAAAGCTTCGCACATTTGAGGTGGGTAACTTAGTTCTCAGAGAAAATCCTAAAAATCAGCAAGATAGAGAGAAGAAGGGCAAGTTCAAACCAAATTGGCTTCGTCCTTACGTCATCACAATAGTCTATGGATCATGTGCATATCATCTCTCAACACCAGATGGAGAAACTTTGGAAGATCCTATCAACAACATACACCTTCGCAGGTTTTACACATAGCTCTTCAGAATTTCCTAATTCAAAAATACAAAAAACTAAAAAAATATGTCAAAAATATAAAAATAATAAATAAATAAATTGTTACTTGGTGAAAACCTGGCAAACAAGTGCCTTGTGACACAAAAAAAATTAAAAAATAAAATAAGTAAAGAGAAATAAATCCGTCCAATGGTGAAAACCACTTCAGTGGTGCCCTGGGCAAGTACCATGGTGAAAACCGGGTTACCAGTGCCATGTGTAGAGACATGGCTCCTCCCTCCTTCAGGATTCAATCTCATCCTTTCACTTTGCACAAACTCACAACCTATCCATCCATAATAAATTTAACCATTCCCATCATGGCTTGTTATTGATCTACCTAAGATTAGTTATCCATTCATAATAAACCTCCCTTTTCACCCCTTTCCTTCCATAATAAATCAGGTCCAATCTATAACTGGGACAAAAATCCTAAATCTAGTGATGGAAGTGGTACCCTGAGCATCACATGTTTTGAGGAGCATTGTCCTTTTCTTTCTCCCTTTTTTCACACACAATCCACAATAAAAAGATCACTTGCATCACCAATCCGCAATAAAGTTTTGATCTTCTTCACAATAAAGTATTAGTTTCATGGATTCAATCAGTTCAGATGAGATGCAATCAGCAGTGGTATTTCAACAAATCAAATCTTTCAGCAGACTTTGGCAACAACATGGTTTTCAACATGATCTGTCCTTTATTAGGATAACAACATTGTGACCAGATCAAACATGTTAACATATGTATAATAAACACAAATAACTTGAACATTTCATTGCGTGTCAGTGTCAAGTCTTGGTTTTTTTTCGATTTCATCTTTTGGTGACATGTCTTTTAGCTTTTCTGGGATGTCTTTGACTAGAGATTCTATCTCCAAGATGTCTTTGAATAGAAAGGTGAGGATGGGGTATGTTCACCTATTTTTTTATTGTTTGTGGATTGTCTCTTAGTAATGATATGTCTTGTCCAAGGATATGAGGACATTGTGAGTCTAGTGTGAATTGTGCCATTCCTTGTTTGCAATTGTCTAATCTCCATGCAAATGGTTACAATGACTTTTTGGGTCAAACTTATACCTAGATTGTCATAACCTATTTGCCATAATAAATCTCATTGATGATAAAGCACAAGAAGCTCTTTCACTTCCATATCTTCCATCTTCCATTCCCCTTTTGTGATTGACCTCCATCGTCCTTCCTGAGTCCATGTAGCCCACTATCACATGACTAAGTATAATGACACACAAAAAATATCTGCATTTCATTCACCTACATCATCACATGTTATCATATCTCATTCCATACATACATTTAAAAATCACAATCACATCACATCAGGCACACACCGCTAATTAGCATATCATATATATAGTTGCGTTCTCATTATGTAAACAATTATAGCATGTTAATAATCATACATTCATCCACATATAGTACATCTACATTTGCATAAGCATATAAAATAGAAAAAGAACAAAAACATATTGCATATCATCATGGATATATTTTGCATCCATAAGTATCATAACATCATCATAAGCATCATAAAATCAGCATAAAGCATATAGAAACATCACATAGAAACACATGCATATAGTTGCTGCAAGGATGGATTATCTCATATATATATATATATATATATATATATATATATATATATATATATATATATATAAAATAAACATAATGTGTCATAATGTCGATATCTCATAAGGATACAAAATCACCCGAAGGTGTCTACATCATACAAAATACTGATGCAAAAACTAGATCTAAGAGAGCTATGATGAACTCCCTCCCTCGGAGTCAGTTGCCCTTGAAGGAATTTGAGCTCTCAAAGTCCCTACTCTAGGATCACCTCCTTTGTCTCCTCCTCCTAGTGGTGCAGGTGGACCCATAAACCCGCCATAGATTCCTGTCGTCTGTCTCGCTCCCCTATGGTAGTTGTCCTATAAGCTTTCCTGAAGCTCGTAGCCCTCAGCTCATGAGGAAAAACTACGTAGTACATATCTCTCCAATAGGCTATCTCCTCTCCTTACCATAGGACATATGCATATTGAGCCTTGTGTCGTCATCTTCTTGCATGCCTTCCCTTAGTGCCTCCTCAACCTTAGTGTATCTATGGATGGTATGATCCCTCTCCCTTTGCATCTCTGCTAACTATCACCTCAATCAAGTCACATCTCTCTCAAGATCCTCGATCTCATCGGCATGTCTTGCTACAATCTCTTACGGCGCTAGCAGCTTATCCTCCTCCTCATCTCCACCTTGAGCACCTCTCCCTAGTAACTGTCCATGTACCTGTCTACCAACCTATAATACTTTTCCTCCTCTTTCCCTCGGTTGTCTCGGTGACCTCCCTCCCTGTGGATCCTGTCTCTCCATAGTCCTCTCTCCAGCATCCCTATGCCCACCCCTACCCCTCACCACCCTCCTTGATGCTCCTCTCCTCCACCTCCTTCATCTCCCTCCACCCCTATCCTCATCATCCTCATCATCATCATCCTTTGATATCACAGGCTCATCGGATCTGTCAACCTTGGTACTGGATGTGCTACAAAATAGGCATCATACTCTGCATCTATACCTATGCCAACCACATACCTCAGTAGATCTCATGGCGTAGGAACCATCTACTTGAATTGTGTAACTGCAGCATCATAGAAAAAAATCGGCCCCTAGTGAGCCTACTCTCGCAATGTTCGTGCAAACTCTCTAGATCCCTGAGGCATCCTTTGCTGCCACCCAAACTACCTGCATACCCTATTAATGAGATGTTTGTCCAGTATATAAGATGTTCACCCAATCAAATACCTGCTCCTAAAAAACATATGGAAGCTTTGTAGCATCCTCCTCCCAATCCTCACAGTCAAGATAGGGTCTCCATATGACACTATCTATGTCATCTATAACCCATCTCCAATAGTCCACCTTCCCAATCTATGGTTGTGAAGTGATCATACTGTACAAGTGTGTGTAGGACTATCCATGCCCTCTCCCTTTGAAGTGAACCCGTCTAATCACTGCAATGTGTTCATATGACCACACCTGTAATAGAGTCACCCTGCAACCACCGAGATACACAAACTGGTGAAGCTCATGATACAAATGTGCTAATACACATGAACCCCATGCATATCTAGTGTGTTGTGTCACCAACATCTCTAGAGTCCTCCCCTAGCCAACAACCATACCTCGTGTTCCCCTGTCTGGACAAAGGTAACCACTAATCACTCCTCTGGCTACTACTGGTAGTCTGCATCTAGTAGCTAGCATAATATCCTAGCTAACATTACCTAATCTCATCTCCAGCTCTGGGTCACCAAAGACTCATATCAGTGCATCCTTATCACCCTCTCTATCATACGACACTAGCTTGTCTTGGATCGGTATCCTCAGATCCCTATAAACATCCTCTAAAATGACTAACATCTCACCAGTCGACAAATGAAACAAACAGGTCTCAGAGTGTCGTCTCTCTGCTAGAGCAGACAATAATTCTTTGTTCACCCAAATCTCAGGCAGATACATGATGTGTCTCAATCCCATACCCTCGACAATTGCTCGATCCTCAAAGGTCAACTCTGGTTGTAACCTCTGTGTCACAGAGAATCTCTCCCACAACTTTATTTGGGGTAAGTACTTTTGCATCCAAGCAAACCAATCATGTCAATCCTAGTGGTACTCATGTCCATCAGATAGCACTTATGTCTATCACATGGCACTGCATCCTAGTGTATATGTTTATCACATTGCACTTGATCCTATTTAGAGGCCCTACTTGAGTGTATCCTCTTAGCAGCTTATCCAATTGACAACGTATGTTCATCAAAAAATTGTCAATTCTAGCCTATCTCTCAGTTTGTCTCCCTAGGGAACCTACTTGACTGTATCCTCTCAGCAGCTTATCCAATCAACAACATATGTTCATCATAGAACTATCAATTTGATCCTGCTAAGACACAAACACGTTCTTACAACACAAACATGGTTTTCATCAGCCCAAACGTGCTTTCTTGCCCTAGACGCGCATGTATATCACATACGCGCCATTGTCCTACATAGTCGTGCTTGTTTTTCACAAACGCACCCTTTATGACACAGACATTCCTTTTGCACATAGGTGCATCCCTATCAAACCTAGACGTGATTACATTCGCATATGCAACCAAACCTAACCTAGATGCACCTATCCCACCTAGACGTGCATGGCACTTACCTAGACGCGTTTGTAGTGCAAAATACCAATTTCATATTTTTGTTTATCTACCCTAAAATGCATTAATGACAGCAATAAATGCAAAAACGTACAAAGAGGCTTTGAGGTACTAACTGGCTCACCCATGTCGTCTAGTCTCGGATATCGCCGGACTCGATCGAATCTGTGAACTCTATCCATCATCGCTAACTGCTCTAAGTTCTCTCTCTGCACTCTGATCTCTTATGTGTGTGGATGCAAATGAGGATGTTTTCCTTGTTGCCCTATCATATAGGCTACTTAACCCTAGTTTCACGTGTCATTTTTTCTTTCCTGTGTCAGCGTCTTCTTCCTACGTGACCTTGTCACTGTATCTTGTCAATCCTTTCTAGCCTTTGTTTCTTATCAAGAGATTGTCTGTGATCTTTTCAAACATTTTCATCCAATCTCTTAAGGGGGCATATCATTCCCATCTTGGGGCAACTTTCTATCAGTTTATCTTATCTTCTTTAAGCCAATGCAACAAGTTGCATTGTCTCAAAGAGGGGTAAAATGTAGACACCTAAAATTGTCTTGTCTAATTAAATAAATATTTTTATTTATTTAATTATTTTATCCTAAGTCTTCTATTAATTAAATAAATTCTTATTTATTAATTAATTTATTAATCCTGTTCTAAGTCTTTCCTCATTTAAATAAATACTTTAATTTATTTAAATTGTTCTTTTCTTAAATTAAATAAATATTTTAATTATTTAATTAATTCATTAGCCTTTTCTATCCATGACACATGTCATTCATCTCTTAATTCTTCTCTTACCTACATCTTTATCATTTAATTATTTCCTCTACCTACCCTTTAATCCTAGCCGACCATTTATCTTTACACCTCTTAATCTTATCCCTTCATTTCTTACAATGTCTTCTATATAAGAGGATACTCTCCTTCATTATCAACACAAATGAAAAAATAAAGCCTTCTTGCAACCAAGCTATCAACCACATTTCCGTTCTTTGTTGAGCTCTTGTGCACACATAAAATCTGAGAGCAAATATATCAAACAAGATCAATGGAGATAGGAAAAAATGGAGATTGAAGCCCTACTAGACATGTGAATGGTATATCTTGTTTTATTTTGTTTATTTGCATGGTTTTAGGTATCCTCATTTGTGTATGGTGGATGCTTTTCATTGTTAGGCTAGGGTTTTGTGGTTGGATCCTTGTTAGTCTTTCAATATTGTTGTTTCCATTATTCACTTTTCACCATATACAGTTACTACATTATCCACCTTAGTTTGTAATGCAACAATTTCTTTATTTTTCTTCTCAATCTCTTCATCTTTCTGACTAATTATTTCCTACAACTTAAGTTTTTCTTTATTCCATTCTTCTTCTTTTTCTAACATATCCATATATAAATCCAAAGCTACAAACATCCATGAGAAATGAGTGGGTTTTCTCTTTCAACATGGGGCCTTTTATGAACTAATTCTCCTTCTTTTTCCTTTTTTGGTTCTTGCTTGACCATTACTTCTAATGCAACAGCTAATCCAATAAGGCCATTCAAACTTATATTCTCTTGAAGTTGTTCTTCCTCCATTACTGGGCACTGTTGTTCTTTAGATAAATCTCTCATTTCCTCATTTATTGCCACCTCTTCTTATCTTTCTTTTGCGCTAGGGGTAGAGTGCTCGGACCCTGAAGAGTCAATATGAATATTTATCCTACGCTCATTATGTCTAATTTTCCTAGGTTTCCCTCTGAGCCTGTAGATTATTCTTTGTGGTGTCTTCTCAACTATTTTGGAGGGCTTAGCATGTTTAGGTCTTTTAACAGACATACCAGCTTGAGTAGTGGTAGCAGGCGACGTTCTCTCTTCTTTTTTCCTTTTTCTAGGGCTCAGGGTTTCCTTTTCTATTTTTTGTTCCTGTGTCTCTTCCCTTGTTGCTCCATTTTTCTTTGCCTTACCTTTCTCCTTTTGGAAAATATCCCTAGTCCTTTTTGGAGTTTCAATTTGAATATTGACATTAGGGTCTGCTGAAAATTTACTTGTATCACTAGATGAAGGTTCTGCTACAGGAGAGTCTGTACCCTAGATGTTGAAGCTCCTAGGGTTATTTTAACAGTTTCCTCTATTACCTAGCCCTTGATACTAAAGATTGACCCCTACTTCTAGCATTTATTACTTTAAATTTCTTTATTGCCATGAATTCATCCCAAGTCATATGGGAGACATCTTGTAAAGACCTTTCAACAAGCAATTTAATCAAACAATGATGAGAGACAAAGTTTGACCTACCTTTATGAGTTTCAGCTACCATGATTGAGAGTAAATTTTACAGAACATTTGGCACGTTCATCCTTCGACCATGTCTCATGTGGCTTAGCAATTTGAAATGAAGAGAGTGGAGGCATGATTGTCAACCCTCACAGGTAAGATATTTGATCACGTACACTGCTACTTGCTTCCATTTTTCTGGCAAAGCAAGTCTCCTAGTCCCCTGTTTGTTCACATTAAGAGGAGGGTCATGAGGTCTAGAGAACTCTACCCTAGAAGACCTAGCATCTTTAGACTCAGGATATTTTTCTCCTTTCACCATTGCTTCACCATTGGAGAAGGTTTGAGCAAATTCTAAAGCAATGTCATTGTCAAACCCGTTAAGCTTCAGGAAATAATCCATCCAATCACATTGTCTGAATTTCGGCTCACAAAGGTGATCCTACAATAGTATGATATGATTTGTAGGCTCATTCATGATAAGAGACCCTCTCATAGTTTACCTTTAGTTGTATGCTTCAGATTCTTGAAAATACTGTGATTTCTAAAATATTATTCTGAAAATTCAAATGTTTCCTGCAACTGTCGATCTTCTGCCAAAACAAAACCCTTCAAATTCATATTTCTCAGCTTATCACATAATAATGACAATTAAATTCATTGAAGAAGGCTTTTATGACTTAAAATGTTGGCAGCATCAATACAGCTAGGCTCAAGTGTACAATTTTAAAAGAGAAGTTATATCACTTAATACAGACTATCATAAATGACAAAATGGCATATTTCAAAAAGATTTTATGATGAAAGTTTTTATGACGAAAGATTTTATGACATGGATGACACAGATGACACATTATGATAGAATGCACAAGCTCTGGTCCTACTGGAAGTAATTGCAATATTGAATTGATAAATTGGTTGAAAAGGAAAAATGTAAGGGAGTGGAGTGATTGTGGAAGAGAAGAACATGAGATGGAATGATGATGTGTTTATTTATGGAGAATGTACTCCCACAAAAAGTAGAAGTGTTTATACATGTGATGACATGACTAGGGAGAAGGTGGAACATATAGTCCACCTTCTTTGGCTGCAGGAATTCCAGAATGGGAAGTTGCATTGAATTGCTACTGGAACTCATGTTTGGAAGATGGTTTATGATAAATCTTTAGGCGATGACCATTGACTAGCAACTTGAATTTTATAGGGTCAATAGTCATGAGTTGCACAACTCCATTAGGAAAAACTTCTGCAATGTCATATGGGCCTAGCCATCTTATCTATAATTTGCCCATGTTATCCTTATATCTAGAATCATAGAGGAGTGCCCAATCTTTTGTTTGGAACTCTTTTCCCTGATCTATTTATCATGTCATTTGATCCTTTGATTTTGTAGTGTTTTTGTCTGATGTAAAGTTGATTTTATGATTTCTTCCAAGGCATTTAACTACAAAATTATTTCTTTCTATGCTGGATATATGTCTAGTCCAAGTTCAAGTGTTGTTATGAATGTTTTATGTTCAAATTCAATTGGCATCATTGTTGTTTTGCCATATAACATCTCAAAATGAGTAAATCATGTTGTTGTTTTCCATGATGTTCTAAATGCCCATACTGCTTCAGGTAGTCTAGCTTCCCAATCTTTTATATGTAGAACCAATGTTTTAGTGAGAATAGATTCAATTTCCCTATTTGTGATTTCGGCTTGTCCATTATCTTATGGATGGTAAGGTGTAGATTTTCTATGCCTGATATTGTATTCATTTACAAATGTTATGACAAGAGTGGAGGTAAATTGAGCCCCTTGATCTATTACTATTTCTTTGGGAACTCCATAATGAGTGAAGATTTCTTCATAAATAAATTATGCTACTTTGTTATCCCTTGCATGCTTCATGGCCTTAACTTCAACCCATTTTGTCACATAGTCAGTATAGACCAAGATGTAAGACTTTCCATTTGATGAAGGATCAATAGGCCCTACAAATTCAAGTCCCCATTTGTCAAAGGGTGCCACTACCATTATGGATATAATGAAATTTCATCTGATCTTGTTAGTCTACCCATTCTTTGGCATCTATCACATTTTCTGGTGTATTTGGTTGCATCCTTGTGTAGGGTAGGCCAATAGTATCTTGTATTGAGTATCTTAATGGCTTTCCTCCTAGCTACAAAATGTCCTCCATAGGGCTCATCATGGCATGCATGTAGGATGTCATAAGTTTCATCCTCTTGGACACAACTTCTCATTACTTGGTCTGGTCCAGTATAGAATAGACACCCTGCTACCTAAGATAAATTAAAGCTCTTTTGTTGTGCTGGCAATTGAGTAGGTCGAGGTGCACTAGCATTTGGGTTAGGAGGAGGAATTAGGGCTTGCTATTGTTGAGGTTGTTGAGATGGTTGTAGGTGACCAGTAGACTGGTTTGGCCATTGGTGTCCTCCCCTCCATTGGAATGTCTGCTGCCAATTCCCTTGAGGTGATTGCCAACCCCCTTGAGGTTGAGACCATGGAGATGGGGATTTCTTATAATTAGGCCATGTATTTTGATTATTCCAAGGTTGTGAAGGAAAACTTCCATATTTTTGTGGGTAAGAAGGTTGCCACTGACTATTAGAATTATAAGAAATTGTATAAGGATCATTGAAAGATAGTGGTTCTTGTAGCGTGCCTTGTCTTGGAGCCGATGGCCTTCTTTGTGCAATGTAGAAAATTCAATCTTCATCTCCTTCAATTGGCTTGAACTCTGGTGGAATTGGTTTGCTTTCATTATTAGCTATTGTTTTACACACGTAATCCTTTTTCTTTTGTCTACAGTGAGGGCAATATTCTGCCAACATTGCCTCTGCCTCCTCATCCTTCTTTTTGACTTGAAGTGTATCCAACTAAATAGCCATATTGTTTATAATGTCTTGCTTGAAATTTGATAGAAAATTAGTGATCTCCATCCTTAAGACTCCATTAGTGGAGGATCTACCCATACTAGGTTGATAACCTCTTCCTTTCTTGACAACTTCTCTAGAGTAGTTTTGACATATTTTCTTGATGTCATCCTGAGGGACTTGAGTTATATCTCCTCCTCCCATCAGGTCCAAAGCTTTAGTAGAACTCTCGTTGATTCCTCTAAGGAAGAGAAGCTTCTAAGATTCTGGATTAAGTGCATGATCTAAGGATTTTTGTTGAAAAAATAAGAATCTTGAAATGAAGTTCTCCAAACTCTCATCTTCCTTTTGGTGCATCTGAAAGATGTCATCTCCCCTCATATTACAACTTCTACAATACTCTTTATATTTCTCAACAAATTTTATTTTCATGGTTTCCCAACTATTTACAACATCTCTTCCTAAACTCATGAACCATCTTAATGTTGCTTATTTCAGAGTGGTAGGAAACAGTTTAAGCCTATGAGCATCTGAGGTGTAGTCATAGCTTCTACAGAGGATATCAAATTCAAACAGAAAAGTATTTGGGTCCTCTATCACTAGGCCATAGAATTTAGGGAGAACTGAAGCAGGGATATTTTTGAGATTATTTATATCATTTTGATCAGTGATAGGGAATTCAAAAGTGGTTTGGTTATTTTGATTCTGTGCAACCATCCTTGGTTGATGAAGTATTAATGAAAATGGGTTCTCAAAAGGATTTGGGTTAGTTGGGTCTTCAAGATTGTTAAAATTGTCAAATATATCAGCTAGATTTATATCTTGGTCTCTTCCTTCTTCTAGTTGATTAAAGGATTCTTCCAAGTAATTATTAGGATAGGGATTAGTAGGAAGAAATCTCCCTAAATAATCCCTTCTCCTATGCATGTAGTGTTTAACTCAGAGATAGCAGTGGATCATTACTCTATGAAAGTGAAAATTAGATGTAAAACAAATTCTGACACTACAAATAAGTGCAAAAGTTTCCCTAGTTTGACACCATCCCCGACAACGGTGCCAAAAATGCTTGGCTCTCTTAATGGTTCTAATAACTAGACTCTGAGGACATGACTTAGGGATTGGATATCTATACTAAGTAGTTATATGATCATCATGAAAGCTCATTTCTCTGTCAACCTGGGGTGTATACTTGAAATGGGTTAGCAAGGTATATGCACTAAAGTCCTCATTGTAGTCATTCTACTAAGAATAAATTGCTTTTGAAAGTAAATAACTGAAATTCTTGAATAGATACTACCTTGAATTCAGAAAAACAGAAAATCAGTCCATAGCAAGCAGGCAGGAAACTACTCTATCTGCCTTGGTTGTAGGAACAATCACATGATGATTTCCAGTGGCTGCAAGAATAGTCAACTGCCAAGACAGAAAACTAAATACTAAAAGAAAGTAACCGTTGAATACAAACAATCAAATTCTTACTAAGTGGGACCCCTTAGAAAGTCTTCACAAAACTCAACTAAGTGTTGCAAACTAGAATATTATCTTATTAATCTGAAAACACTTGCTACATCATAGTAATTGCTGAAAACTATTCTACAATAAAGAACTGAAGATTACAATAGCTGATGCTCATCGTCCCTACAAAGGGATATCTAAACTTATTTATAATAAAGAAACTCCTAACTAACTCTAAATACTGGTGGTCCACTCCCATAACATTAGGAGGATGTCATTTATTACAACATAAGAAAGAGGACAGGGAGTTACACTCCAAATAGGAAATAGTCAAGTTGTTTCAACTATAGAGGAAATCTAGGGTAACTATCCCTCCTAGATTTATTCTCCTACAAACATGAATACCGATGTTTCATAATTACACTCTTTGAGCTATAGATAGTCGACTATTGACTCCTTCAATACTCATCGTGTTGAGACTTTGTCTTCAACAAACTAACTAGCATTAACTTCCACATTGTGAATCTTTGACCTTTTCTTGTTCTTAATTAAATCTTGCATCATGTCATTAACGTGTACAAAACAAAGGTATATCTATTCCATGCCAGAATAACATTTACCTAACTACATGCAAGATTAATATAGATAAATCACATAGCATGGCCACTTCATCATTAATCATATTTTTATCCAAAAGGAATATATATATATGGGTAAGTTCATGTTATTTTGTCAAGTTCATTAAAACATAACAAGATCATTGTTCTAACAGAGTTTTAGGACTTAGACAGTATCTATATCTTTGTCAAAACCTATTAAAAGTATAGAAAACATAGACAAAATAGAGTCATTATTTAAGCTCATCGAGTGCAATCAAATGTTTATTTAAGATTTAGTTTCAAATTTGGTAATATTTTCAAATTTGTAATCACATAAGAAAGTTAATATTGCAAGCTTTCTTCACCTTGTTTCTCAACATTTGGTATCAAAGCTAACAGTTCTGCTAAGAGGGGGATGCCTTTCTCTTTAAGTGTTGAAGGTTTTGCTACAATGGAAGATATTATTGAGTAGTTTTTCAGATTTGAAAAGATGATTGAAATTCATGGCTTCTACTTCTCTCATAAATATTGAGAAATTTAATGGCATTAGCTACAACATTTGGAAACTAAAGATGGAAGATCTTTTGGAAGAAAGAGATTAGTGGTTGTTAGTTTCACATGAAAAGAAACCAAAGGACTCTACTTTGGACAATGATGCTTGGAGAAATTGGACAAGAAGGCATGATGAACCATTGTGTCTTACTGATTTTGTCCTCTTGAATGTCTCTATATAAGACACCACATATAAGTTGTGGAAGAGGATTGTTGACATTTATCAATCTTGTAAGTTTGCCCAAAGGAAGGAATCCCATTGGATGCAGGTTGTTATTTAAAAATAAGTTTGGATTAGATTGATAGTTAGAGCAGTATAAGGCTAGATTGATGGTCAAGGGCTACTCCCAAAGAGAGGTTGTTGCTTTCCATGAAATTTTCTCTCCTGTTGTAAAATTGACTTCTATTACATTCCTATTTTCCATTGCCACTGCTTGTAGACACTTAAAAATAATTATTTCAATTATTTTTAATTCCTCGCAAAATTAATTAATTAATTATGTTAATTCAAATTCCTCTCAATATTAATTAAATATAATTAATATTGTCACTATAGCATATGATTGATTTATTTAATAAATCAATCCCTTTCTTTATTCTTCTAAAAAAATCAAATCCTCACAAATCTTCCTCTTAGCTAATCAATTTCAAATCATCTTCTTAATTCATTCTTCTAGAAACTCCCTAAACTCACTTAACATTATTCTTCTAATTTTTTATTCCCTCCACTCATTCTCTCTCCTAGTCAAATTCTCCTACAAATATTAATCCCACCTAACATTTCCTCTAATCCCTCTCCTAATGAGTCGTTAATGGTTAATCATCATGATTAGCCACAAAGTCAACTCTGTCTTTTTCATCCAGCCACTAGCTTTAAATGCTCTTTTCTTAGGTGAATGTAAGATTTTTTGAAATTACACATTCCTCTAGGCATCCCCTCTCCCAAGGAATTTTTAATTCCTTTTTATTCCTCCAATCCCCATGATATCCTTTTTTGGAGAATTTTTAATTCCTCCAATGCACCTTGTGGAGTGTGGAGATACGAAATGTCTTTAAGGCATATTTCTTGGTCTCCACACCCTCTCTTGGAGCTTGTGTGAGCTCACAAGTAAATCTTAGCCCTTCATCTCGAATCCATCCTAGCCATCCGTTTTTCTTTCCTCTTCTTATAAATAGGGCTCCATCCCTTCATTCAAAACATCTTGAAATCCAGTAAATTTATGCTGCCCTTTTAAGCCCAGGAAATCATCTTGGCAACTTGATCATCTCATCCTTATCATTTTTCAAATCCATTTCATTTGTGCACAACATTGGAGAGCCATCCACATCCAACAATCAAAGGAGCACATCAGGTGGAGCATTATCAAGGGGTGCCTTCACTTCATCAAGCTCAATCCGAAGGAGAAGGTAAAATAGCAAGGTGAAATGGTCTTTTAATGATATTTTAGCATTCTGCATGTTTATTTCGTTATGTTTTGATCATTTGACCTTCAAATCTGTTTCCCCCCCCTTCATTTTGGTATGCCCAGTGGGACCCACGTCCCTAAGAACTAATATTTTTTTGGGGGGGTTTTGTGAGTTGTGAGACGCAGGTTCCAGAATAGTGCGATTGCAAAAAAACAAAACTTTTTTGCAGGTTCCAGAATAGCGGCTCTGTATTTCTGCTCAACTTCTTTTCTGTTTCTATTGCATTTTTGTTTCTGTTCTTTTTTTGTTTTTGTTTCAGTTTCAGCACAATAGCTCTGCGATTAGCGCGAGCATTTTTATGGGAATTTGAATTCCTGTTATCCGATATGTTATTTGCTCTGTTATCTGATCTGTTTAATTATAATCGGTGGGAAAGTAGGAGAGTATGCTCTTGTCTATATAGACAATCAGAAATCCAGACCTTTCACTTTTCTATTCTGTTTAGCGCGACTGTATGCTCTAACCGTAGAAAAGTGTGAAAATAGGAGAGTATGCTCTTGTCTATCTAGACAATCAGAAATCTGGGCCTTTGACACTTTTCTATCTGTTTAGTGCTACTGTCTGCTCTGTTAATCTGTCTGAAATTTTTGGGCGTTAACTGTAGTCTGCATTTCTTTTTTTTTTCATTTCCTGTTATCTGCTCTGTTTAAAGATAATATGTCTGATCGCAGGAAAGTGTGAAAGTAGGAGATTATGCTCTTGTCTATCTAGACAATCAGAAATCCAGACCTTTGACATTTTTTTTATTTTGTTAAATTTAGGGTTTCTGCTTTTTTTAATCTAGGGTTTTTGTCTGCTCTATTAAATGTAAGGTTTAAAAAAAAAAAAAAAAAATTGTTTTTTCGCTATATCTTCTTTATCTCGACTCCATTTTCCTCCAAACTTCACTAGATTCTCCGCATTGCCATTTTCCACATTTCCTTCCTTGGAGGCCTTATCCCAAAAATCCACTTTTTGAAGCCCAAAATCTCATATTTCTCTATTTTTAGGGTTTGTCATAACTCCTTCCCCTTTTATCCAATCCCTCCAAATTTTTCTCATATTATCCATCTCCAACTTTTGCTTCTTTGTCCCTCTTGGACAAATTTTCCCATTCCTTCATCTCTCCTCCAAAATCCCCATTTTTCGCTTGCCTATCCCTTGGAAAGTGGCAAAAACCTAGTCAAACACCATTTACCCATCAAAGCTTTCTTCAAATCCACATTTGTCAGTAGTAAAAAAGTTTTTATTTATGTTTTTCTATTCATTCCCAAAAAGTCAAAAAAATTAATATTTTTGTCATTTTGTTGTTTTTTGCAGGACGCTTGTTGAAGACTCTATTTTTCCAAACTAATCAAATTGTTTTGCAGGACGTTGTTGAAGACTCTATTTTTCCAAACTACTAATCAAGTTGTTTTGCAGGACACTTTTTGAAGACTCCATTTTTCAAACTACTAATCAAGTGGTTTTGCAGGTTGCCTAGCTGATTCAACCAAATATTGTGCATTTATTTAAATTAGGCACCTAGATATTAATTAAAATGGAATGAACCATTGTCTTATGTGTCTTTAAGAAAAGCGTAAAGGTGTGAAAGTATGCTCTCATCTTACTAGACAATCAGAAATCCAAACCCTCCAACCTTTTCTTGTTTGATTGTGTGTTTACATCTGGCAGGCCTGCCCTCCCAATTTGCTCTTTGAGAAGGTAAGAGGAGAACAACCCAAGTGAGTACACCCAGACCTGGGGTTCCCAACTCACTATAATAAATAGGCCATTGACTATGAAAGGGTTAATGGTTGGGGCTATATGAGATTTCACTCTCACATTGGGTGCTTAGTAGGATCCTAGAGATCTCAATCATGCTTGCGTGACTACTAAGTTCTTGGTGCTTCGTTGGGCTATAGGCCTCAATTGCGCTTGCGCAACTTCGAAGGGTAGCTCCTAACAGGAAGACTTACTAAACACCTTGTTCATAGTGGCCAAAAACCTTCTAGTCATTGGTGCAGGAGGTCGGACCTCTGAAGCGGCCCATATTCTTATGGCCCTTAGTAGAGACACAAAGTTTGCCATGAGGAGTTTTCATGGGAATTGATGCTTGGCTGCCCCAAGAAGTGAGTTTCATGGAGGGGAGCCATTGGGGTCAAACATCTAGGTGTCCGCTCTAGGTAAGCATAGATGGGAAACCAATTGGGATTTAATGACTATTGTCCTTGCCAGCCTTAAGAATGTTGTATATGAGCATGAGTGTCTTTGATATAATATGCATTTGATCACTATGTTTGCTTTGTTTGATACATACTTGCCAAGAGTAGACTAAAAACACATCACTCTCCCCAAACACTTTGCAAAAACATTTGTCAAGACAAACAATTGTCCAAGTCATTACCCACACAAAGTCCAAAATTGTGTCAAAACTCTGTCCGTCCCATTTTTCATAAGCCTAAGAGAGAAGCTAAGAGTCCGTCATCTCCGTCAACATTCAAGTTTTTCCTTTGAAACACCTATTATCGTCCAAATCAGGGTGGTCGTATCCCTTCATACAACTTGCCATTTAAATCTATCCTCCATTAAGTCGTATTCATTCCAAAGACAACCTAGTCATCAAATTTCTTCTAAACCATCACTACTATACCTCCTCCATCAATCATCCTCAAATTTCCTAAGTCCTTTCATCACAAATTTCTTAAGTCCTTTCATCACAAATATCATGTATGGTCGCAACTCGATCCCAAAAGAAAAAGATGGCTGAACAACAATATGGCATGCCAGACATTGGTGTCCTATATGAAGATCCCACACAAGATCATACACAAAGTGGGCAACCTAGCGATAAAGATCAAAGTCAAAATATTGACATGATTAACCAAGATGAACTTTGTCTGGAAGTGCAAACTTTCCTAGCAGATTCTTATAACCAAGAGATCATGGAAAAGTTTATTAAACACAATCCTACTGCACTTCTGAAAACTCTCCTTGAACATGGAGCTCAACTTCCGCCTGAATTTAATAGATCCACCCTCACCCAACAACCACAAGGAGACCTCGCTCCCACATAAAGTGTTGCACCTACTATTCAAACTCAATCAATTGCAGCCCCATCAATCATCCAAGCTCAATCAATGCCACCCGCGGTACCTCCCACCGTGGTCTCCATCCCACCTTCTTCCTCCTTACCATCCATACCACTATCAAATCCAATCTAATCCATTCTCCAACAAACTTCTATACCACCTCCTTCTATTCAACCACAAATTTCTATTTCACAAACTTCCCTTCCTCCCAACAATGTCACAAATTTTATCCGGGCCGTATTCAATCCTGTCACAACAGTTGGTGGACCGCAACCAACTGTCCCTCAAACCCCAGCGACATCAGTCATCACATCCCACGTTCCCACCTCCTCATCATATCAATATATTGGTGGTGGTGCACCTTCTTTGGTTCATCCAATTCTTGGGGCAAATACAATTCATCAATATCAAAGTCCACAACAAGACCTCATCAAGGAAATTCAAGACATGAAGAATATCATCAAGGACATGAAGCAAAGGACTAATAAAAGGAAAACTTACTCATTTGAAGAGTTTCTCCCTTGTCCTTACGACCCCTCTATATCAGTTGCACCATATCCCCCGGGATTTGAGATTCCTAAATTCACCAAGTATGAAGGCAAAGGAGACCCCCGCGATCATGTTCGATAATTCCACATCTTATGCCAAGAAGTCTCCTATAGTGACCTTTATCTTCACAGACTCTTTCCTAAGAGTCTCATGGGAGACACCTTGGCATGGTTCTCATCTTTACCACGAGGTTCCATTGTCTCTTTTCCAGACTTGGCAGAAAAATTTGTGGCCCACTATGCATACAACATGGGTAATGATGTATCTTTGATGGACTTATGTAATACAAAACAAAGGCTCGGAGAAACCTTCACCAATTTCCTACAAAGATGGCGACATCTTATCAAGAAATTCCAGTGGGACATGCCAAAACAACATCAAATTGAGCTATTCCAAAAGAACTTGGTGCCTGAACTTTCAAGACCTTTAATATCTCAATGTATCAAATCGTTCCAAAAATTGACAGATAAGGGCCTCACCCTCGAACGTATCTTGTTGGAGGAAAGAACCCTGAAACATTACCAGAAATCAACACAAAGTTCTTCCTCTTATTATAATGATAAGCCAAAATTCTGGTCCAAAAACAAAAATATGGTCAATGATGGTATAACTGATGTAAAGCGGGTCCAAACCTTGGCCGCTCCCCGAAAATCCACCACCAATAATAATCAATTCAATAATCGAGACAACCAAAACCAATCCCAAAAACCTCACAACAATGTCTCAATCCAGGGACGACCACCCTGATCGAATAACAGGACTCCAAGAGATTTCACTCCTCTGGCTGAGCCTACTGAAGTGGTGTTTCAAAAACTTGTCCAAGTAGGTGTAGTGGTTTTTCCAATTACTCGCCCATTTGACCCCAATCAACCTAAACCAAGATGGTATAATGAAAATGAGTATTGTGAATACCATCGTATCAAGGGACATGATACACGAAAGTGTATGAAACTGAAGATCTACATACAAGATCTCATTGATAGAGGTGAGATTGAAGTAGAAAATGCAAAACCTAGTGATAACAATGACAAACTCAAAATGTACCAAGAACCCTTCCCGAATCATGATAAAGGAAAAGGCTCATCATCTAACGCAATGGGTTATGACTACGCTAATCACATAACCGGTTTTGATTTTTTAGTAGGTCGCATTGAACCTGCAAACAATAATGTCAATGTCATAACCATCCAAGGAGTTAATCCTCCTTCTTCCCAAACAAACCAAATCCTGCTCGGATAGTCATTCAAGGCGCCACGCCTTCCACCTCCCATTTCCAGAATGACTGCAATGCAACTACACGTCGAGGAAGAGTCACCATCCAAGGAGTCCCTCCCCCACCAAACCCCCCACCCATGTCTTCCACCCATCGATATGACCTTCTTGATCAACTTGGGAAGACACCCACGCAGATCTCTATTTTGGAACTTCTCAAGACCTCCCCGGTCCATAAAGAAATTTTGGAACAAGCCCTTCTCCAATCACGCATTCCAGATAACATCAACGCCACCCAATTCCAATCCCCCATTGGAAACCTTTCTGCCCAACAGCACATTGTATTTAACTCCAAAGATGCTCCCGCAAATGAAGACCATAACAAACCTTTGCACATCGAAGCTCTTATCCACAAGCACAAGCACAAACGTATCCTAATAGATGGTGGATCCGGGCTTAATCTGTGTACATACAAATTAATTAAACAATTGGGACTTTCTGAGGATCTGATAGACACATCAGGAAGGACCACAATAAAGGCATATGATGATGCGGAAAGAATTTCAAAGGGCATGATCACCTTACCTCTTCAAGTGGGCCCCATTACAATTGAAACCCCTTGCCAAGTACTAGATCTTGATCTTCCCTACAACATTCTCCTTGGGAGGCCATGGATTCATTCCTTGCGGGCCGTACCCTCCACCTATCACCAATGCATCAAATTCCCCCTATAACGGAAGAGAGATCACTATCAAAGGTGATCCCCAACGTTTTCAATATTGCAAACTATTAGAGGGGAAGCATCCATATCATTGCCCACTAAATAGACCCTCGCCAATGCCTCCATCTGACACATCAAATGTTGCCTCCATATCATCCCAACTAGATAATCAAATCAAGATCTTGGACAATGGCTGTGGAGAATACAAATTGAAGGACGTCTTATTAATAGGCAACCTCCCTCTCTCTCCTAAGTCATTTGGCAAACCAAAAGAGATAAAAAAGGACCCAAAACCAGTCATGCAATACCAAAACACCACCTTCTAGCAATGGGGCCCACTTGATAACGAGAGCCTCGAAGCAGATATCTCTTCATGGTTGTACCGGGATGAAGATGAAGATTCAACAAGAATACCCAAAGAAATGTACCCAAAAGCATCTGCCATAGTTGAAAAAATGGGTTACAAAGGACACGGCCTGGGACCAAAGGAGAAAGGAAGAAAAACACCCATAAATCCTATCTCCTACATATACAACAGAGGCTTGGGGTACACCTCGGTGCCTAAGATTACTATCGTTGGTGCCCCTTCTAGTCCTTCTTCAGATATTGAAAGTGTTGACGAAGAGGAATTCCATGAAATGCCTTATGAATATGAGAAAGATATCTTCTTGGACGCTTACATCAATACCATCACCCCCGTAACCCCTCCCACTTCACATGAGCTACATCTTGTCCATCCTAAACTCATTGACTGGGGCCAACAAGACAAACCCACTTTAGATATCTGCGCTGACGATAATGCTCTCATTGCTCTCCTAACAGTGCAAAATATGGAAGATTGTAGCAGAATCGAGGGTATTCAACTACATGAAAAGAGATACTTTGGTAGTCAAGTCAATGCCCTTAGCCACAAAAAAGACAATAAAAGAAAAAGATATGATTCCCTAGGTGAAAATCTCCCTAAGGTGCCTTTGGATGAACAAGAAATAAAAACAAAGGGCGTATCTGAAAGTGAAAACCTGGAAAAGGCACTTGACGATGAGAGATTTGACCTCCCTACCATTGGTTACCTTTCACAGGACAAATCAAATTTGTCGATAGAAGAAACAGACAGCATCAACATGGGCACCGTGGTCATTCTGAAAAATGTGCTCATTGCCAAATCCCTCACAGAAATCGAGAAACAAGACTTCATCAACTTCCTTATAGAGGTAAAAATCAATTTTGCATGGTCTTATTCCAATATGCCTGAGTTGGACCCTGCCTTAGTGGTTCACAATCTCGCCGTCCACCCAGATGCAAAACCTATAAAACAAAAATTGCACAAAATGCACCCACATATTGCACTCCTGGTCAAGGCGGAACTCCAAAAGTTGTTAGACGCAAAATTTATCAAACCAATAGATTATGCTGAATGGGTCTCCAACATTGTACCTATCGACAAACCTGCTGGGGGCATCCACATCTGCACATATTTCCGAGATCTAAATATAGCTTGTAATAAAAAGATGATTTCCCGCTCCCCAATATAGACATGATTGTGGACCTTACAGCAGGACATGAAATGTTATCGCTAATGGATGGGTTTTTTGGATACAACCAAATCAGGATAGTAGATGAGGATCAACATAAAACTGCATTCACAACACCATGGGGTACCTTCTATTACCAGGTCATGCCTTTTGGCCTTAAAAATGCTGGAGCTATGTATCAACGGGCAATGACAACAATTTTTCATGACCTCTTGCACAAAATTATGGAGGACTATGTGGATGATCTGCTAGGAAAATCCAAGACAAGACAAGAACACATCCCCATTCTAAAACAGATCTTCGAAAGATTGGAGAAATACAAGTTGCGCCTGAATCTCAAAAAGTGTGTGTTTGGCGTCACATCAGGAAAACTACTGGGATTCATTGTTTCCCATAGAGGCATCGAGGTTGATCCCGCAAAGGTAAAAGCTATTATGGAAATGCCTCCACCAAAAACTCTCAAACAACTGGGCAGTCTCCCGGGAAAACTCCAGTCTGTCAAGCGTTTCATTTCATAGCTAGCAGACAACTGCCATCCATTTGCACACCTATTGCGTAAAGACACAAAATTTAAATGGGATTGCCTATGTCAAAAGGCCTTTGAGAAATTAAAAGAATATCTAGCATCACCTCCTGTATTGATGTCTTCTACTCCTGGAAAACCCCTTATTTTGTATATATGTGCTACTACAGTGGCATTGGGGGCATTATTGGTGCAAACAGATGATCAAGGGAAGGAACACACCATTTACTACATCAGTCGAACGTTGGTAGGATATGAACTCAATTACACCCCCATTGAAAGAGCATGTTTGGCATTAGTGTTCAACACAAAAAAACTACGACACTATATGCTAAATAATAAGACAAAATTAATTGCTAAAATTGATCCACTTAAATATCTCTTGTCCAAAGCTGCTCTCACTGGCAGAATCACCAAATGGGTCATGCTCTTAAGCGAGTTTGACATTGAGTATGTGGACAGAAAGGAAATCAAGGGACAAGTCATTGCAGATCAGTTGGCTGAAGCTCCACTTCCAAGTGACCATCCTCTTCTCATAGGATTACCAGATGAGTTCATTATGACTGTTACCACATCCTCCACATGGAAATTGTATTTTGATGGCTCCTACACTCAAAATGGATCGGGGGCAGGAATATTATTGGTCACACCTCAAGGAGATGGCATCCCCAAATCATACAAGATAGCCTTTGCATGTACCAATAACATAGCAGAATACGAGGCCCTCATCACAGGTTTACGCTTGGCTATCCATTGGAAAATAAAGGAATTACAAGTCTATGGTGATTCCCAACTCATCATAAAACAAGTCAATGATGAATACCAGACAAAAGATGATAAACTTCTTCCCTACCGTACCATGGTTGAAGATCTTAAGCAATATTTCATGGCAATCAAGTTTGACCAAATCCCATGAACAAACAACAGCGCTGCAGATGTAATGGCCACCATTGGCTCCCTCCTTCAAATGCCAGCACACAGTCAGAAGTGTGAGTTCTTGGTTGAGCAATTGTTTATACCGGCATACGACCTACCAGAGTCTAAAATTGTGTGTGTTCTCGTTGGTCCTGAGTCCCCTTGGTACCAAGAAACCTTCGCTTTCCTCAAAGACAACACCATTCCCCCACACCTCACCAAAACCCAACAACAAACCTTCATCTGCCGATGTGCCCGTTACACCATCCTTGCAGACACCTTGTTCAGAAGGCATTTTGATGGTTCCCTCCTAAGGTGTTTAGATAAACAAGAAGTAGAATGGGAATTATGCGAAGTACACGAGGGTATCTGTGGGGCACACTCAAGTGGACTCACATTGGCTAAAAAACTTTTGAGAACAGGATACTATTGGCCTAAAATGGAAGAAGATGCATACAATTATGTGAAGAAATGCATCCCTTGCCAGTAGCATGGCGAAAAGATTCATGCACCGTCACAAGAATTGCAGTCATTCATTACACCATGGCCCTTCTCACAGTGGGGGCTCGATCTCATTGGGAAAATCCACCCTTCATCTTCCAACAAGCATAAATTCATTATCACCACCACCGAATACTTCACCAAGTGGGTAGAGGCTATCCCTCTTACTTTCACCACCGGCAAGCAAATATCCAAATTCATCCTGAACTACCTAATTTTTCGATATGGCATCCCAAAAGTTATCATCACAGATAATGGTAAACAATTTAAGAACCAGGATGTCAAAGAACTCTGCCAAAAATTCAACATCCAACATCGCTTCTCCACTCCATATTACCCCCAAGGCAATGGCCAAGCTGAGGCTTCTAATAAAACCCTAATAAAAATCCTCAAAAAGGAAGTCAATGAAGTGGGCCGTGATTGGCACCTCCAAATCCATCCTGCATTGTGGGCCTACTGCACCTCCATCTGCACCCCCACAGGCGCCACTCCTTATTCCCTAGTATTTGGTTCTGGAACCATCCTTCCCCTTGAGATCAAGATCCCCTCTCTAAGGGTATCACTGCAAAACATCCTACCAGAGGAAGAATACAGAATTGCCCGCTTACAAGAGCTAGAATTGTTAGATGAAAGGCGCCTCAAGGCCTTGAATCATCTTCGGGTATATCAAAACCTTTTGCGCATAAGTTATCATAAAAAAGTCAGAACCTGAGAATTCCAAGTTGGTGATCTTGTCCTCATGGAAAATCAAAAAAATCTACAAGAAAGAGAAAAGAAAGGCAAGTTCAAGCCTAATTGGCTTCGACCATATGTAATCACAGCGAAATATGGATCAAGAGTTTATCAGTTGGCTACTCCTGAAGGCAATCCTTTGGATGATCCAATGAATATCATGCACCTCAAAAGATTTTATGCTTAGTCCTCAGAAAGTCTTAAATTGTCAAAAAAAAAAAAAATCAAGAATTTTTTTTTTTAAAATGAGAAAAAGATCCTGAAAAAATCATCACTTTGGTGAAAACCTGGCAAACAGGCACCTTATGACACAAAAAAATTAAAAAATCAAAAAAAGAAAGGAAAAAAACAATTCGTCCATTACTGAAAACCACTTGGTGGCACTATGGACAAGTACCTTAGTGAAAACCTCTGTGCAGACGCCAAGGTAAATAACCGGATCCATTGTCTATCATGTCGATACTACAAATCATCTTCCATCCAGCCCACCCATGTGTAACATTCCTTCTTTTCTGCCTCCCAATAAAACATGTGTATGATGATGAAGTCTTTGCCTGAGTCATGAACAAGGAATGTCCCATTGAAACTAAGATTTTATGCCTCTATGTGTAAGCTTCAGGCAGTCTTGAGAAACAATCCCAAGTCCATCCTAGTTCTACTCTTGGCAAGAGGTATCATGTGGTTGCAAGGAAGAGACTTGTTAGATTTTGTTAGATCTTTTCATATAGGCTTGCATCTTTTGCCCTACGACTGTCACTATTTACGACTGCCTGGGTTCTTCCATATCGAGGTACGTTATGATAGGTGCATACTGGGGCATATTTCATAGTATGGCATGTTTTGGATCCTTCTTGTATAAATCAGCGACCTGGTACTAGTGTTTATCAACACTTACCCTCGTGTACAAGAGGTATCAATGTGTTTGAGGGTTTCCTTGCATGAACCCACAACTCTGTATTAGTGTTTCTTAACACTTGCATTATTGTGTGCAATAAATTCCCGTTTGTCTACAGAGTCAGTCCACGCCCTGCATTTCTCATGGCATCCTGATTTCTATAATCAATGGTGAAAGTCACTCAGGGAAACATCAAACTAGGTTGGCTCTCCACATTTGTTGTGCACAAAATCTCACCATCATTCCATCAAATCCTAAACTCAATAATCCCATGGAGTTCTCAATTGCCCCCATTTTCCTCTGCGGTCTCACATCTTGTATTCTTCTTTCCAAATACCTCACGACTGCTTCATATTTGTTCCTCATCTATCCCTTCCACCTTAATTTTTCTTTCTCTATTTTTTTTTTCCTCACATAATCAATTATGATTCATGTCTTATACAGGATGTATCCTTCCTAAAACTAGACGTTGTGATCTGATCATGTCTTATATAGGATGAATCCTTCCTGAAACCAAATGTTGTGATCAATCATGTCTTATACAGGATGAATCCTTCCTGAAACCAGATGTTGTGATCTGATCACGTCTTATACAAGATGAATCCTTCTTGAAACCAGACGTTGTGATCAATCATGTCTTATACAGGATGAATCCTTCCTGAAACTAGATGTTGTGATCTAATCATGTCTTATACAGGATGAATCCTTCTTGAAACCAGACGTTGTGATCAGTCATGTCTTATACAGGATGTATCCTTCTTGAAACCAGGCACTCCGATCATGTCTTATACAGGATGAATCCTTCCTGAAACTAGACATTGTGATCAGTCATGTCTTATACAGGATGTATCCTTCCTGAAACCAGACACTCCGATCATGTCTTATACAGGATGAATCCTTCTTGAAACCAGACGTTGTGATTAGTCATGTCTTATACAGGATGTATCCTTCCTGAAACCAGACACTCCGATCATGTCTTATACAGGATGAATCCTTCCTGAAACTAGATATTGTGATCAATCATGTCTTATATAGGATGAATCCTTCCTAAAACGAGACACTTTGATCATCTTTGTCTTATACAGGATGAATTCTTCTTGAAACCAGACTGAATCTAAATCTTATCAATCGAATCAAATCAAATCTATCGAGATATCAATTTTGCAAAACTCCAAAGATCAAATACCTCAATTGATCTCCCGAGGGGGCATCACCATACCATAATCTATCAATCAAGAGCTGGGGCATCCTATCAAACTAATATCAACATCAAAACAAGATTATTCTTTGAATCAATGTGTCATCACACCTCGCTTCAAAGAGGGGCAAAATGTAGACACTTAAAAATAATTATTTTAATTATTTTTAATTCCTCGCATAATTAATTAATTAATTATGTTAATTCAAATTCCTCTCAATATTAATTAAATATAATTAATATTGTCACTATAGCATATGATTGATTTATTTAATAAATCAATCCCTTTCTTTATTCTTCTAAAAAAATCAAATCCTCACGAATCTTCCTCTTAGCTAATTAATTTCAAATCATCTTCTTAATTCATTCTTCTAGAAACTCCCTAAACTCACTTAACATTATTCTTCTAATTTTTTATTCCCTCCACTCATTCTCTCTCCTAGTCAAATTCTCCTACAAATATTAATCCTACCTAACATTTCCTCTAATCCCTCTCTTAATGAGTCGTTAATGGTTAATCATCATGATTAGCCACAAAGTCAACTCTTTGTCTTTTTCATCCAGCCACTAGCTTTAAATGCTCTTTTCCTAGGTGAATGTAAGATTTTTGAAATCACACATTACTCTAGGCATCCCCTCTCCCAAGGAATTTTTAATTCCTTTTTATTCCTCCAATCCCCATGATATCCTTTTTTGGAGAATTTTTAATTCCTCCAATGCACCTTGTGGAGTGTGGAGATACGAAATGCCTTTAAGGCATATTTCTTGGTCTCCACACCCTCTCTTGGAGCTTGTGTGAGCTCACAAGTAAATCTTAGCCCTTCATCTCGAATCCATCCTAGCCATCCATTTTTCTTTCCTCTTCCTATAAATAGGGCTCCATCCCTTCATTCAAAACATCTTGAAATCCAGTAAGTTTATGCTGCCCTTTTGAGCCCAGGAAATCATCTTGGCAACTTGATCATCTCATCCTTATCATTTTTCAAATCCATTCCATTTGTGCACAACATTGGAGAGCCATCCACATCCAGCAATCAAAGGAGCACATCAAGTGGAGCATTATCAAGGGGCGCCTTCACTTCATCAAGCTCAATCCGAAGGAGAAGGTAAAATAGCAAGGTGAAATGGTCTTTTAATGATATTTTAGCATTCTGCATGTTTATTTCATTATGTTTTGATCATTTGACCTTCAAATCTATTTTCCCCTCTTCACTGCTTTTGATTTCGAAATAGATACAATGGATGTTAAAACTTATTTCTTGAATGGGGATCTTCATGAGGATATTTATATGCAATAACCTAAAGGTTTTATTATGAAAGGGAAAGAACAATTGGTTCGTAGTTTAAAGAGATATTTGTATGGTTTGAGCAATCACCCAGGATGTGGTACCAGAAGTTAGATACTTTTGTATCGAAGTTTGGTTATAAGAGGATTGAGGAATATCGTTGTATTTATATTAAGGTTATTGATTATCATATACTTATCATTCTCTTGCATGTTGATGATATGTTATTTATGGGTAATAGCAAGGTGATGATTAGAGAACTCAAGGCTCAACTTTCTAGCACATTTGATATGAAAGACTTGGAGGATACAAAATATATTTTTGGGATCAAGATTAGCAAAGATCGGATTCGTAGAAATATTTGATTAAGCTAGAGTAAGTATGTTGATACTCTTTAGCAAAGGTTTAATATGCATGATTGTAAGCCAATTAGTATTCCTTTTCCAGTTGGTACTAAGTTGAGTTTAGACATATGTCTGAGTTCTGGTGATGATTACGAGGATATTTCTAAGTTTCCTTATGCTAGTTTTGTTGGGAGTTTGAAGTATGCAATGGTTTGAAGTAGACCAAAGATAACCCAAGTAGTGGGAGTTCTGAGCAGGTTTATTTCTAATCTTCGTAAATGGCATTGGACTTTTGTTAAGAAATTGTTTATATGTTTCTGAGGTACTTCTAATTGTAGTTTAGTTTATCATGGTAATGAGGATGGACCTATGTCATTAGACATACATGGATTTGTTGATGCAAATTGGATAGTAGACATGTACAGTCGAAGGCCCACTAGTGGCTATGTAATTACTTTATTTGGAGAAGCAGTGGGTTGGATGAGTAAGAGGCAGCCCACAATTGATTTTCCCCATCACTGAAGAAGAGTATATAATGTATACTCATGCCTCTAACGAGGCAGTATGGTTACAAAGACTTGGTATTGACATTGGTTTTGATTGCAGGACTGTGAGGATCAAATGTGACTGTCAAAGTGCTATATGTTTGACCAAGAATCTTATGTATCATGCTCATACTAAGCATGTCAATGTTTAGTATCGATTTTTGCAAGAAATTGTTGATAATGTTAAGATATTGATAGAAAAAGGTGATACATTAGATAATGTTGCAGATTCTCTTATGAAGTCAGTGACCACGAAAAAGTTCTCTTGGTGTTGGAAGGCCATGGGCCTTGATCACTATACTTGATTTTATTTTATGTGTCTCTTGGATGTAATTTTAATGTATAATTTCAAGTGGGAGAATTTTGGGATAAGGTGACATTAACCTTGCAATCCTAAGCCATTCACATGTCTCCATATTCTTTGGAAAGTGTTCCCTATGACATATGAAATAATATTAAATATTTTTACTTTATGGCTATTTGCAATTGCATTTTCAAGAGGTGACAAATATAATTCAAAATGGATAAAATACACTTTTTCCCAACTCCATAATGAGACATGAAGGGTCATTCATAAGGAGACCAAGTTTGGGAGGAGAAAAGGTGTCCATTTGGGGATTTGAACAGTCACCGCAAGCTACAAAGCACTTGGAATGTGTAAAGACTAAGTGGCTTTGGGTCACCTTTGGGTTTGGTGCCTATGGGGAATCACTTGAAAATTTATTTGTTATTTTATTATGTCTATAAGGTATTCATTATCCAAGGCATGGTTTTTTGCAAGTGGTTTCGGCCCCTTATTTTGGGAAAAGAACAGTGATTTTTCCTATCCCATTTGGCTATAAATTGGAGCCAAGGCGTAGTTGTTTAATCATCAGTTACTCATTGTTTCCAAGTAGTTTGGGGATCATTTTGAGAAGTGTAGTGAAGTGTATTATTATGGTGTTCTCTCTTTTAAAGAATAATAATATACTCACCCTCATTCTTTGGTGGAGTTTTTTTCCAAAATGGTTTCCCACATAAATTCGATGTCTCTTTTGGTATGTTTGATTCTATCTTTATGTTGAATGGTGCAATCACGTGTTCATTTCAGATTTAGTTTTAGATTTGTAATCACATAAGAAAGTTAATATTTCAAGCTTGCTTTACCTTGTTTCTCAACGCATATGTGTACCATATTTTTAATAGCTTTTGGCATACTTGTCCAAATTTGAAATAAATTATTTAATATTGTTCTACACTTCATTATTTACACATTCCAATTTTTTTTTTTGTATTTTCGATTATTTTTTAACATGTTATGTGACGTGCATGCTTGATGACCTGATTTTCAAGATGCATGTACTTTCAAAAATCATTAAAAAAAATACTCAAGAAAAAAATACAAAAAAAATATACAGCTTCTAGTGCTCACTCTTAACTATATTCCTACCAATGGGTTTCTCAAAATTCAAAATGCAACTAAAAAAATTGGGGGGCTCACACTAGAAACTATGTTATATTTTGCTGAAAAAATTGGAACACTTTTGTGTGTGTAAAGCATTTGACCCTCTTAATCTTATAATATTTCAAAAAACTTTAGTAGTTTAGAACCTAGATTTAGAGTACTACAATTCATATTATTTTTTGTATATTCAAATTTTGAGTGCATGAATCTCAAATTACTTATCCAAGTTCAAGTTTAGCTAATTTCATAAGAAGAAAAAAGTAGCCACTTATACCCCCCTTTTTGTCTAGCATCTTGGTGCACTTTCTTAATTAGACCTCAAGTACAAATTCAAACTATGAATTTGTCTTGACTTCATGAACTTGTCCTTTAATAGAATAGAGATCTAGTTCAAACTTGTAGGTGTTTCATTAATGAAGATGCATTGTTTCCATATGACATTAGACAAATTTTAAAATCTCATCTATTTGATCTTCATGTTTCAATTTTTTAAAACTATCATCATCCCTCTCATTTAATTTTTAGCATCTTTAACCAATTTACTACTCTCAACTATCAACTCACTATATTTAATTAGTCAAAACCTAGCAATCACACCTTATGTGCAATGGGTACATTGAAGAGGTGTGCAAGGTCATCTAGGAAAAAATTGGTCTATTTCAAGTTGCATACATTTGTGGAATACATGAGGTCAATTGGAAGGCCACTTAGCAAATGATGTTTGTACAACAAAGGTGTTAATGAATAAGTGATAGCTTCAAATCAATTATGCATCCTCTTACAAGGATCAAAATACGATTGAAACAAAACCTTTGCATAAGGAAGATAATTAGACTCCAGTACCCATAGGCTCATGTTGAGAGAGAGAGAGAGAGAGAGAGAGAGAGAGAGAGAGAGAGAGAGAGGGGGGGGGGGGGGGGGTTAAAATTAAGGAGAAGATGAGCAAAGTTTTTTTAAACCAACTTTATACATGATTGCATTCGCTTGAAAGTTTCCAAGGACTTTTCAACAAACCCATTCTGTGCATATTCTATGATCCTAGAAAGCCATGACAACACATATTTAGGGAATTCTACCAAACAATTTGCTCCCTCATAATTAAATATATTTAACTAAAAAAAAGAATATTTCTCTAATTACAAAATATTAAATTAATCTATAAATTATTATGTAATATTTTTTTATGATATTTATTATTGATTAATAGTTTAAATATGATATAATTATATAATAAATAATACTTATTTAATGTATAAATTATTATGTGATATTTAATATAATAGTTTTAAAATTGCATTTATAACATCTAACAAAATCCCCTTCCACGATGTTATGGTAGATGCCATACCTTACTATAGAGCACCTATTTTAGCACAATGAAGGAGAAGATAGGCAAAGGTTTTTGAGACCAACTTTCTACATGTTGATTGCATTTGCTTGAAAGTTTCCAAAGACTTTTAAACAATTTCATTTTGTGCATATGCTATGAAAGCCATATGTGGCAACACACCTTTAGGGAATTCTACCAAACAATTTGCTCCCACATAATGATGCGAAAGACTTACACCCCTCATAGAATACATAAAACTGATCATTCACATGACAAGATTGCAACAAAACCCAATTTGACTCACAATTGTATTTATCAAAATTCAAATCCATCTTTACAAACTTTACAAATATCAGTCTTCAATATCCTCCCTCACAATTCTAAAACTCGTCCCTCTTCACATAGAGACAAAAAAATCATACCAATCCTTCTCTGGCATCTCTGCTAGTTCTCTACCTTCATGTACCTTCATTCAGTATCTGTCTTTTTCCAATTTCCTCTTTTGTCTTCCTCTATTCTATTCTCTTCCATACATTATCTTCAACTCATATCTCCTTTGAATTGATGTGTGATTTTCTTCTTTTCACACTTTCTATCCATTCTTCTCCTCTCTTCCTATGTTGGTCATGTTCCTTTCTTCGATTTCCAGCTTTCTCTTAGAGTTGTCCTTGATGTCGTCCTTCTCAGCCTGTCCTATTGTGTTCTATGCATTTCCTTTCAATCTCCATGCAATCTCTTCATTATTTTTTTCCATGTGCTTGCTATTCCTCATATGCACTCCATTTTTGGCATTTTGGTTTCTTTTAAAATAGAAAGTTCTTAAAGCATTTCAACCAATCCATCAAAGCAATATCTCCAATGGTTCATGTTCCTTATTCTATAGTTGTCTGCCTTAAAATATAGACTTTCCAATGCCTAAAAGAAAGATGACATTTCATTTCCCAAGAAGAGACATATGAGCGTTGAAAAATAGGAAATGAATAATCTTCAAAACACACTGCCCATCCATGTATCTCTGTGCACTTCCATCCAATCCGTATTTTGTTTTTCAAATACTCCACATTGCAATAAAAGAGTACCAAACCAAGCGTAAAAATCCAAAGAGAAGACATAGATTCAGAGAATCTTCAAATGTTGTATCTTCTTTTTCTTCTTTAATTGCTATATTAAGCAATGTATTTAACATTAATTATGAAGCGTTTCATAAATAGATAAGTCTAACTTCTATCTCTAATGATAACTCCAGACCTCAACGATAAATGTAGATAGCTAGTAAATTGTTCACAAAGTTCCTTCACAAGGATTGACTTACCATACAAAGATGTTTCATGACTAGTTGTCTCTGATTTTGCACAAATCACAAATGGTCTATCATCCACGTCATGATGTTTGGAATCAACTATCGGAGATGAAAAAATTTGTCATCAGGAGCTCAAAATCTCACAAAAACTGGCTAAGATGTGCAAGTCAACTTTTCGAAGCCATTCTGCATCAAACCTCATGGAGCTCAAGATATTAAACTTTTGCCAATCTACTAACATAAGCCAAGAAATAATTAAATTTTTAAAACTAGAAGGAGTTTGATCACGAAACCTTCATCATTAATTCCAGGATGTATTCAACAATCTTCTAATAAGAGGATTCGTTGTAAAACTTCACCAATCCATCTGAACTTTTGTTTCTGCGCAAGCTGTTCGACATGTGCCCAAACCAAAATATCACCAAATTAAAATCTGTCATATGTGATCATGGAGTGTGTCTTCTAAGGTTTAAAGATACTAATGATCACCAAACCAAACCAAAAAAATGAAGAAAACAAATTCAAAATGCTTTTGATCGATGCTAATTACCAGTTTGCCGGATTTGAACAAATTAAATACTAGCAATCGCATCTTAGTGTGCAATGGGTATGCCAAAAAGGTATGGAAGGTCAATTTGATATTTTTTTTGCCTACTTTTTTTTGCATGCATTTGAGATCCATTGGTAAGTCTTTTAGAAAATGATGTTGTTTTTGCAAAAATGGTCTCAATAGAGGATTGATAGTTTCAAATCAACTATGTATCCACTTAGAGGGATCCAAACATGATTTGAATAGAACCTTTGAATTAGGAAGATAATCAGGCTTCATTGCCAACAAACTCATGTTATGTTTGCAAGAGGGATAGAATGAGAGGGAGAGAGGGGGAGAGAATGGAAAGAGGTGGAGATAGAGGGGGAAAGAGTGAATGAGAGAAAGTAGTAAGGAGATAGAGATAGAGAGGAAGATAAAAGTGGAGATGGAGACAGAGGTATATAGAGATGCAAGGGATACATAGATAGAGAGGAAGAGATAGAAAGACAAAGATGGAGCTATGAATGATATATAGAGAAATGAAGGGAGAGGAAGAGATATAGGTGTTTAGATAGATAGAGAGATAACAAGATAGACATAAAGGGAGAGATGGAAATAGAGAGGCAAAGAGATTTAGATATAAAGGTCTAGGAAAATGGAAAGATGAGAGAGAGGGAGAGGTACGGATTGATAGAGAGTGAAAGGTTATGGTCTATTGTTTGCATACATTTGTGTAGTTCATTAGGTGAATTGTTAGGTCATTTATCAAATGACATTATTTGTGTAAATTAGGTCTTGATGAATAAGTGATAGCTTCAAATCAACTATGTGTCCACTTACGAGGGTCCAAACATGTCTAAAACAAAACCTCTAAATTAGGAAGATAAGAAAGCTCCATACTCCATATTATGTTTGCAAGAGGGGGAGGGGAGATATATAGATAAAAATACATAGATATAGAGGGGGGGGGGGAGAATGTGGGAGAGATAGAGATAGAGATATCTAGATAGAGATGGAGATAAAGATGAAGATGAAGATAGAGAATGATATGGAGAGGAGAGGAAGAGATGTGTGTGTGTGTGTGTGTGAGAGAGAGAGAGAGAGAGATGCATATATATGAAAATAAATATATAGAGAGGGAGAGAGAGCGAGAAATAGAAGAAGAAATGTGGAGAAAGTGGTAGAGAGAGACAAAGAGATATATATAGAGAGAGAGGTATAGGAAGAGGGAGAAGGATAGAGGGAGGGAAAGAGATGTACATATATAGACATAGAGGGATAAATGTATAGAGATAGAGGGGGGAGAGGAAGATAGAGTGGGAGAGGAAGAGAAAACAAATAGATAGAGAGATAAAGAGAGGGGGAGGGAGAGATAATTATGGAGAGAGAGAGAGGGGGGGGGAGATAATGAAGAAAATGTAAAGATATATACAGGATGTGTGAGAGAGAGAGAGGGGAGGGGAGATAATGAAGAAAATGTAAAGATATATATAGGATGTGTGTGTGTGAGAGAGAGAGAGAGAGATACATATAGATGGTTAAATAGAGGGATAGAGATATAGAGATATAAGGAGATATAGAGAGGATGAGAGACGTAGAGACTAAAAAGTAAAGAGAAGTAGAGGAGAGAGAAATAGGGAAAATAAAGAAAGAGAGAGAGAAAGAAGGAAAGATAGAGGCATATGGGATGAGAAACAAAGAGAGATAAATACATATGGGAAGAGACAAGGAGAGAGGTAGAGATAGAGGGAGAGAGGATAGAGGAGTGAGGAGTGAGGAAGAGGGATATGTGGGGAGATAAAGAAATGTGAGAGATAGTGGGAGGGAAAGGGATAAGGTTAGAGAGAGAGAGGGTGCTATAGAGAAATATATTGATAGAAAGGGATAGAGAGGAGGGAGTTGTAGATAAATAGAGATAGAGATATATAGTAGGATAGATGGAGTGAATAAGAGAGACAGAGAGAGAAAGACAAAGAGATAGTGATATAGATAGAGAAAGGTACATAAAGAAAGGGATAGGGAGAGAGAAGAGAGATAACGGTAGAGAGGTATGGATAGAAGAATCTAGAGAGGAGCAAGAGAAAGATAAAGGGACAGAGAAATAAGAAAATAGAGATATAAAGTAGGAGAGATGGAGTGAATATGATGCAAGAGCACCAGTGTAGTTCTTACCGGTTGAGCAGTCAGCAGTGGAATTGCTTGGAGATCGTGGCATTTCTTCTTGTTTGAGAGTTTAGCATTGTGTTTTTGGGTTTATTCCCTTAATTTCGTTGTCTTTGTCGTGTTCGAGTTTTATGGCATTTGGATTTGTTTCCAGTGAGATATTGATTTTGGTATTGGCTTGGTTGATATGTTCTTGCCAGTTAGTCTTGTTGTGTGTTGAGCGAAGTTGGATTGGTTTGTGGTTGATCTTCGTGACTCGTGGATCATTGATTTATGTTTCTTTGGTTTTTTATGATGTTCCTGGAGGACTGCATTATGTTTTGTGCATTAGAAGTTGTTCTTAGTGTTTTGAGCCGACATGTTGTCGTTAGCATGTTTCATGAACCGGTTGGTCTTAGGCCGACTTCATCAAGTTATTATTATTTGTGGACGGTATAAATAGAAGTTTGTGAATCATTTGAGAAAACATAAAATAGAAGATAGAAGACAGAGTTTAGATTGAGTGAAGATGTAGAACCAACGAGATTCTGGTCTGGTGCACTAAAGCTGGAAGGGCTGAGGTCCAGATTAGGTTTGAACCGACAAACTGTTTCCAAAGGCCGATTTCATATGTGGATGATATGCGGATCTTATGTTTGTGTTGTAAGCATTGTTTGTATCCTGGACTGCGATCCAGCATGTGGCATATGTAATTCTTCAAGTTGTTTTCAGAATTGTTCATATTGTTTACCGGTTGTTTATTTTGTGATGTTATCGGTTGTTCTTTCTGCTATTTCTGGCATTGTGTTACTGGTTATCAGTATATCATGCATGTTATTTGTGTTAGGCTGCAAGGATAGGATGCCCTTCATTGGATCTCCCTACCTTGACTGCATCAAGTGGTATCAGAGCTGGTTTGTGAACCTGTTGTTGGAGGAAGACCCGATTATGCATCGGTTGGTTGGAAAGGAAGTTGAGGCAACTTGTGGACTTGTTCAGATCATCGATCGTGATGCAGAGCAAGGTTTACAAGTAGATCGTCAATCCTAGAGCTTGATCTTGAGGCAGTTAGTGGGTGGAGACTTGAACAGAACGCCGATTGAGGCAAACTGCAAAGTGGACTGGTAGATCACTAAGGAGAGGCAACCAGAAGTTGTAGTTAGATCATCAAACCCCCTGAAGCAGTTGCAAGTACCTACTGACATATCGTTGAACCAAATCAAGTGATGGGACTCACTTTTCAATTAACCCTGAGAGTCTTATGCAAGAGCATCGGTGTAATTCTTACCAATTGAGCAGTTAGCAGTGGAATTGCTTGGAGATCATGGCATTTCTTCTTGTTTGAGAGTTTAGCGTTGTGGTTTTGGGTTTATTCCCTTGAGTTCGTTGTCTTTGTCGTGTTCGAGTTTCATGGCATTTCGATTTGTTTCTGGTGAGATATCGATTCCAGTATTGGCCTAGTTGATATGTTCTTACCGATTAGTCTTGTTGTGTGTTGAGCGAAGTTGGATCGAATTGCGGTTGATCTTTGTGACTTGTAGATCGTTGATTTATGTTTCTTTGGTCTTTTCTGATCTTCCTGGAGGACCGCGTGATTTTTTGTGCATTGAAAGTTGTTCTTAGTGATTTGAGTTGATATGTTACCGTTAGCATGTTTCATGAACTGGTTGGTCTTAGGCTGACTTGATAAAGTTATTATTATTTGCAGATGGCATAAATATAAATTTGTGAATCATTTGAGAAAACATAAAATAGAAGATAGAAGACAGAGTTTAGAGATTGAGAGAATATGTAGAACTGACGAGATTCTGGTTCGGTGGACTAAAGTCGGAAGGGCTGAGGTTCGGATTAGGGTTGAATTGACATACTATTTATGGAGGCCAATTTGATATGTGGATGATTTGCGGATCTTATGTTTGTGTTGTAAGCATTGTTTGTATCCTGGACTGCGATCCAACATGTGTCATATGTAATTCTTCAAGTTGTTATTAGAATTGTTCATATTGTTTACCGGTTGTGTATTTTGTGATGTTACCAGTTATTCTTTCTGTTATTTCTAGCATTGTGTTACTGGTTACCGATATATCTTGCATGTTATTTGTGTTAGCTTGCAAAGATGGGATGTCCTTCATTGGATCTCCCTGACTTGAATGCATCAGAATATGAGAGAGAGGTACAAATATAATGAAATATATAGACAAAGGGGAAGGTATCTAGATAGAAACATAGAGATAGAGAGTGCATGAGTCAAAGAGAAAGATGACAAAGTAATAGAGAGACAAACACAAAAATACAAAGGGGACAGATATATAGAGATAGAGAGGATGAAACATGGACAAATATAGAGAGAGAAGATAGAGATAGAAGATAGAGATAGAGAGGGGAAAGATAGTTAGAGATAGCAAGGAAGAAATAGGAAGTGTGTGTACATGTGAGAGAGAGAGATATAGAAATAGACTTAGGGAGGAAAAAACATGGAGTATGTATGTTTGTAAGAAATCTAGGAGAAAAGAGAGACATAAGAAGGTAAAGATAAAGAGGAAGATATGATGGAGTTGCAGATAAAAGAGAGGGGGAGCGATATAACAAGAGGGAGATATAAATAGAGAGGAACACAAAGAAAGATAGGGAAATAGGGAGATATAGGTAGAGAGATATAGATAGAAAGAGAATGGGGATAGAGAGAAATAGAGAGATAAAATAGGAGAGGTAGATATGATTAGATATAGATAAAGAGAGGGAGAGAGATATAGGGAGATAAAGATAGAGGCTCAACAAGAGTTAGATAGAAACAAGGTGACAAAGACAAGTAATAGAGAGAAGTTTATAGGGAGAGATAGAGAGGGGAAAGATAAAGAGATATGGAGAGAGGGACGGAGAGGGAGAAAAATATATAAAAATAGATAGAGAGGAAGGAAAGAGGAGTAGATAGATATAGAAAGGAGGGAGAGGGAGAGAGAGAGAGAGAGAGAGAGAGAGAGAGAGAGAGAGAGAGAGAGAGAGAGAGAGAGAGAGAGAGAGAGAGAGAGAGAGAGAGAGAGGGATAAAAAGGAGAGTTGGAGGGGTGAGAGAGAGAAATATATAAAGAGTGAGAGATGGAAGGAGAGATGAAGAGAGAGAGGGAGTTGAATGGAAATAGAAAGGAGACAATGAGAGGTAAAGATGGGAAGATATAAAGGTAAACATGCAGGAAGTGTCCAATAGAGGGAGAGCTATAGAGAGTAATATAAAGAGTACGAGAAATGGAGGGATAAATGGAGAGAGAGAGAGAGAGAGAGAGAGCAGGGGGGAATATAGAGATAGACCTAGTCAATAATATGAGGTAAAGGAGGTAATAGAGACAAGTAATATAGAGGGAGAGGGAAGGATGAACAAGGAGTCTATGTGTTCGAGTGAAAACGAAATATAAAAGTATAAATAGGGAGGGAGAAACATGAAGTGATTGTGTGAGTGATCTAGATTAGGTGATAGAGATAGAAAGGGAGAGCAAGAGAGAGAAAGAGAAATAGAAATATGATAGGAGAAGTAGATATCTATAGAAATTTTGGGCAATAACAAGAGCAAGGGAGAGAAGGAGAGGTAGGATAGAACGAAGATAGAAAGAGGGAGACAATGAGACGGGAAATGGGGAGATAGAAAGGTAAAGATATAAGATGTGATAAATAGAGGGAGAGATAGAGAGTGGAATATAAAGAGACTAAGAGAGAGAGAGAGAGAGAGAGAGAGAATGACTAATCAAAATTTAGTCTCTTTCACTCTATGACTTTTAATTTAGATTTTGTAGTTTGAAATTTACTCTATTATATTAATAAAAATTCAAAATATAATTTTTATATATTGATTAACATTTTAATAAGATAAATAATTATAAATTAAATTAATTTTAATGATTTTTAATTATTATCATAAAAAAGATATGAAGCGTTAAAAAACCAAATTTAATGAAAAATTAATATAATTAAATGCAAAGTCAAAATATATGAAATTCTAAATAATAGAAATAAGTAAAAGTAATTTTTAAATTTATTATAATTGAAAAATTAAAAATTTAAATAACTAGAGATTAAATTAATTCTAATAAATTTTAATTATTATTTGTAATTTCTTTAAAAAAAGAAAAATTAAAACAATTTTCAAATTTAAATTTAAATTAAAAATTACAATAAAAAACTAAATGAAAAGTTAAAATATATTGAAATCTAAATATTAATAAAATGGTAATTCTAAAAATTAATAGTTAATATGCCTGCTAATGGGCTTTTGAGGGCAAATCCTCCTAGGAAGGGCGCCAAAAGTCAGGAGTGGGTTCCGTTAGATAAGGGCTGGACCAAGATCAACTTTGACAGGGCTTCAAGGGGGAATCTTGGGATCTTCGAGGTAGGGGTCATAGCCCGTGATGAGAGTGGAAGTATTCTTGCTCTTGGAGCTAAGAGACTGACGGATGGTATGAACAATGAAGCCGAGTGTCAAGCGGCAATTGAAGCCATTCTTTTGGCTAAGAAATTGGAGGTGAAAAAACTCTTCCTTGAGGGGGATTCCCAAATTGTGTTGAATGGTATTGCTAGAGGATGGATGGAGGCCTGGTACCTGGACAAACATATCAGAAGGATGAATTACCTTCTAAGTGGGTTTGATGATTTTAAGGTATCACATGTTCTTAGGGAAGCGAACGTTGAGGTTGATAAGCTTTTGAACGTTGGTGCAAATGGTTCTTTGGCTGACCATTTTAATTTATTTGAGGACCTAAGGAATGTGTGTCCTCTAGAGTTTGGTTGATAGTGCTTAGGAAGCGAAAGGAGAATCTGAGACGTGTTGATGAGTTTTGTGTGTTTTGTTTTTGATACACATGATGGAGGGGAAGGGATGAATCACATAGCTAGTGAGCTTTGATATGGTTGCAAGTTGTATTGGCAGCATAGGTGTGATGATGTCAGCGATTGGCGATTTGTTTAGCTGATGATGCTTGGTTTGAAGTGATGCGTGTGAAGTAATTATTTCTTGGAATGGCTTCGGTTATTTTAGGGCCTTGTCTCTTTGTGTTTTGGCATTTTGCAACAGACGGTTTTGGCTTTCATGAGTGCAAGTTTCGGATGAGAGTGTGGGGAAGGATGGAAGCCAACTTCTTGCTATCTACAGACGGCCAAATGCCTGCATTTCGTGGTTCAATTTCAAGCAATCGACTGTTGAACGTTTTCAGGGTTGATGAGGAAGTTTTTTAGAGGGTTGTGCACCTGATGTTTGGGGAAGAATTTCTGGACTCTAACTATCACCCACGAACAAACCTGGATTTCTCATCCTTGTTTGTGGCACTGGCCCTGATGGTGGGAGGTTCGTCAGATGAGGTGTTGTGGGTGACCTCCCTTGTGCTGAAACCTAAATGGTCAGGTAGTCTGGCAGAGGTGGTTGCTCGTGCGGAGATTGGCAAGGGTCTGAGAGTGGTGCAAGGGTCATGGTGGCATCTTGGCAAGGAAATGGGAGTTGTGCAGTCATTGGTGGTGTGGTTGTCTTCTCATTCTGTGGATGCTCAGTTGGAGGATGCAAGAAAAGGGTGGAGGGATGTCGTGAAGTTTGTGCGGGAACTAGGACTGGCGGAAAGAGCAAAAATGCATGGCAAGCATACCCTGGTGAAGTCGTAGGCTCCAATAGATGAAGATGGGTGGCCGCTGGTGCGTCACCAAATCCCGCGGAAGAGTGCGAAGGTGATGGATCGCAGTTTTCTTCGAGGTGGCAGGTCTGGAACCTTGAGAGGTGGTGGGATGGAGATACCCAAGGCAGGTCCTAGTCAGGGCATTCCTAATTTCTCTAGAGAGGAGGCCCTTGGTTGGTTTTGGTAGGATGGTCCTATGGGGGTTGTCGGGTGTTGGGTGGGGAGGCTTTGTTGTAAGGATTGCATATGGAATGGTAGGCTATGTAGGTGTGGTGTCAGTCTCGGGTTCTTTTGGCTTTGTATGGGCTAGACCCCATTCTGTGGTTGGCTGTTGAACAGCTTTAAGCATGTATACTTTCCTTTTTAAGCAATATAAATCTAACCTGGTTATCGATCAAAATAAATAAATTAATAGTTACTACTAAAAATATTAAATTAATAAATAATTAAAAATATATATTTTTATTGAAAAATAATATCTACATATGTATTCAAAAATTAAAGAATTTTTATTTAATATATATTAGAATTAATTATTTATATAAATATATAAAATAATTAAAAATGGCGCGAATTGCCCAAGATTTGAATTTGCATCAGATTTTGAAGGGGCAGCAGGTCATCTACGGCATGGAGAATGGAAGCGGGCATGGAGCAAATTGTGGAGGCACTGGCGTCTGGGCTTGAGAGGCAAGAGAGGTGATCCCCATGGAAACCATTCGAGATTTGGCGACGAAAGAAAAATGGAGGACCTCGAACTCCAAAAAACCTCAATTTTCATTGTCATCTCATGATGGAAACCAAGCGGATCCACGTATGCATCGGCCTCAATGGGTTTTTGAAGGGGGTAGATGACTTGACAAATGCCATCCTTTTTATCAAAATCAACACCACGCAGATTCTCCTCTGGGAAGACGTCAAAATCCAAGTCACAAGCAGCGTCTAAATAAATATGGGCCTTCATGGACCAAGCAAAGGTCGAACTCTCAACATAATCCAAGGAGGAAGAATCCCCTCCCCACAACAAGTGTAGCAGAGCATCTTTAAAGACATGGCTTCAAGAAAGGCAGGAGTGGGTGGTTCAGGCAAACAAATATTCCTAAAGCAGATCACTTCAACAATTGGAGATCTAGGAATCTAGGAATCTAGGAATCACCCCCCGAACCAGTGAAGTATGGAGAAGGAAGAGAAAACTCAAAGAAATCGGTGAATATTCTCGGAAACCTATGGAACCATAAGATCAGGTAAGTGACACTTCCATTGCTACAATCCATTTGGAAGATAGTAGAATCAATGAGATTAGGGATGATCTCTGAAGTAAAAACATATTTGTTAAATGGGGTGGGGGCCATTGGGGCAGGCAAATTTGCGAACTGGTGTAGAGATCAATGGGGAAATGGGATTAGGGTTAATTTGCTCCCTAATTATTACTTCATGATTGAATTCCTGGATGGAAATGAAAGATGGAAAACCCTAAACAGTGGCCCTTACATCCTGGATGGTATTGGAGTTCACTTGATAGATTAGCAATCGAATTTTGATCCTAGGACCCATATCTTGCCTGAATGTCTGGTATGGGTAAGGTTGTACAACATTCCATCAGAATATTGGAACACAAAGTCTCTGAAATAAATTAGCAAAAGCTTCAGATCCTTTATATCAGCAAGAGAAATCATGGAAGACAGGATTTGGGGAAGTTTTCTCAGGATATGTGTCAATGTCAAATAGATCTCAAGTATGCCAAATAAAGTCAGAATCTTGGGTGTTGGGGAGGTGTGGACCCAGAGAATTGACAGAGAGGATCTAATGTTCATTTGTCCTAAATGTTTTTCTAGAGAACATATAGGTGTGGAGTGTGAGCTAAAAGCAAAAATCTCTAGAGTATATTCATGCACCCAAAATAAGGACTTGCCCTATTTAGGAAGCATTGTCAATGGCCAGAGAGAGGATCCCCTCACTGATCCAGGATTGCCAGAATAGATGGATGAAGGCAAGGACTGCATAGGGTCCTAGAGGAAGCTATCGATTGAGGAAATTATGGGATCCCCTGAGATCCCTTCTAACTCTACATCCAAGACATACCGAAAGTCATCACATCAGTGTGGCATAGCTCAGATTCATTCAGAAACATCATTGGAAGGTAATGTGGTAGGCCTGCAAGAACTACTTTTGGAAGTGAAAAATTTGCAATCCGAGATAGAAATGCAGATGAAGGCTCTGCCAGAACCACAAGGAGAGGATTTGTCCTCTCCCACTATGGGGGATTAGGGAGATGAGGATGTCATTGAGGGACCAAGGCAAGAGATGCATGAGGTAATATGTACTCATCCTGAACACATCACTATAGAACATGATGGAGACATAGCCACAGGTGACTTGGAAGCCCAGTTGGAAGCTACTCGGGATGGGGATATTGGATTCGAGTGGGAAGAGGATGATGAAATAGAGCTTCATGAACTGGGAGACTGCAGCACAAAGGGGTTTGAGGTCACTATATCTAAAATCAATAAGCCCAACACCAAACCTAAAGGCAGGAGACGGTGCACATCTAACAAAACAATGTTCAAGATAGCAACAATGGTTGTTGGGCAAACCAAACTTTTGATAGGGAAGGGTGCTCCCCTTCCCCAGGGGCAATGAGGATCACAACTTGGAATGCCAGGGGCTTAAATGCCCCTGAAAAATGGCGCTTGATCAAGTGTCAAATAGATGAGTCAAAATGAGATATATGGGTTCTTCAAGAAACAAAATGGAGTAGTGTTGATATCGATAAAAAAGATGAGGTTGTGGAGGCAGTGGTCTGGGAAATTTGTGGAAGTTGAGGGGGCTTTGGGAGGCATTGGCATCATTTGGAATCCACTTGTGGTAAAAGGTGAAGTAGTGGATGAGGGAAAGAATTGGTAGTGGAGTAGGATAGCTCTACTAAGTAGCAATGAATAATTTTTCACGTTCAATGTATATGGGCCTACAGTCACCTCTAAAAAAAGGGAGCTTTGGAATCTCATTATGAACAAGTTGGAAGGCAGTAACAGGGAAAGAAGCATCATTGCAAGATATTTCAATGCCATTATGAATGATCAAGAGACTCAATATTGTCCAAAGGGATTTTTAGAATTTTGTGGACCACAATCAGCTTATGGATATTGTCCCCAAAAATGGTGTCTATACGTTGTCAAATAGGAGGGCAGGTTTCTCTAATATTGTAGAAAGGTTAGATAGGTTCTTTTTGTATGGAGATTGGATAGTACAAAACCCCCTATTAGATACATCAATCCATCCCCTATCAAGTTCAGATCATTTCCCTATTCATCTAAATATTCCATCGTACCACCCTGGGGGAGGCATCCCTTTCAAGTTTGAGAAAATGTGGAGTAGGGGTCCCAACATACAGAATTTGATTTCAAACTGGTGGGGTGAGATTTCTGTGGGAAATAACTCACACATGTATAAATTTTACAAAAGGATAAAATACATAAAAACAAAACTCAAAGAATGGTCAAGACCAATTCAAGAACATTTTGTAGAAAAAAGAAGAGTGGAGAAGGAACTTGGTAAAATCAATGAAATTGTTATCTGTAACAGCATGAGTAATGCGAACTTACTAAGAAAAAAGATGCTAAAAGATGAGCTCAATGAGATTTTGAAAAGGGAAGAAATTCACTAGTGGTAGAAATCCAAAGAGATGTGGCTCAAGGAAGGAGAAAGAAACAACAAGTTTTTCCATAGATCTGCAATTGCTAATAGGAACAGGAACATAATTTCATAAATAAGAAGAGAGGATAGTAGCCTAGATTGGAATTCAGAAGATGTCTGCAAATAAGCAGTAGAATGTTTTGAATCAATTCTGAACAAAGGCAACCAAGTGGATAGAGTGGCTAGGGACAAGATCTTTGACTCCATCCTAGCTGTAATATCTGAAGATCAAAACAAAGAATTATTCAAAAATATTGATGAAGAGGAAGTCATAAAAGCAACCTTTCAACTCAACCCTAACAAGGCCCCTGAACCTGATGGTCTCCCTGCAGCTTTCTTTCAATCCTATTGGGGAATCATAGGAAAGGATCTTCATCGAGCGGTGGAAGAGTCAAGGAAGAAGGTGTCAATGTTGGGAGCCATCAACCATACTTTTCTAGCTCTAATTCCAAAAAAACGTTGCCCCCAAGAGATGGGAGATTTCAGACCGATAGTCCTTTGCAACACAGTATATAAGATAGTAACAAAGATTATTGCAAATGGGTTGAAACGGATTATAAATCTCATTGTATCTGATGAGAAGAGTAGGTTTTCCCCTGGGAGATAGATTGTGGAAGGTATTATTATGGCCCATGAAACACTTCACTCGACCAGGAAAACCAGGAATGCTTGCATGATTTTAAAGTTGGATATTTTGAAAGCATATGACCTGGTGGATAGTGAATTCCTCCTTGAGGTTTCTGAGAGATTTGGATTCAGAAGCTATTGGATTAAGTGGATAAAGAGCTACTCATCTACTCTATTTTATGTTTTAGTTAATGGGTCTGCTCATGGATTTTTTCCCTCCACCTCATGGATAAGACAAGGGGACCCAATCTCCCCTTTTTTATTTATCATTATGCCAAAGGCCCTTAGAAGAACAATTTACAAATTGCATCAGGATGGGCATTGGTTGGGGGTGAATGTGGCAAATGGAGTTGAGCATACTACTCATCTTCAATTTGCAAACGACACCATTCTCTTTGGTGTCTCAAACAGGTGTGAAGCAAGAACCATTAAATCTTTCCTAGATGAGTATTGCAAGGCATCAAGGCAAAGCATTAATTGGAATAAATCAGAAGTCTTCTTCATCAATATACAACCTAAGTTGTAGAGAGCCCTATCTAGGATTTTAAACTTAAAGGTTGTCAATTTCCCAAGAAGGTTTCTAGGCACTCCTTTGTTTGTGGGTTTAAATAAGATTAGCTATTGGGACATTTTGATCACAAAATGCAAGGCTAAGCTAGAAATTTGGAAGGGTAAGTGACTATCTTTGGTTGGGAGACTCGCCATGATCAAATCAGTACTGGTTATGATCCTTGTATTCTCAATGGCATGCTTGAAAATCCCTATGGTTGTAGAAGGCGAGCTCATCCAAATCATGAGAAAGTTTATGTGGAACAGAGTGGGTGAACAAAACAATTTTCCACTAGTTGCTTGGCAGAAATTCAACCGACCCAAGGAATCAGGGGGTGCAGGCATTCGCCAACTGTCTATAATGAACCTGGCCATGGGTGCAAAACTAGTCTGGGCCCTATGTAGTGGGGGTGAACAGAAATGGATTAGGATTCTCAAACACAAATATATGGATTCAGTTGAACCAAAAAGGATCCTCATGACTATTAACCCTCCCAAGGGATCGGCAATCTGTAATTATATACTAGAATGCAAGGACATCATCAGCACTCATGTAACTTGGGAAATTGGGAACGGGCAGAATTCATTCTTTTGGAATGACTCATTGGGAGGCAGTGCGATATTGAGTTTTCTCCCAAATTTAAATGAAATTGAGGAGACTACTCGAATATGGGGAAGCAAGGTTAGTGATTTTGGTGAGATAGTTCAACAAAATGGAGTAAAAAAGTGGGTATGGTGGTCTTTTGATAATTTAGATGTTGATCAATAGCAAAAAGATAGCTTAAGCAACATTATGAGCACTTGTATGATCATCCCATATGGGGATATAGATATAATTTTATGGTGTGGATCCAAAGATGGGAAATACAAGGTCAGTTTGGGCTATAAACTCAAAGAAGCGGCTATAATTAACCAAGAATGGTCGTCGAAATTATTGTGGAACAAGCATTGCTTGCCGAAAGTTGGGGTATTTGCCTAGCTGGCATTACAAAAGAAAATTCTAACCAGTGATAGGCTTATGAAATTTGGAGTTCAGGGACCTCACAGATGTGTTCTATGCGGAAAGAATTTGGAGTCGGTAGACCACTTGTTGATGTCATGTGAGTATTCGAACAAGTGTTGGTGGCATTTTATGCAAAAACTGAATTTTTCCTACCCATTCCCGGTAGGGATCAATGATTGGTTTAGATTGTGGCCATAAATTCATCGAAGGCAATATTTGGGGACCTATGGTTGATCCTTCCATCCCTTCTAATTTGGGAATTATGGAAGGAGAGTAACTGGAGAATTTTTCAGGACAAAACCATGGATTCGAGAGCCATCTGCCAGAAGATTGAAACATAATTGATTGAGGTAACTAATGAAGCTACCAAACGAAAAACATTGAAAAAAAACTCATATACAGGATGGGATTGTAGACTAAAACTCACCTTCCCAAACCTCTCAATTATCACTCTCTTTGGAAGTAACTGCAACAATCTCCCATCCAATTCCAAGCCCCTAATTTAGTGGAGTGCCCCTGAACCTATTTGGGTCAAGCTAAATTTTGATGGGGCTTCTTTGGGAAACCCGGGACCTAGTGGCATTGGATGTGTTATCATGGATGAATTTGGAAACTCACTAGATGAAGTTTCAAAGCACATTGGGCTTGTACAAATAATGTGGTGGAGTTTTGGCCTGCATTTCATGGCCTTTAGGTGGGTGTCATTATGGGGGGGGGAGGGGAGAATCCACTTAGACAGTGACTCATTAAATGTGGTAAATGCAATCGGGAAGAATGAGACTCCAAGATGGATCCTCAATCAATGGCTTCGCTCAATCAAATCTTTGTTGGATGGATTGGATAGTTTTCGCATCAGCCACGTGTATCAGGAAGACAATGTGGTGACAAATAGTTTGGCAAAAGTGGTGGCGTTGTCTATTGATTCATAATTCAGTTGTACTATGATCACATCATGAATTCAGTTGGGCGTCCTTTTTCATTCCCTTGTGTCACACCTCCCTCATTTTTCTCAGATAGATGGATTATTGAACTTCATTCTTTGCACTCCGAGTAGCTATGATTTGACATGTCTTATATGATTCAGATTTCCTAGTTCATTGAAACTATAATTGGGACGGCTCGTAAGTTAGGTGGCACGAAAGATCATTAATGATAGGGGTGATTGGATATCTCACTCCTTTTTTGAAATCATGAGAGAATATGGATAAGTCTATTTATAGGTCTTTCATTTCTATATTTTCATATTGTCTTGTGTTGCTAAGCTAGTTTGGAATGGTAGGGGTTTGTGTTATCGAATAGCTAGGGATGGATACGCCGATTATGTTGGAGTCCACCAAATGACAGATGGCCTTTTTGGGAGAAATCTCTGACAAGCGGCTGTTAGCAGTTATGGCAATGAAGCATCCCCTCATTCTGCATGTCGAGAAAAAGATTTTGGGTTGGGATTTTCTTAGAGCTTATCACCGTTACCGAGTAAATTTAGACATCCCGACCATGTTTGTTGCCATGTTGATTTATATGGGGGTGAGAAACCAGAGAGTCAAGAAGATGACTCAAATGATATTCAGACATTGCTTCCTTGGCGAAATTGACACTATCTTGGACAATGTTGATGCCAATTTATGCACCCCACTACTGCAAAATTATTATATGTCTTTGGGAGCAGGTGTGGAGGTCAAGAAATTTGTGGTGGTACAAGCCCTTGATTAGGAGAGCCAGGTCGTTGAATGGGATGTGAAGGATCATAATATTTCCTTCCTGGTAAATACTCTTGGCATTTTGCCCGGATTTAGCAAGTCATGGAAGAGGCAGTATGTGTTGGTAGAGGGTTTGAGTGGTAGGAAGGATATTGGTATTCAAGAAAGCGATGAGGAAGACCCAGAAAATGATTGGGGGTTTGGTCTTGGTGAGGAGTGGAACCTAACCGATGATTGGCTCCCAGAAGAGATGGCGGACTCTGAAGCCCATACTGATTGTGGAATGGAGTGCCCGGTGGTTTTGAGAGCAGTCATGATTCAAAAGGCTAAAGCTCTTGAGCAGAACTCGCATGAGGAGGAGGATAGCGACCCAAAGTCCATCGGCCCTAAGGAGGCAGATGTTGGGTCTTCTTGAGCCATAGGCTCTGGGTTTTTTTGTTTCCTTGTATATATGTAAGGAAGTGGCCCTAAATTTTGTATTATGTTTGGCTATGTTCGGCTATGTTCAGTTGGGTTTTCTACTACATAGGGTGGTTAGTATGTTTTTAGATGGCAAGATTGTTTTCCTAGGAAGATTTTGGGATCTATCGGATGTAATTCATGGGTACTCGACCCATTTTGGAGATAGTAGGGGTATATAGTATTAGATTATGGAAGTTGGTTCTAGTCCAGAAAACACATATATGTAAAAATCTTTTCATATTAATATAATGGGTGTTGCCCCTCTACAACTATTTACCTATCAAAAAATATATACAATAATTAAAATAAATTTAAAAGTACAAAAATATAATAATATTTTAAAAAATTAAATATATAATTGCTCACTATTTGTACTATATATATACACACATAGTATAAGTAAAATAAATTTAAAAAAAGTTTTTAAAAAATTAAAATGAAAAAGTTTAAGTTCTTTGACTAAAAACGTCAGTCAATATAGATATTTTAAAAAGTAAATAACACATGAGCTTGGAGTTAATGTTGCAGTTATAGCCCGTAGCCAAAGCCCATGATGAGGTTGTTGTAACATTCAAAAAATTATGAGCGGTCAAAACGAAAATGACTAAAGTTAGTGTTTGAACTTATTGCAATTGAAAGCATAATGAAGGCGAGAAACCAAAAATTGATGAATGAAAAAGAGGCAAAATTCAACAGTGGGGATGGTTTCTATCGTCTTGCATCCCTTTTAAAACAATTTGTGTCATTGATTTCTAAATTTAACTGATCTACTTCATATAGGGTACGCCTTCGGCGTGATAATTTTTCTAATTAAAAAATAATATTAAACTAATATATTAATTATTATGTATTATTAATTTAACAAAAAAACTATTATATATTATTAAAACATTTTTTTAGTGATATTTATTATTGATTAATAGTTTAAATATAATATAATTTATATAATAAATAATATTTATTGAATGTTTTAAATATTATATGATATTTAATAAAATTTAAATAATATTTAATATCAATTAATAAGTTAATATAATATAATTATATAATGTATTATATTGTATAATATAAAATTACATATTATACTTTATAAAATATGAATAATAAATAACATAATATATAATAAAGAATATTATTTATAATTTATGTAATATAGTGTATAATATAAATATGAATATAATAAATATTATTTATATAATAAAAATATAAATAATTTATATATATTACATGATTTAAATAAAATATAATAAATAATATGTAAATAATAATATAATATATAATTTCTTTTCAAATATAATTTATTATTATAATATGTAACTGTAGGTTTATACTATTGTTTATTAGGTTTTAATAAATATTTGTTTAACAAATTATTTGTTTGGAGTGAACTGATTCTAATAGGTGGTTTATTGAGGTAGGGAATGTGAGCGATGTCATAAGTCAACTATAGAGTTTTGTGTCTGCTATAGGGAATGACTATAATTGATGTTAACTTAAATTATTTTGGTGAATGAAAAACAACAAAAAATCAATCGTTGGGATGATTTTAATCTTCCTGCACTCTGTCTTCAACAATTTGCACCATTAGTCAATCGATCTATTTCATATAACGAAACATAATTATATTTGTTTGGTTGACCTGAATTAATTCATACCAAAAAAAATCCTTTTTACTTAAAAATATAATTAAATTACTCTCTAAATCTAGTCTCTTTATTTTATTTTTAGGTAAATGCTACCCAAAGGGGGTAGCTCCCTTTTATTAATTTACAAAATAAGATTACATCATGGAAAGTGGTGTAAAAAAAAACTAATCTCGACACCAAAATCTAGCACTTTATTGACTTTTTCTTGAAGAACACATCTAAATTTGATTCAATTAGTTGGATGAGATCATATGTCATCCTTTTTCATACTTCACTTGAACTTTGTCTAAGCAAACCGTATTATCCCTTTCTTCCCTTGCTTCTCCAAATTAAAGGTTCTAGCCAATGAACCATTTATAACATATTTGTCAATTTCATATAACATTTTTGAAACAGTCAGTCGGTTGTTAGCAGTCACCAAATGATGCCCATTCTGGTGGCCCCAATCTCTAGACCCCAATGCTTGAATAATTGGGGAGAGGAAATGCTTGTCTATCAATCCATTATGGACATGCCTATAGAAGTTGATGGTCAACCATAGGACCCAAGAATCATCTGTAAGAAAAACACATGTCACACAAAAGAGATCAAGCAAAGATTGTATGTTGTATAACAACCGAGCAATTCTATATTATTGCACAAAAGAATTGGAGATACAATATTGGAGTTACAATGTTGGAGGTACAATTACAATAAATGAATGACTTGCTTTATAGAAAGTAAGAGATGCCCTAATCCTAAGATTTGATGAACTAAAGCAATACAAAGTAGGAGATAAATTAAGCTCAACTACATCTATAACTATGTTAGAAAAGCAAACTCTAGACAATAACAAGCACCTTAGTTTAGCTTAAGTTAAAAAGAAATTAAATGACCTAATTAATAAATAATTAGATAATTGTCCTAAAATTATTCCTACACTCTCCCTTAATATTAAATTAGGGATAAGCTAAAGAGCTAATGATGAATCCAAAAGGCATGCATGAATGAGTCCCGACAACTAGGCTTGATTAGGTACTCGTGTACAAAATAATACAAAGCAATACAACTCAAATGGGAAAAAAACCCTCTCCAAAAGTGAGGGATTCAATGAAATGAAAAGGGTAATACATGTGACTAAGTTGAAGGACTCCAAGTGGCCCCCTAAGTACAAAATTAGTCACAAAAGTATGATGAATATCTCCCCCCATAATGAAGAAAATCCAATATTGAATATGAAGGCTTTAGGATGAATGTTGAAGATGATCCAAGAGTAGAAAACCACATGTCTACCCTTAGGAAGAAACAAATCCATTGGCCAAGGCTGAAGCAACTCCATGCAAGGAGATGGAAGAAATAATCTCAAGATGTGTTTCATGGAAGATTGCTTGACCGTCCAACTTTTTGAATCAAAAGATGCCAAATCGATTAAAGCAAATCCAAACTACTATGAAGATACTTGCTAAACAACCTCTGAAGGCACTAAAGATGGGATGACAAAAATGCTCAAACTGTCATCAAGGAAGAATGGAATATCCTCAATCATGTCTCCAATGTTTGTAATGTGTGACTCAACAAATAGCCCTACAATATCTAGCAATAAGTCATCCCACAAAGCTGAAATTGTAAGGGAATAATCAACCTACTAAATTGAATCAATGAGGGCTATGCATAAACTTATGCCAATATGATCAAGAATAACAGAAAATGATGAAGATTGAGATGGAGTCACAATATGAGTGAGAATTGAGAGACAAGCCTCAGATCAATCTGGACATGAAAGACTCGTGATATACTCTAGCAACTCAAAAGTACCACTATCATAGGGCATATGATCAACACGTGCAAGGGGAATGACACAATCTACTGCAAGATCCTATGGAAATGGAGAGAAATGAGGGTCTCCAAAGATCTCCCACAGGTGAGTCCAAAGTGTATGAGGATATTCAATATCAATCAAAGCACACATAGTGTCAAGAACAACACTAGAACCAATCACTCCTACAACATGGTCATTGATGATCCTCCAAGAAAGATGACCCCTCATGTAGAATTTTATGATCAACTTTAGGAGCCAAGAATCATTTGCAAGAAAAACACCCATCACACAAAAGAGATCAAACAAAGATTATATGCTCTATAATAACCAAAAAATTATGTATTATTGTACAAAAGAATTGGAGATATAATATTGGAGGTACAATGTTGGAAGTAAAATTACTATGAATGAATGACTTGCTTTATAGAAAGAAAGAAATACCCTAATCCTAAAATTAGAAGAATTAAAGCAATGCAAAGTAGGAGCTAAATACTCAACTACATCTATAACTAATGTTATAAAAGAAAACTCTAGATAATAAAAAGCACCTAAGTTTAGCTTAAGTGAAAAAGCAATTAAAATACCTAATTAATAAATAATTAGATAATTGTCCTAAAATTGCTCCAACAATGCCCCTATCCATCGTGCATCAAAAAAAATTTGTCTGCCCTATCCTACCTTAATCCACTATCCTCCACTCCATCGTGCATCAAAACAACTTTGTTCACCCCGTCCTACCTTAATCCACCATCCTCCACTCCATCGTACATGAAAACACCTTCGTCCACCCTATCCTACCTTAATCCACCACCGTTCACTCCATCTTATCTCAACCCACCACTCTCCATTCCCTCCTCCATTTCTGCAACTTCCCTTCCACCTCCCACGCTTATCATTCCTTACTCACCTCCTAACACCATCAAAACCATCTCATCCATTGAGACCATCCAACCACAATCCCCATCTCCTATTCCTACCATCATTCAAAATCAATCCTATGAACCTCCCATCCTTCCTTCCACTCCATTTGTAGACACCTAAAATTAATTAAATTAATATTTAATTAATTTAAGCCTTTCCACATAATTAATTTAATTAATTGTGTTGGTCTTTATTCCTCTTAAAATTAATTAAATCTTATTTAATTAATTTTATCATTGCAACCTTATAATTAATTCAAAATTGATTATTCCCCTTTTCTTCTAAAATCATTTTATTTCTTCTAAACCTTGCTTAGTTAATTAATCTCAACTAACTACACTAATCATGTGATTCCTGCAAGTCACTTTTCTTAATCCTTACTTAGCCTAATTAATTATTCCTTAGTCATGCTTATCATTATCCTCCAATTTTATTATCCTCCACTCATTATCTCTCCTCATGTCACATCCTCCTGACTTTCCCACTTGCATCCTAATCCCTCATTAAGCCACGTAATCAATCGCCTTAACCACTTGCACATCCCTAATCACCTTGATTAGGGATGAGTCAACTCTTTGGCATAAATGAATTTTCCATCTCATCCTCCAATCTTAAATGCTACCCACTTTGATCTTTTCAAAGAAATTCAAATTCTTTGAATCTCCTTATGCATCCTCTTCCCAATGAATTTTTAATTCCTTTTCTCATTTAGTCTTCCGACACATCCTCTTATTTTGGAATTTTTAATTCATTCTCCCTTCCCCCAAGGAATTTTATATTATTTTCTCTTCCCAATGTACTTGAGAACTCTTCCCCATATACCTTGAGGAGTGTGGAGACAAGAAATGCCTTAATGACAAATCTCCTGTATCCCACACCTTTTCCTCTCAATCCTCTCCTCCATTTCAAATCAATCTCAACCCTTCATCCCAAATTGATCTTGGTCCTCCATTTTGGCCTCCTCCAACCTATAAATTGGAGTCTCATCTCCTCACAAATTATCCACTTTTCATCTAATCTTATGTTGTCCATTTGAGATCCAAAATCATCCATCATGCCATCATAATGCCAAAAATCTTGTCTCATGTAAAACAATCCATCTATCCTTATCATCTAATCAAAATCACTCTTGTTGTGTAGTGGAGAGAAATCCACAATCCTATCAAAGAGCTAATCCAAACAAGCTAAGGAGGGGTGCATCCTTGGCTTCACTGAAGGCTCAATCCGAGGAGGAAGACAAAAGTTTAAGGTACGATGGTTTGATTTGGGTGTTTTTTTAATGTTTTTATGATTTATGTCACTAACCATTGCACTTAAACTTTTTTTCCTCTTCACCATCTATCCCAATAAAATATCCTCCCATCCTCCCTTCCACTCCATCTACCCCAGTTGAAGAACCTCCCATCCTTCCATCCACTCCATCTATCCTAGTCAAAGAGCCTCCTATCCTTCCATCTACTCCATTGACCCCAATTGAAGAGCCTCTCATCCTTACTTCCACTCCATCTAACCTAGTTGAAGAAGCTCCCATCCTTCCATCCACTCCATCCATTCCAGTCAATGAACCTCCTATCCTTCCATCCACTCCATTGACCCCAATTGATGAATCTTCCATATCGCTATGTGCACCAATCCTATCATGCCAATATCTTATTCTAGAGAATGTTGATATGTCCATCTATCCAAATCAAGATCCCACCATCCCATCTACTCCATCTCAAGATCCCTTATCATCCCCTCATCTAATTAAAGATCTTCCCGTCCCATATACTCCCCTTCTTGATCCTTTATTACCTCTTATCCAAACCATCCCACCACCCTTACTTTATCCCCTGGGTTCACTTACATTCATCCACGATGGTTCACTTGCAGTAGAAGAACACTCATGTTCACCACACACCTCACTTTATCCCATGGGTTCACATGCATTCATCCATGGTGGTTCACTTGCAGCAGAAGAACACCTCATGTTCACCACCCATTCTCCTCCATCTAATAAAGGACTCGCATCTTGTTACCTAGAGAACAAGTATCTTTTTTTAGATAAAATGCTCAAAAAAATGAACTATCAAGGTAAAGGCTTAGGCCTACATGAGCAAGGTACATTGGATCCCATCCATGTCAAAGCACATCCAGGATTTCATGGTCTCGATTATATATCCCATGGCAATTCGTCCAAAAATGTTGGTCCAACTAATGTAAAACCCAAGTGTTTTTCTAGACCTACCATCCCATCTTCCCATCGTTCCTCCAAACCATTTATTTCCATCCCCCCTCCTCCATCGTATAAAGCCAAAACAACCATCCATCTCCCTCCTTCATCCTCTAAATCCATTTTGGGTCCCTATATCCCAAAGTCCACCATCACATATCTCCCACATGATAAATCCATTTTGGGCCCTTATATTCCAAAACCCCATCCTTCATCTTACCCTCCTCATCCCCTGATACACATATCCCATATTCCCATCACCTATCATAAACATCCTACTCCTATAGTTCCTAATCAAGATCACAAAGGCACATATCCCCACATTCCATCTAACATCCTACATCTATCACTCCATCCATATTCCCTCCATCTCCTACACCTTCGCACACTTCTTCCAAGGCTACTAGCAGCAATTTGGATGCCAAATCACAAATGCATAAAGCTAAAAATCCACAAAAATATAAAAATGACCATGTCCACTCAAAAAGACATGCTCAAACAAAGCAAGATCTAATAAAACAATGTAATAAATCTTAAAGGGCCCACCAAAGAAAAAGCAAAAAACAATGTGGATCCCAAAAAAAAAGAAGCAATGCATCAAAAAGAAAAATCTCCAATGGCATTCAAAGTTGCTAGTCCACAAGCTAAACTTCATTTCCCTCCATCTCCTAAATCTCTTTTGGGTCCCTATGTCCCAAAGCTACCTACCATTACTCCTTTATCATATCTACATGCTCCCTCCATTCCTCCTCCACTCATCCCACATCCCCCACAACATGTGCCAATGTTGGTCTTGACAACATCCCCCTATCACACACACTCTCCCCCATTCCATTCAAACACTTTCCACCACCATATCCCTTACATCCCTTATATCTCTCATCAAAGCCATATAATCCAATCCTTTGCATAATCCACTCATTCCTAATATAGTTGTACCAGCATCTAGTGAATACTGCAAATGGGCTCCTATTACCTCAATATGAAACTTGATGCTTGAGTCCTTCATCCATCTCCCTTATCACCTATCCCCCAAATCCATTTATCCTAATCCATCTCCATCCATAAATTTCTTTCCCAAAAATTAGAAAATTCAAAAAAATTCAAAAATGTCAAAAAAAAAAATTCAAAAAAGGATAAAATAGAAGAAAAGTTCGTCCAATAGTGAAAAATTGGCAAATAGTCGCCTTGGACAAGTACCATGATGAAAACCTGGCAAATAGGCATTGTGTGTAATTCCCTCCATCCTTTTTCTCTCCACACTTGGGGGAAAGTTCTTCTTACCATTGTGTGTAATTCCCTCCATCCTTTTTCTCTCCACACTTGGGGGAAAGTTCGTCCAATGGTGAAAACTTGGCAAATAGTCGCCTTGGACAAGTACCATGATGAAAACCTGGAAAATAGGCATTGTATGTAATTCCCTCCATCCTTTTTCTCTCCACACTTGGGGGAAAGTTCTTCTTACTATTTAGCCATTACCTCCTCCATCTCATCTACCTACCATACCCAACACATCCTATCCATTTCACTTCCTTGATCCTCCTTGGATCTTGATAAAAATAAAAGTCCATCATGTATACATGCTTTGGACACCTCTTGGCATCCATTTCCCCATCACAATTTTTCCTCCATCATCCTTCCTATCCACACATCCTTCCTCCCATCCATATAATCCTTTCACATTCCTTCATAGTCCTTATCCACCCATCATCATGCCTTTCATTCACTTCCCTCAACTTCCTATCATTCCTCCTAACATATCCCTACTAAGTGCCTCATTACATGTGAGATATCCTAAAAGGGGCATCTTATCCCCTTGTGACATAGTCTCTAGAGACCCTATCACACCCATTGTGCATTCACTAATCCATCCATCCACCAATCCTGATTTCCTAGTTCCTCCATCCCTTCATCCATAACCCGATCCTCTCCCAATCCTCATCCCATAATGCTTCCATCTCCAAAGCCTTTTTAGCCTATCCTCCATCCTTTTTTCCCTCATCCTTGCATCTCCCAGTCCTCATCCATAATTCTTCCATCTCCAAATCCTTTTCAACCTATCCTCCATCCTTTTGTCCCTCATCCTTTCCTCTCCCAATCCTTTTCAGCCTATCCTCCGTCCTTTTGTCCCTCTCCCAATCCTCATCCCATAATGCTTCCACCTCCAAATCCTTTTTAGCCTATCCTCCATCCTTTCATTCCTCATCCTTTCCTCTCCAAATCCTCATCCCATAATACTTCCATCTCCAAATCCTTTTCAGCCTACCCTCCATCCTTTCGTCCCTCATCCTTTCATCTCCCAATCCTCATCCCATAATGCTTCCATCTCCAAATCCTTTTCATCCTATCCTCCATCTCTCAATCCCTCCAATCATATCATTCCATCACCTCTTACATCCTTTATCATTAGTATCTAGCCCTGGGATACCCCCACGCAATCCAATATCATCCATCCAATCAATCCATCTACTCCTTGCAATCCACCATCACAAGAAAATCCTATCCATCTCCTTTAGCTATCCAAAAGAAAACACAAAATCAAATCATCCAATCACATTCATGGTCTTGTTCCTAATCATCACCATTGGTATGCATCCTTCCCAATCCTTGTGTTGTTTTAGGATATATCATTCCCACATCAACAACAATTTATCCACCATCAATCCAATCCTGGTGTTGTTTTGAGATATATCATTCTCACATCAACAACACCCCATCAATGATCAATCCATCATGACTTTTCATCTTCACTAGGGCAATATCATGTTTTTCCTAGGTCCTCATCCATCATCCATAGCTCTTATACATCTTGTAAATAGTGTCTTGTACATATTGTTGTTCGTGTGTTTCCATCTAGATTCGCTTGTGCATATGTGTCCTTAGGACTTGTCCTTTATGTCAAGTCGGATGTGTGTCATCAAGATCATATCCCATCAAGTGGTTCTTCAACAATAACCCTTGAGCATCTTTGTCATCGTGATCATATCAGGTATCTTTTGTCATCCAATCTCTTCAAATACCTCATCCAATTATTAGTTTGCATAGGATGTATCCTTCCTCTAGTCAAACAAAATCAAATCCCATCCACCAATTATCCTTTTGGAAAAAGATATTTGAGGCACTCGTGTTGGCTTTGATTCTTTTTTATCTTTGTTTATATTTTTTAGCTCCTTTGTTTTGTGTCCTCTTGGTCGCCATGATCCTTTATATCATGGTGTGCTAGGAATAACAAAACCAAGGGTTTGATCTTGTTAGTTTTTGTTTTTCTCTAGTGTGTTTTTAATGTGTCCCATGTTGTTCCCTCGTGAGGTCTTGGTTATCTCATGTTACACTAGGACATATCTCTTTGCTTGTAGTTTTTCTAGCATCATTTCTCACAAAGTTCTCTGTAACTCTATGTGCTACTAGACTAACCTTTTTGTGTTTGTTTTTGTTGAGTCAATCCATGCATTGGCTATGAAAATCACCTTGGTTCCTCATACCCTGGTGCATCATATACAATGCTAAAGCAAAATAAGTGCTCACTTTAATAACAATCAATGTTAAAGATACTTGTACTCCATGATTCATTCACATTTTCAAATGCATTGCATTCACATGGTTCTTTTCCTTTCATGATTTCACTTGAGAATGTGTACACTTTCTTCATCTTTCTAGCCTTCCTCTCTAGCCACCATCTCGTCCAACATACCAAAAGCTCTCAACTACCCAAAGTAAATCTAAAAGAGCTCTAGATCACTCTCAAATCTCTCCTATTCACAATGAAAATGAATTGTAAATTACCAAATTTGATAATATAAGGCCTCCCAAAGCCCTAATTTCATCATCCTGGTCCCTTTAGGACCATTTTTCTTCTCATTTCTTCTCGCGATCATCTTTTTTAGTGTCGTTCTCACCTGCTAAACTTGTTTCTTGTCCTTCTTCTGCTTAGCCCTTCAATTCTTTGGTGTCTTATTGTCTTTGCACCAACGCTATTCTAGCGCCATCGCAAAGGGGCAAAATGTAGACACCTAAATCTGACTAATTGAATTTAGCTATTCCGAACACATTTAATTAAATAATTACATATTATTTAATTGATTGGCAATCTTTCCTTCTAGCTAATTAATCTTATTAATTAAGATTAATTATACTATAGTCCACTTTTGATTAATTAATTGAATTTACTCCCTTCTCTATTAAATATATCAAATATGCAATTTGATTATTTAATTCATGTTGACTTTTTCCTCTCAAATTCCCTCATAGAATTAATTAATTCTATTTTCCACATGTCTCCTAACTTTAATCCCTATTTAACCCTTCCCCTAGCCTAACCAACCTAATTAACCAAAGGTTTTAGTCAACCTTATCCCTTGCCCTCACCATATGTGTGCACATTCCCAAAATATCTCAAATTCCCTAAATATCCCAAATTTCATAAAATTTAGGGAAAATGTCTTTGAATTTGAGGAAAATTTCCTAAAATTTGGGAAAATATCCCAAATAGTTAATGTAGGTATGTATGTATGTATGTGGCTTAGTTAAACATGCGACAAATATGAGAGAAATGCTCCACAAACAAGTTCTTATTATAACATAGCTCCACTTTGAAATAAGTTTATCAAGTTCATATTCTGAGCCAATCGGCTTAAAGTTGATGTAAATGATTTAAATCTCATACTCGAACTTTGATTTAGTTGTCCACTGCCTTCAAGAAGGAAGGATGGGAGTTTAGCATCGTGGGAAAAATGAAATGAAAAAAGAACTCAAATTACTTTGAAATTAATGGAAATGCATACAACTATCTCATTAAAAGAAATTGGGAGTTTCAAAATCCATAGGTATATACGGTGAATGAAGACTCTTTGTAAAACAACGGAATTCTTTTGGAAGAGAATTTTATCGAATTTGAATACTATTTTTCTCTGTCAGAAATTGGAATTATTGCATTGTGGTTCCAGTTAGAAAGCTAAGTCATGATCGTACACAGTTGGTCGTAGCTTATCACTCCATAAGGAGGGATTCTACCTGACATTTAGATAGCAAGCTATTCTAGGTCACATACTTATTAAACATAAGTTGTCTTAAGAGTTTAAAATCTCATGCATTCAATTGTGAAAGAAAAGAAATACGTATCATTCTTTTAAACGAAAGCTTTCATCTCTTTTAGCTGGAAGAGTAGGGTTGGAATTAAGGAATAGGAAATCAATGAAGCCATACAACAAGTATACTCAGACCATGTTTTGGGGGGGAAATGTGAATATGTGTTTTAAACTCTATAAGAAATTTTAGAGTAAGTAATTTCATTATTCTCATAGGAACAACACTGAAAATAATATGAGGTGATTGTAAATTTCCTTTCAACAAGAATTATATAGCTGATTAAGATAGACATAAATTGAATCATGAGTTGCCATTGTTAATAAAATCTTAAAAATTGGTACAATACTAGATATTATCATGACTCTTAGTGTCAAAAACCAACAACAATGATGAGTTAAAATTAGTTAATAATTCAATAATTAATGTCAGGTGATAAGGGTCATTTATTGGCTACTCTCCATGAGCGATAGTAAAGAGACTGTGGTAAAATGTGAGTTATTATTGTTTATGGTAAAAAGTGGAAACAACAATATTGAAAGACTAAATGAATTCAACCACAAAACCCTAGCCTAACAACAACAAAGATCCACCATAACATATGAAGATTACCTAAGACAATGCAAATCAAATGAAATCACAAAGATTATACCATCACATGTCCAATAGGGTTTGGATCTCCATTCTTCCTATCTCCATTGATCTTGCTTGATATATTTGCTCTCAAATTTTATATGTGCACAAGAGCTCAACAAAGAACGGAAATGTGGTTGATAGCTAGATCACATATGAAAGTTTGAATGCTAGTGTAGTTGAGTAGTCGTTGATTCAGTAATCGAGGGTTTGATAATGAAAGAAGCATCTCCTTATATAGAAGACACTATAAAAAATTGAGGGATAAGATTGAAAGGTGTAAAAGATAAATGGTCGGCTATGATTAGAGGGTAGGTAGAGAAAATAAGAAAATAATGAGAGGGTAGGTAGTGTAGGAATTAAGAGATGAATGACATGTGTCATGGGTAGAAAAGGTTAATGAATTAATTAAATAAATAAAGATTTATTTAATTAATAGAGGAAGTGGGATCAATTAAATAAATAAAAGTATTTATTTAATTTAGGAAAAGGGGAATTTAAATAAATAAATGTATTTATTTAAATGAGAAATAAGGCTAGAAGAGGATAAATGAATTAATTAAATAAATAAAGATTTATTCAATTAATAGAAGAATTAGGTTTAAATAATTAAATAAATAAAAATATTTATTTAATTAGACAGGACAATTTTAGGTGTCTACATTTTGCCCCTCTTTGAAACAATGCAGCTTGTCGTGTTGTTTCAAAGAAGATAAGATGAACTGATACAAAGTTTCCCCAAGATGGGGATGATATGCCCCCTCAAGAGATTGGATGAAAATGTCTGAAAAGATCACAGACAATCTCTCAATAAGAAATAAAGGGTAGAATGGACTGACCGGATAGGTTAGAGTGACAAAGTCACGAGATAACGAAGACTAACTCGGCTAGGGCTAGGGCTAGGGCTAGGGCAGTCTATAAGATAGACCATGAGGGGAAAACATCCTCATTATCATCCACACATCCAAGATATTAGAGTGCAGAGAGAGAATAGAGCAGCATCAATCAGCAGCAATGGCATTGGTGCATAGATTCGATCGCGTTCGCCGATTTCAAAGGCCAACAGATGCAAGAGAGCCGGTAAGTACCGCATAACCTCCTTGTACTTTGTCATAATAAATGTTGTCATTAATGCATGTTAGGTAGCGCATTTGATGCATTTTAGAATATGTCAAGCGGAGGGAAAAAAATGTTGAGGTGCGTCTATGCTGGGGTAGCACACTAGAGACACTGGTGACACAGCATATCAGATTTGCATGGAGACCGTGTCTACTGGCACATTTGTATTATGAGCTTCATTAGTTTGTATACCATGGATTAGTAGGATTGGGTTGTAGAGTGACATTGTTGCAGGTGTGGGCTTATGAGCATCTGTCGGTTACCCGACCGATTCATTTTAGAGGCAGGGGCCATGGGTGCAGTTTTGTGCATTTATATGATATGATTACATCTTAGTCGCAGATCAGGAGATTAAAGTACTGGCGCAGGGTCATCGATGAGATTGACGTTGTAATATGGAGGTCATACCGAGAGTACAAGGAGTGGGAGGATGATGCAGTGGAGCTACCATATACATTTCAAAGCAGGTATCTGATTGGGCGGACACCATATGTGCTGGAGAGGCAGTTGGTGGATAGGGTGGGCAGGCAGTTCGACAGGATATAGCAGATGCCACGAGGTTCTGGGATGTATGCTCGGACAATGAGAGATTAGGCGCACTTCGGGCCATTATTGTCGTATGATCAAGTAGTGATGCAGCTGGTAGAGATGATTCCCTTGCCTTGGGATGTGTGGCCAGAGATAGAGGATGCAGGGATGGATGCAGAGTATACTGCATATTGGGCAGAGAATCTATTTCCACGGTTGACAGATCCAGGGGAGCTAGTAGATGGAGATGGCGGAGGGGATGGGAATGAGATGGAGATGGCAGAGGTAGAGGCCGACGGAGGAGGCGGGGTGTGGTAGGAGAGAGGAGAGTGGCTCCACGGAGAGAGGGTGGAGAGGAGAGGTAGGCTCAGTAGGGTCACATGGTGAGGGGAAGAGGTGGATTGCCTTTACAGGTGCCAGCAGTACAGGGTCCCAGACAGGTACAAGGATAGGGACAAGGATAGGGGCAGCCATAGGTATAGGGCTAGGAGCAGCCACAGGGGGAGGGGGGAGAGGAGGAGGATGAGTTTCCAGAGTTGAGGGAGATCTACCAGGGATAAGCAGATGAGATCCAGGATCTAGAGAGGGAGACAGCTAGACTCAGGAGATAGCTGAGGGACACAGAGCGAGAGAGGGATCAGGCTATCCAGCATTATACAGAGGCTGAGACAGCACTGAGGGCAGGGAGATAGGCAGCAAATGACACAAGAGATGGATACGCCTATTTTCTGTGAGTCGGGGAGGAGATAGGTTACTGGAGATACGTATACTATGGTGTCGTTCAACCAAAGCAGTGGGCTAGGAGCTTTCGTAGACCATCACAGACAACGACGACCACTAGAGGGAGGGACAGGAGACAAGCATCTAGCGGTGGGGTCATGGGTCCTCCACCACCACCAAAGAGGGGGGACAGGAGAGATGATCCTGGGGCGGGTCCTTCTAGGGCTCAGACTCCGTCGAGGCCAAGCGACTTCGAGGGAGGGAGTTCATCATAGTTGTAGAGGGCTCCCTATGCATCAGTTTTGTACCATTTTGTATGATGACACCTTCAGGTGATTGTAGCCATATGATTTTGACATCATTGTATCATGACACTTTTGATTTTGAGATATATATATATATATATATATATATGAGATGATTCGTCTTTGCGACAGCTATATGCATGTGTATCTATGTGATGTGATGCATCTGTATGTTCTATGTTGCATGTTTCTATATGATGCTTATGAGATGGATGCAAATATTTACATGATGAAATGCAATATTTTTGTTCTTTTATGTTTTTAAATATGTTATGCAAATGTGAATGTATGAAATGCAGATGAATATGATAATGCAAATGATGAGAATGTAAAATGTGCTAACATGTGTTATGTGCAGGATGTGATGCAATTGTGATATCTATATGTATGTATGAAATGTTGATATGTGGTAATGCAGGTGCAGCTGCATGAAATGCAGATATTTTTGGTGTCATTATACTTAGTTATATGATAACAGGCTACACAGACTCAAGAAGGATGATGAATGTCAATCAAGAAAGGGGGATGGAAGATAGAAGATGTGAAAGTGAAAGAGCTTCTTGTGCGTTATCATCATTGAGCTTTATTATGGCAAGTAGGTTATGACAATCGAGGCATATGTTCGACCTAGAAAGTCATTGTACCTATTTGCATGGAGATAAGACAGTTGCAAACAAGGAATGCCTCAATTCATACTAGACTCATAGTGTCCTCATATCCTTGGACAAGTCATAGCATTACTAAGAGACAATCCACATACAACAAAGAAAAATAGGTGACGATACCCCATCCTCACCTTTCTAGTCAGAGACATCCTGGAGATAAAATCTCTAGTTAGAGACATCCTGGAAAAGCTAAAAGACATGTCACCAAAAGATAAAATCAAAAGAAAACCAAGACTCGACACCAACATCCACTATAGTCCTCAAGTTTTTAGTGTCTCTTGTCACTTGTATAAATCTATTTGATTGTGGTCACAATGTTTACTTTCACAAAAGGATAGATAGCACTGAGCCATAATGTTGTCTGAGTCTGTTGAAAGATTTGATTCATTGAAGCCCATTGCTGCTTGATGTGTCTCATCTGAAACTTACTGAATCCATGCAACTGATACTTTATTGCAGAGAAGATGAAACTTTATTACGGATTGGCAATGCAAGTGCTTCTTTATTGCGGATTATGCACGGATAGACTGAAGAAAATTTGGAAGAAATTGTACTCCTCGAAACATGTGACGCTCTTAGTTCCACACCCATCACTAGACATAGGATCTGCCTTAACCACAGATAGGAGCTGATTTATTATGAGTGGAAAGAGGTGAAAAGGAAGGATTATTATGAATGGCTAACCAATCTTAGGTAGATCAATAACAAGCCATGATGGGAATGGGTAAGTGTGTTATGGATGAGTAGGCTATGAGTGTGTGCAAAGTGAAAGGATGAAATGGAATCCTGAAGGAGGGAGGAGCAATGTCTCTACGCATGGCATCAGTGACCCAGTTTTCACCATGGTACTTGCCCAGGGCACCACCGAAGTGGTTTTCATCATTGGACGAGAATGTTTTTCTTTACTTTTATGGATTTTTCAAAAAAAAAAAAAAAATTATTTTTTTTATGATTTTTTTGGTATTTTTGAATTTTTTTTTTTGTATTTTTGAATTGGGATACTCTGAAGAGCTATGTGTAAAACCTACGAAGGTGCATGCTATTGATGGGATCCTTCAAAGGTTCGCCCTCTGTGGTTGAGAGCTGATATGCACCGAATCCATAGGTTGTTGTGATGATGTAAGGGCCAAGCCAATTTGGTTCGAACTTGCCCTTCTTCTCTCTATCTTGTTGATTTTTAAGATTTTCTCTGAGAACTAAGTCACCTAACTCAAATGTGCGAGGCTTGACTTTATGATTGTAGCTGCGACTCATTCATTGTTGATAAGCCTTGAGATGATTAAAAGCAGTTTGTCTTCATTCATCCAATAGTTCAAGTTCTTGTAAGCGAGTGTAGACACTTAAAATAATTATTTTAATTATTTTTAATTCCTCACATAATTAATTAATTAATTATGTTAATTAAAATTCTTCTCAATATTAATTAAATATAATTAATATTGTCACTATAGCATATGATTTATTTAATAAATCAATCCCTTTCTTTATTCTTATAAAAAATCAAATCCTCACAAATCTTCCTTTTAGCTAATTAATTTCAATTAATTAGTTAACTTACATGATTCCTACAAATCATCTTCTTAATTCGCATAATTAATTAATTAATTATGTTAATTCAAATTCCTCTCAATATTAATTAAATATAATTAATATTGTCACTATAGCATATGATTGATTTATTTAATAAATCAATCCCTTTCTTTATTCTTCTAAAAAAATCAAATCCTCACAAATCTTCCTCTTAGCTAATTTATTTCAAATCATCTTCTTAATTCATTCTTCTAGAAACTCCCTAAACTCACTTAACATTATTCTTCTAATTTTTTATTCCCTCCACTCATTCTCTCTCCTAGTCAAATTCTCCTACAAATATAAATCCCACTTTACTTTTCCTCTAATTCCCCTCCTAATGAGTCATTAATGGCTAATCATCATGATTAGCCACAAAGTCAACTCTTTGTCCTTTCATCCAGCCACTAGCTTTAAATGCTCTTTTTCTAGATGAATGTAAGATTTTCAAAATCTCACATTCCTCTAGGCATTTCCCTCTCCCAAGGAATTTTTAATTCCTTTTTATTCTTCTAATCCCCATAATATCCATTTTTGGAGAATTTTTAATTCGTCCAATGCATCTTGTAGAGTGTGGAGATACGAAATGCCTTAAAGGCATATTTCTTAGTCTCCAAACCCTCTCTTGGACCTTGTGTGACCTCACAAGTAAATCTTAGCCCTTCATCTCAAATTCATCCTAGCCATCTGTTTTCCTCTCCTCTTCCTATAAAATAGGGTTCCATTCCTTCATTTGAACATCTTGAAATCCAATAAGCTTATGTTGCCCTTTTGAGCCCAAGAAATCATCTTGGCAACTTGATCATGTCATCCTTATCATTCATCCTACTCATTTGTGCACAATATTGGAGAGTCATCCACATCCAGCAATCAAAGGAGCACATCAAGTGGAGCATTATCAAGGGGTGCCTTCACTTCATCAAGCTCAATCCGAAGGAGAAGGTAAAATAGCAAGGTGAAATGGTTTTTTTATGATATTTTAGCATTCTGCATGTTTATTTCGTTATATTTTGATCAATTTACCTTTCAAATCTGTTTTTCCCTCTTCATTTTGGCATGCCCGGTGGGACTCACGTCCCTAAGAACTAATGTTTTTTTTTTTTAGGTTTTTTGTGAGTTGTGAGACGTAGTTCCAGAATAGCGTGACTGCAGAAAATATATATATATATCTTTTTCGCAGGTTCCAGAATCGCAACTCTGCATTTCTGCGCGACAGCTCCTCCTTATTCTGTTATGTTTCTATTTTATTTTTTTATGTTTCTATTTCTGTTGCAGCACGACAACTCTATTATCTGATTTGTTATTTGATTTGTTGTCTACTCTATTTTAGTATAATCTGTGTGAAAGTAGAGTATGCTCTTGTCTATATAGACAATCAGAAATCCAGACCTTTCACTTTTCTATTATGTTTAGCACAACTGTATGCTCTGACCATAGGAAAGTGTGAAAATAGGAGAATATGCTCTTGTCTATCTAGACAATCAGAAATCCGGACCTTTGACACTTTTCTATCTGTGTAGTGCTACTGTCCGCTCTGTTAATCTGTCTGAAAATTTTAGGTGCTAACTATAGTCTGCATTTAATTTATTTATTTCCTATTATCTACTCTGTTTAAATATAATTTGTCCGCCCACAGGAAAGTGTGAAAGTAGGAGAGTATGCTCTTGTCTATCTAGACAATCAGAAATCCAGACCTTTGACATTTTTATTTTATTCTGTTTAGTGTGACAATTTTCTCTATTAAATCTAGGGTTTATGTTTGCTTTGTTAAATCTAGGGTTTTTGTTTTGTTAAATTTAGGGTTTCTGTTCTGTTAAATTTAGAGTTTCTGGTATTTTAAAATTTAGCGTGTTAAATTTTTTTCTATTTTTTTGCCATATCTTCTTTTTCTTGACTTCATTTCCCTTCAAACTTCACCAGATTCTCCACATTGCCATTTTCCACATTTTCTTCCTTGGAGGCCTTATCTCAAAAATCCACTTTTTGAAGCCCAAAATCCCATATTTCTCTATTTTTAGGATTTACCATAACTTCTTCCCTTTTCATCCAATCACCTTCAAATTGTTCCCATATTATCCATCTTCAATTTTTGCTTCTTTGTCCCTCTTGGACAAATTTTCCCATTCCTTCATCTCTCCTCCAAAATCCCCATTTTTCGCTTGCCTATCCCTTAGAAAGTGGTAAAAATCTAGTCAAACCCCATTTACCCATCAAAGCTTTCTTCAAATCCACATGTGTCATTAGTAAAAAAGTTTTTATTCATGTTTTTCTATTCATTCCCAAAAAATAAAAAAAATTAATATTTTTGTCATTTTGTTGATTTTTGTAGGACGCTTGTTGAAGACTATTTTTCCAAACTACTAATCAAGTTGTTTTGTAGGACACTTTTTGAAGACTCCATTTTTCAAACTACTAATCAAGTGGTTTTGCAGGTTGCCTAGCTGATTCAACCAAATATTGTGCATTTATTTAAATTAGGCACCTAGATATTAATTAAAATGGAATGAACCATTGTCTTATGTGTCTTTAAGAAAAGCGTAAAGGTAGGAAAGTATGCTCTCGTCTTACTAGATGATCAGAAATCCAGACCCTCCAACCTTTTCTGGTTTGATTGTGTGTTTACCTCTAGCGGGTCTGCCCTCCCAACTTGCTCTTTGAGAAGGTAAGAGGGGAACAACCCAAGTGAGTACACCCAGACCTAGGGTTCCCAACTCACTATAATAAATAGGCCATTGACTACAAAAGGGTTAATGGTTGGGGCTATATGAGATTTCACTCTCACATTGGGTGCTTAGTAGGATCCTAGAGATCTCAATCATGCTTGCGTGACTACTAAGTTCTTGGTGCTTCGTTGGGCTATAGGCCTCAATTGCGCTTGCACAACTTCGAAGGGTAGCTCTTAACGGGAAAACTTACTAAACACCTTGTTCATAGTGGCCAAAAACCCTCTAGTCATTTGTGCAGGAGGTCGGACCTCTGAAGCGGCCCATATTCTTACAGCCCTTAGTAGAGACACAAAGTTCGCCATGAGGAGTTTTCATGGGAATTGATGCTTGGCTGCCCCGAGAAGTGAGTGTCGTGGAGGGGATCCAGTGGGGTCAAGCATCTAAGTGTCCGCTCTGGGTAAGTGTAGATGGGAAACCAATTGGGATTCAATGACTATTGTCCTTGCCAGCCTTAAGAATGTTGTATATGAGCATGAGTGTCTTTGAGATAATATGCATTTAATCATTGTGTTTGCTTTATTTGATACATACTTGCCAAGAGTAGACTAAAAACACATCACTATCCCCAAAAACTTTGCAAAAATATTTATCAAGACACAAACAAATTGTCCAAGTCATTACCCACACCAAGTCCAAAATTGCGTCAAAACTCCGTCCGTCTCATTTTTCATAAGCCTAAGAGAGAAGCTAAGAGTTTATCCTCTATGTCAACATTCAAGTTTGTCCTTTGAAACACCTACTATCATCCAAATCAGGGTGGTCATATCCCTTCATACAACTTGCCATTTAAATAGATCCTTCATGTTCATGCCAAAGACAACCTAGTCGTCAAGTTTTCTTCTAAACCATCACTACCATACCTTCTTCATTAATCATCCTCAAATTTCTTAAGTCCTTTCATCCTCAAATTTCTTAAGTCCTTTCATCACAAATTTCTTAAGTCTTTTCATCCTCTCAAATTTCTTAAGTCCTTTCATCACAAATTTCTTAAGTCTTTTCATCCACAAATTTCTTAAGTCCTTTCATCACAAATTTCTTAAGTCCTTTCATCCTCAAATTTCTTAAGTCCTTTCATCACAAATTTCTTAAGTCCTTTCATCCTCAAATTTCTTAAGTCCTTTCATCACAAATTTCTTAAGTCCTCTAATCCCCAAATTTCTTAAGTCCTTTCATCACAAATTTCTAAAATCCTTCCATCACAAATTTTCTAAGTCATTTCATCCCAATTTTCCTAAGTCTTTTCATCACAAATATCGTGTATGGTCGCAACTCGATCCCAAAAGAAAAAGATGGCTGATCAACAATATGGCATGCCAGACATTGGTGTCCTATATGAAGATCCCACGCAAGATCATACACAAAGTGGGCAACCAAGCGATCAAGATCAAAGCCAAAATCTTGACATGGTTAACCAAGATGAACTTTGTCCAGAAGTGCAAACTTTCCTAGCGGATTCTTATAACCAAGAGATGATAGAAAAGTTTATTAAACACAATCCTACTACACTTCTGAAAACTCTTCTTGAACATGGAGCTCAACTTCCACCTGAATTTAATAGATCCACTCTCGTCCAACAACCAAAAGGAGACCTCGCTCCCACACAAAGTGTTGCACCTACTATTCAAACTCAATCAATTGCAACCCCATCAATCATCCAAGCCCAATCAATGCCACCCGCGACACCTCCCACCACAGTCTCCATCCCACCTTCTTCCTCCTTACCATCCATACCACTATCAAATCCAATCTCATCCATTCTCCAACAAACTTCTATACCACCTCCTTCTATTCAACCACATATTTCTATTCCACAAACTTCCCTTTCTCCCAACAATGTCGCAAATTTTATCCAGACCGCATTCAATCCCATCACAACAGTTGGTAGACCGCAACCAACTATCACGCAAACCCCAGCAACATCGGTCATCACATCCCATGTTCCCACCTCCTCATCATATCAATATATTGGTGGTGGTGCACCTTCTTTTGTTCATCCAATTCTTGGGGCAAATACAATCCATCACTATCAAAGTCCACAACAAGACCTCATCAAGGAAATTCAAGACATGAAGAATATCATCAAAAACATGAAAGAAAATACTAATAAAAGGAAAGCTTACTCATTCGAAGAGTTTTGCCCTTGTCCTTACGACCCATCTATATCAATTGCACCATATCCCCCGGGATTTGAGATCCCTAAATTCACCAAGTATGAAGGCAAAGGAGACCCCCGCAACCATGTCCGAGAATTCCACATCTTATGCCAAGAAGTCTCTTATAGTGACCTTTATCTTCGTAGACTCTTTCCCAAGAGTCTCACGGGAGACGCCCTGGCATGGTTCTCATCTTTACCACGAGGTTCCATTGTCTCTTTTCCAGACTTGGCAGAAAAATTTGTGGCCCACTATGCATACAACATGGGTAATGATGTTTCTATGATGGACCTATGTAATACAAAACAAAGGCTCGGAGAAACCTTCGCCAATGTCCTACAAAGATGGCGACATCTTATCAAAAAATTTCAGTGGGACATGCCAGAACAACATCAAATTGAACTATTTCAAAAAGAACTTAGTGCCTGAACTTTCAAGACCTTTAATATCTCAATGTATCAAATCCTTCCAAAAATTGACCGATAAGGGCCTCGCCCTCGAACGTGTCTTGTTGGAGGAAGGAACCTTGAAACATTACCAGAAGTCATCACAAAGTTCTTCCTCTTATCATAATGACAATCCAAAATTCTGGGCTAAAAATAAAAACATGATCAATGATGGTGTAACTGATGCAAAGCGGGTCCAAACCGTGGCTACTCCCCAAAAATCCACCACCAATATTCATCAATTCAACAATCAAAACAATTCAAATCAATCTCAAAAACCTCACAACAATGTCTCAATCCAAGGACGACCACCCCGATCGAATAACAGGACTCCAAGAGATTTCACTCCTCTTGTTGAGCCTATTGAAGTGGTGTTTCAAAAACTTGTCCAAGCAGGTATAGTGGCTTTTCCAATCACTCGCCCGTTTGATCCCAATCAACCTAAACCAAGATGGTATAATGAAAATGAGTATTGTGAATACCATCGTATCAAGGGACATGATACATGAAAGTGTATGAAACTGAAGATCTACATACAAGATCTCATTGATAGAGGTGAGATTGAGGTAGCAAATGCAAAACCTGGTAATAACAATGACAAACTCAAAATGTACCAGGAACCCTTCCCAAAGCATGATAAAGGAAAAGGCTCATCATCTAATGCAATGGGTTATGACTACGCTAATCACATAACCGGTTTTGATTTTTTAGTAAGTTGCATTGAACCTACAGACAATCATGTCAATGTCATAACCATCCAAGGAGTTAATCCTCCTTCTTCCCAAAGCAGACCAAATCCAGCTAGAATAGTCATTCAAGGTGCCATGCCTTCCACCTCCCATTTCCAGAATGACTGCAATGCAACTACACGTCAAGGAAGAGTCACCATCCAAGGAGTTCCTCCCCCACCAAACCCCCCACCCATGTCTTCCACCCGCCGATATGACCTCCTTGATCAACTTGGGAAGACACCCGCGCAGATCTCCATTTTGGAACTTCTCAAGACTTCTCCGGTCCATAAAGAAATTTGGAACAAGCCCTTCTCCAATCACGCGTTCCTGATAACATCAACGCCACCCAATTTCAAACCCTCATTGGAAACCTTGCTGCCCAGCAGCACATTGTATTTAACTCCAAAGATGCTCCTGCAGATGAGGACCATAACAAACCTTTGCACATCGAAGCTCTCATCCACAAGCACAAGGTCAAACGTATCCTGATAGACGGTGGATCCGGGCTTAATCTGTGTACATACAAATTGATAAAACAATTGGGACTTTCTGAGGATCTGATAGACACATCAGGAAGGATCACAATAAAGGCATATGATGATGCAGAAAGAATTTCAAAGGGCGTGATCACCTTACCTCTTCAAGTGGGCCCCATTACAATTGAAACCCCTTGCCAAGTACTAGATCTTGATCTCCCCTACAACATTCTCCTCGGGAGGCCATGGATTCATTCCTTGTAGGCCGTACCCTCCACCTATCACCAATGCATCAAATTCCCCTATAATGGAAGAGTGATCACTATCAAAGGTGATCCCCAACCTTTTCAATATTGCAAACTATTAGAGGGGAAGCATTTGTATCATTGCCCACTAAATAGACCTTCGCCAACGCCTCCATCTGACACATCAAATGTTGCCTCCACATCATCCCAACCAAATAATCAAATCAAGATCTTGGAAAATGGCTGTGGAGAATACAAATTGGAGGACGTCTTATTAATAGGCAACCTCCCTCTCTCTCCTAAGTCATTTGGCAAACCAAAAGAGCTAAGAAAGGACCCGAAACCAGTAATGCAATGCCAAAACACCACCTTCCAGCAATGGGGCCCACTTGATAATGAGAACCTCAAAGCAGATATCTCTTCATGGCTGTACCGGGAAGAGGATGATGATCCAACAAGAATATTAAAAAGAAATGTACCCAAAAGCATTTGCCATAGTTGAAAAAATGGGTTACAAAGGACACAGTCTGGGACCAGAGGAGAAAGGAAGAAAAGCACCCATAAATCCTATCTCCTACAGATACAACAGAGGCTTGGGGTACACCCCGATGCCTAAGATTACTATCGTCGGTGCCCCTTCTAGTCCTTCTTTGGATATTGAAAGCGCTGACGAAGAGGAATTCCATGAAATGCCTTATGAATACGAGAAAGATACCTTCTTCGACACTTACATCAATACCATCACCCCTGTAACCCCTTCCACTTCACATGAGCTACATCTTGTCCATCCTGAACTCATTGACTGGGGCCAACGAGACAAACCCACTTTAGATATCTGCGTCGACGATAATGCTCTCATTGCTCTCCTAACAACGCAAAATATGGAAGATTGTAATAGAATTGAGGGTATTCAACTACATGAAAAGGGATACTTTGGTAGTCAAGTCAATGCCCTTATCCACAAAAAAGATAATAAAAGAAAAAGATATGATTTCCTAGGTGAAAACCTCCCTGAGGCGCCTCTGGATGAACAAGAAATAAAAACAAAGGGCATATCTGAAAGTGAAAACCTGGAAAAGGCACTTGACGATGAGGGATTTGACCTCCCTACCATTGGTTACCTTCCACAGGACAAATCAAATTTGTTGATAGAAGAAATAGACAGCATCAACATGGGCACCGAAGTCATTCTGAAAAATGTGCGCATTGCCAAATCCCTCACCGAAATCGAGAAACAAGACTTCATCAACTTCCTTACAGAGGTTAAAATCAATTTTGCATTGTCCTATTCTGATATGCCAAGGTTGGATCCTGCCTTGGTGGTTCACAATCTCGTCGTCTACCCAGATGCAAAACCTGTAAAACAAAAACTCCGCAAAATGCACCCGCATATTGCTCTCTTGGTCAAGGCAGAACTTCAAAAGTTGTTAGACGCAGAATTTATCAAACCCATAGACTATGCTGAATGGGTCTCCAACATTGTACCTGTAGGCAAACCTCTTGGGGGCATCCACATCTGCACAGATTTTTGAGATCTAAATATAGCTTGTCCTAAAGATGATTTCCCACTCCCAAACATAGATATGATTGTGGATCTTACAGCAGGACATGAAATGCTATCGCTAATGGATGGGTTTTCTGGATACAACCAAATCCGGATAGCAGACAAGGATCAACATAAAACCGCATTCACAACACCATGGGGTACATTCTATTACCGGGTCATGCCTTTTGGCCTTAAAAATGCTGGAGCTACATACCAACAGGAAATGACAACAATTTTTCATGACCTCTTGCACAAAATTATGGAGGACTATGTGGATGATCTGCTAGGCAAATCCAAGACAGGACAAGAGCACATCCCTATTCTAAAATAGATCTTTGAAAGATAGGAAAAATACAAGCTGTGCCTAAATCCCAAAAAGTGTGTGTTTGGCGTCACATTGGTAAAACTACTAGGATTCATTATTTCCCGCAGAGGCATCGAGGTTGATCCCATAAAGGTAAAAGCTATTATGGAAATTCCTCCGCCAAAAACTCTCAGACAACTACGCAGTCTCCAGGGAAAACTCTAGTCTGTCAGGCATTTCATTTCACAGCTAGCCGACAAGTGCCATCCATTTGCACACCTATTACGTAAAGACACAAAATTCAAATGGGATTTCCTCTGTCAAAAGGCCTTTGAAAAATTAAAAGAATATCTATCATCACCTCCAGTTTTGATGCCACCTACCCCTGGAAAACCCCTCATTTTGTACATATGTGCTACTACAGTGGCATTGGGGGCATTACTAGCGCAAACAGATGATCAAGGGAAGGAACACGCCATTTACTACATCAGTCGGACGTTGGTAGGATAAGAACTCAATTACACCCCTATTGAAAGAGCATGTTTGGCATTAGTGTTCAGCACACAGAAACTACGACACTATATGCTAAATAATAAGACAAAATTAATTGCTAAAATTGATCCACTTAAATATCTCTTGTCCAAAGCCACTCTCACTGGCAGAACCGCCAAATGGGTCATGCTCTTAAGCGAGTTTGACATTGAATATGTGGACAGAAAGGGAATCAAGGGACAAGTCATTGCAGATCAGTTGGCTGAAGCTCCACTTCCAGGCGACCATCCTCTTCTCACAGAATTACCAGATGAGTTCATTATGACTGTTACCACATCCTCCACATGGAAATTGTATTTTGATGGCTCCTACACTCAAAATGGATCGGGGGCAGGAATATTATTAGTCACACCTCAAGGAGATGGCATCCCCAAATCATACAAGATAGCCTTTGCATGTACTAATAACATAGTAGAATACGAGGCCCTCATCACAGGTTTACGCTTGGCTATCCACTGGAAAATAAAAGAATTACAAGTCTATGGCGATTCCCAGCTCGTCATAAAACAAGTCAATGATGAATACCAGACAAAAGATGATAAACTCCTTCCCTACCGTACCATGGTTGAAGATCTTAAGCAACATTTCACAGCAATCAAGTTTGATCAAATCCCACGAACAAACAACAGGGCTGCAGATGCAATGGCCACCATTGGCTCCCTCCTTCAAATGCCAGCACATAGTCAGAAGTACGAGTTCTTGGTCGAGAAATTGTTTATACTGGCATACGACCTACCAGAATCTGAAACGGTGTGTGTTCTCGTTGGTCCAGAGTCCCCTTGGTACCAAGAAACCTTTGCTTTCCTCAAAGACAACACCATTCCCCCACATCTCACCAAAACCCAACAACAAACTTTCATCCGTCGATGTGCCCGTTACACCATCCTTGCAGACACCTTGTTCAGAAGGCATTTTGATGGTTCCCTCCTAAGGTGTTTAGATAAACAAGAAGCCGAATGGGCATTACGTGAAGTACATGAGGGCATCTGTGGGGCACACTCAAGTGGACTCACATTGGCTAAAAAACTTTTGAGAACAGGATACTATTGGCCTAAAATGGAAGAAGATGCATACAACTATGTGAAGAAATGTATCCCTTGCCAGCAGCATGGCAACAAGATTCATGCACCGTCACAAGAATTGCAACCATTCATTACACCATGGCCCTTCTCGCAGTGGGGGCTCGATCTCATTGGGAAAATCCACCCTTCATCTTCCAACAGACATAAATTCATTATCACCGCCACCGAATACTTCACCAAGTGGGTAGAGGCTATCCCTCTTACTTTCACCACCGGCAAGCAAATATCCAAATTCATCTTGAACTACCTAATCTGCCGATATGGCATCCCAAAAGTTATCATCACAGATAATGGTAAACAATTTAAAAACCAGGATGTCAAAGAACTCTGCCAAAAATTCAACATCCAACACCACTTCTCCACTCCATATTATCCCCAAGACAATGGCCAAGCTGAGGCTTCTAATAAAACCCTAATAAAAATCCTCAAAAAGACAATCAATGAAGCGGGCCATGATTGGCACCTCCAAATCCATCCTACATTGTGGGCCTACTGCACCTCCATCCGCACCCCCACAGGTGCCACTCCTTATTCCCTAGTATTTGGTTTTGAAGCTATCCTTCCCCTTGAGATTGAGATCCCCTCTCTAAGGGTATCGCTGCAAAACATCCTACCAGAGGAAGAATACAGAATTGTCCGCTTACAAGAGCTAGAATTGTTAGATGAAAGGCACCTCAAGGCCTTGAATCATCTCCGGGTATATCAAAATCGTCTGCGCATGAGTTATCATAAAAAAGTCAGAACGCGAGAATTCCAAGTTGGTGATCTTGTCCTCATGGAGAATCAGAAAAATCTACAAGAAAGAGAAAAGAAAGGCAAGTTCGAGCCTAATTGGCTTGGACCATATGTAATCACAGCGAAATATGGATCAGGAGCTTATCAGTTGGCTACTCCTGAAGGCGATCCTTTGGATGATCTGATGAACGTCATGCACCTCAAAGGTTTTATGCTTAGTCCTCAGAAAGTCTTAAATTGTCAAAAAAATAAAAAAATGAAAAAAAAAAGATCCTGAAAAAATTGTCACTTTGGTGCAAACTTGGTAAACAGGCACCTTATGATACAAAAAAAAAAAATTAAAAAAAAAAAGAAAGAAAAACAATTTGTGGCGCTATGGGCAAGTATCTTGGTGAAAACCTCTGTGCAGGTGCCAAGGTAAATAACCGGATCTACTGTCTATCATGTCGATACTACAAGTCATCTGCCATCCAACTCACCCATGCACAACATTCCTTCTTTTCCGCCTCCCAATAAAACATGCGTATGATGATGAGTCTTCGCCTGAGTCATGAACAAGAAATGTCCTAGTGAAACTGAGCTTTTATGCCTCTGTATAAGCTTCAAGAAGGCTTGAGAAACAATCCCAAGTCCATCCTAGCTATACTCTTAGCAAGAGGTATCGTTTGGTCGCAAGGAAGAGACTTGTTAGATTTTGTTAGATCTTTTCATATAGGCTTGCATCTTTTGCCCTACGACTGCCACTATTTACGACTGCCTGGGTTCTTCCATAACCAGGTATGTTATGATAGGTGCATACTGGGGCATATTTCATAGTATGGCATGTTTTGGATCCTTCTTGTATAAACCGGCGACCTGGTACTAGTGTTTATCAACACTTACCTTCTCGTGTACAAGAGGTATCGGTGTGTTTGAGGGTTTCCTTGCACGAACCCACAACTTTGTATTAGTGTTTCTTAACACTTGCATTGTTGTGTGCAAGAAATTCTTGTTTGTCTGCAGAGTCAGTCCACACCCTGGGTTTCTCATGGCATCCTGATTTCTATAATCAGTGGTGCAAGTCGCTCAGGGCAACATCAAACTAGGTTGGCTCTCCACATTTGTTGTGCACAAAATCTCACCATCATTCCATCAAATCCTAAACTCAATAATCCCATGGAGTTCTCAATTACCCCCATTTTCCTCCGCGGTCTCACATCTCATATTCTTCTTTCCAAATACCTCATGACTGCTTCATATTTCTTCCTCATTTATTCCTTCCACCCTAATTTGTCTTCCTCTTTTTTTTTCTTTTTTTTTTTTCCTCACATAATGAATTCTGATTCTGATCATGTCTTATACAAGATGAATCCTTCCTGAAACTAGACGTTGTGATCTGATCATGTCTTATACAGGATGTATCCTTCTTGAAACCAGACGTTGTGATCTGATCATGTCTTATACAGGATGAATCCTTCCTGAAACCAGACGTTGTGATCTGATCATGTCTTATACAGGATGAATCCTTCCTGAAACCAGACGCTCTGATCATGTCTTATACTAGATGAATCCTTCCTGAAACTAGACGTTCGTTGTGATCGATCATGTCTTATACAAGATGAATCCTTCCTAAAACCAGACGTTGTGATCGATCATGTCTTATACAGGATGAATCCTTCCTGAAACCAGACGCTCTTATCATGTCTTATATAGGATGAATCCTTCCTAAAACCAAATGTTGTGATCAATCATGTCTTATACAGGATGAATCCTTCCTGAAACCAGACACTTTGATCATCTTTGTCTTATACAGGATGAATTCTTCCTGAAACTAGACTGAATCTAGATCTTATCAATCGAATCGATCAAAAAATTTTAATCTTACCAACCTAAGAAATCAAGCTAATCAAAGAACTTGCTTTTTCATCACATCAAATCTATCGGGACATCAATTTCGCAAAACTCCAAAGATCAAATACCTCAATTGATCTCCCGAGGGGGCATCAACATATAGTAATCTATCAACCAAGAGCCGGGGCATCCTATCAAACCAATATCAACATGAAAACAAGATTATTCTTTGAATCAATGCGTTATCACACCTTGCTTCAAAGAGGGGCAAAATGTAGACACTTAAAAATAATTATTTTAATTATTTTTAATTCCTCACATAATTAATTAAATTTATTATGTTAATTAAAATTCTTCTCAATATTAATTAAATATAATTAATATTGTCACTATAGCATATGATTTATTTAATAAATCAATCCCTTTCTTTATTCTTCTAAAAAATCAAATCCTCACAAATCTTCCTTTTAGCTAATTAATTTCAATTAATTAGTTAACCTACATGATTCCTACAAATCATCTTCTTAATTCATCATTAACCTAATAAATTCTTCTAGAAACTCCCTAAACTCACTTAACATTATTCTTCTAATTTTTTATTCCCTCCACTCATTCTCTCTCCTAGTCAAATTCTCCTACAAATATAAATCCCACCTAACTTTTCCTCTAATTCCCTTCCTAATGAGTCGTTAATGGCTAATCATTATGATTAGCCTCAAAGTCAACTCTTTGTCCTTTCATCCAGCCACTAGCTTTAAATGCTCTTTTTCTAGATGAATATAAGATTTTCGAAATCTCACATTCCTCTAGGCATTTCCCTCTCCCAAGGAATTTTTAATTCCTTTTTATTCTTCTAATCCCCATAATAACCATTTTTGGAGAATTTTTAATTCCTCCAATGCATCTTGTAGAGTGTGGAGATACGAAATGCCTTTAAGCATATTTCTTGGTCTCCACACCCTCTCTTGGACCTTGTGTGACCTCACAAGTAAATCTTATCCCTTCATCTCGAATTCATCCTAGCCATCCATTTTCCTCTCCTCTTCCTATAAAATAGGGTTCCATTCCTTCATTTGAACATCTTGAAATCCAATAAGCTTATGCTGCCCTTTTGAGCCCAGGAAATCATCTTGGCAACTTGATCATGTCATCCTTATCATTCATCCTAATCATTTGTGCACAATATTGGAGAGCCATCCACATCCAGCAATCAAAGGAGCACATCAAGTGGAGCATTATCAAGGGGCGCCTTCACTTAATCAAGCTCAATCTGAAGGAGAAGGTAAAATAGCAAGATGAAATGGTCTTTTTATGATATTTTAGCATTCTGCATGTTTATTTCGTTATATTTTGATTAGTTTACCTTTCAAATCTATTTTTCCCTCTTCAGAGAGAGACCATGTAGTCTTCATCACTGATAATGTTTTGCAAAGAGACTCGTAAAGAGGGTAACTCGACCTTGATAGGCAAGATAGCTTCAGCGTCGTATACAAGTGAATAAGGTGTGGCTCTTGTAGGTGTGCGGATGCTTGTGCGGTAAGCCCGAAGTGCGGGATTAAGTTGGATATGCCAATTGCAACCAGCATCATCGACTGTCTTTTTTAGAATTTTAAGAATGGTTTTATTAGACGGCTCAGCTTGGTCGTTACCTTAGGGGTAATAAGGTGTGGAGAAACGATGGGTAATATGGAAACGATCACAAAGTTCACGAACATCTTGATTTTTGAAGGGACGCCCGTTATCGGTGATGATGGAAATAGGAATACCGTATCGACAAATGATCTAGTTGAGAATGAATGTAGCAATCTATTTTCTAGTGACTTGTGTAAGAGGCATGACTTCGATCCATTTTGTGAAGTACTTTGTGGCGGTGATGATGAATTTGTGGTCATTGGAGGAAGGAGGGTGAATCTTGCCTATGAGATCAAATCCCCATTGGCAAAAGGGCCAAGGAGTCACAATTGGTTGAAGTTCTTGTGCTGGCGCATGAATGAGGTCTCTATGAATTTGACACTGCTTACATTTCTTGACAAACTGATATGAGTCTTTTTTCCATATTGGGCTAGTAATATCCAGTCCTGATGAGTTATTTGGCTAAGGTAGGACCACTAGAATGTGGACCACATATCCATTCATGAACTTCTCGTAATGCAATATGAGCTTTGTCCCTATCCAAACATCTAAGGAGAGTGCCATCTAGACCTCGATGGTATAGGATGTCGGCTAAAATGACGTATCAAGAAGATTGGCGAATGAAAGTGTGACATTGGTTGTTGGATAAGTCAAGCGGAAGGGTATTATTGTGAAGGTATGTGAAAATGGAACCATATAACTGGGAATCAGGACCAATGGCATATATCATCTCAGTAGGAGTGATCTCATATGAGGGAACCAAAAGGTTATCCACCAAGAACTCATAGCGGGTTTCATTCTGTGGTAGATCGATCAATGAAGCAAAAGTAGCCATGGCGTCCGCGGCTCGATTCTGCTCTCTTGTTATCTGCTCAAAGTTTAACTTCGCAAAATGTTGTTTCAAGTCATCCACCATTCTTTTGTAAGGCATTAATTTTTCATCCTTTGTTTAATACTCATCATTTGTTTGACAAATTACAAGTTGAGAGTCCCCAAAATCATGAAGTTCCTGGATCTTCCATTGAACTGCAATTCGTAATCCAATTATTAATGCCTCGTATTCTGCTATGTTATTAGTGTAAGGAAATGACAATCAATATGATTTTGGTATGGAATCCCCTTGAGGTGTGATGAAGAGGATGCTAGCTCCTACACCATGTTATGTGTATGAGTCGTCAAAGTATAGTTGCCAAGGCTTTGTGTGTGATATTGTCAAGATGGATTCATCAGGAAATTCTGAAGTTAGAGGAGCATCATCTATCATTGGAGCATCTGCTAATTGATCTGCGATAGCTTGTCCTTTTATTGCTTTTCTGTCCAAATACTCAATGTTGAATTCACTCAGAAGCATCACCCATTTGGCTAGTCAACCAATAAGCGTTGATTTATTGAGAAGGTATTTCAATGGATCGATCCTTGCAACCAACATAGTTTTATGAGTTAGCATGTAATGTCGTAATTTTTGTGAAGCAAAGACCACAACAAGACATGCACACTCTATGGGTGTGTAGTTTATCTCATATCCTACCAAGGTGTGACTGATGTAGTAGACTGCCTTTTCTTTGCCCTCAGTACCTTGTTGTGCTAAGAGTGCCCCCAATGTTGTTGAAGTAGCGGATATGTATAATAATAGGGGTTGATCCGGAACCAGTGGCATCAAGACTGGTGGATTCAGAAGATAATCTTTGAGTATCTAGAAAGCTTGTTGACAATTATCGTGCCATTTGAATTTGATGTTTTTGTGTAGCAAATGCTGAAAAAGATGATATTTATCCACAAGTTGTGCTATGAATCTTCGTATGGACTAGAGTCTCCCTTGCAAAGATTGAAGTTGACTGATATTTCTTGGTGGTTGCATCTCCAGGATGGCCTTGACTTTTGTTGGATCGGCTTCAATTCCTCTTTTTGAAACAATGAATCCCAGGAGCTTCCCAGAGGTTACTCCAAAGACACATTTCTTGGGGTTTAATCTTACTTTGTATTTTTCCAGCCAATCAAAAATGGCTGAAAGTATGTCCAAATGTGTATCTCTATTTATTGATTTTCCCAAGAGGTCATCAACATAATCTTCCATAGTAACGTGCATAAGATCATGAAAGATAGTAGTCATGGCTCTTTGATATGTAGCGCTTGCCTTCTTGAGCCCGAAGGGCATGACATTCCAGCAGAAAGTTCCCCAAGGACAAGTAAATACTATTTTGTGTTGATTCTCAGATGCGATTTTTATTTGATTATAGCCAGAGAATCCATCCATCAAAGATAACATCGCATGACCTGTTGTGAGATCTACGATTAGGTCAATATTTCGTAATAGAAAATCATCCTTAGGACAAGCTTTGTTGATGTCTCTGAAATCTGTGCATATTTTGATGCTACGCTCTGGTTCGCTAATAGGTACTAAGTTGGAAATCCACTCAGGATAGTCAATTGGGCGTATGAATCCAACATCCAATAATTTTTCAAGCTCTACTTTGACTAATAATGCCACTTGTGGATGCATCTTTCTTAATTTTTGTTTCACTAGTTTTGCCCCCGGTTTGACTGTCAAATGATGCATTACTAAATCCGGATCCAGTCCAGGCATATTAGCATATGACCATGCAAAATTGATTTGTCACTCCATAAAGAAACTTATGAACTTTGGTCTTTTTGTCTCTGTCAGAGATTGTGCCAGGAATATGTTATGTGGAATTTCTTCTCTACCAATGTTTGTTTTGATTGTCTCCTCTACCAATATAGATAATTTTTCTTCATATGATGTCGAGAGAATGTCGAGTCTTCCATCCTCGGGTGCCTCAAAGAGGTTTTCACCCTCGCATACATCCTTTCTTTTTACTTTTTTGGGGTCAGAAAGTGCCACAACGTGGTTTTCACCATAAGACCCTTGATTTGTTTTTATTTTTATATTTTTGTGACTGGAAGGCCCAACACCCTCACCAAAATATGCCACGTTGTTGAGTTCTATAGTGTATCCCACCTTATGGTCCCCAGGGGGAAGATCATCTGGCATGCCTAGATAGTCGATAAAGGCTTCATCATTTTGGAATGTGTCGAGCTGTACAGTTCCTTCGTGGTCCTAGTCAATAAGTTGGTGGTGAACAAGGGGAAGGCCTTCAATTTTGTCAAAGTTAGCGGGACTAAGGGTGAAGATGAAGTTATATTCAGTTATGTCGAGGTAATTATCGAAGTCATCATTGGCACTCTCCTCATCTGTCTCGATCGTGAATGAATCCAAATTGTCATCACTAGTAGCGCATTCCAGGACAAGTGTTCTCATTCTTCGTGATTTTGGCCTAGAACCTAGAGGCAAGGACTGTGTGGGATCCTTAGGGGTTGCCTCTTGACCAACTTTGAATTTTCTATAAAATTCCTCTTCTTCTGTGGGTTCACCTGATTCTTTGAACATTTTGGTGAGTTCATAGTCAATGGAGGATTTGTCTGAACCCCATTCCCATTCATTGGAGTCTGTGGAATAGCGGTTCTCTTGTTGATTTTTGGCAGCTTTGATTTGCAATGCTTCTTCTATCTTTCGAGCATTGACCTTGGAAGACATGAAACCAAGTCCTTTCAAGCATTCCTTTTTGAATGTAAAGGTTCAATGATGCCTTGCTTTCTTAAGCCAAGAGGAATTTTGCCATCATACCCAAATTTTTGTAGGATCTTGAATCCTTTGCCATATTTTTCACATGGTATGTTGATGTGATCTTGTGTATCCTTTTCAGGATCTTTGTAAAGAATTTTATATAAATCTTCTTCCTCCACTTCACCCCACTTTTGGAAGATAGTAGGATCCCATTTGAATGTAATGATGGATACCCGTTTAGAAGGATGGGGTCGTCCATATTCTTTTGGTGAACTCGTAACCTATTGTAAGCACATGGTTTGATTCAAAGTGTATTCACCCATGCCTTTGTCCTGATATTTCCCTTTAAGCTCACCTTGTTTTGATGTCGAAGGTTTTAATGATTCAAGATCAATGTAGGCAGAAGAAGGGACAACTTCCCTATTGCTTGGAATGATCGTCTCAGTTTTTGGTCTCAAGTTATTGCAGTATATAAATGGATTAGGATCACCATTAACTATTATTTTAACTCCATTGTGAGAAAACTTAATGCATCGGTGGTATGTAGATGGGACTGCCCTCATCTCATGAATCCAAGGATGTCCTAACAATATATTGTATGTGAGATCAAGGTCTAGGACTTGACAAACCACATCCTTAGTAACTGGTCCAACTCTGAGAGGCAAGGTGACTGTGCCTTTGGATGAACGCTCTTCATCATCATATGCCTTGATGGTAATTTTGTTTGTAGAATTCACAGCTTTATCCAAAAATCCCAATTGTTTAATAGTGCTCAATGTACAAATGTTTAGACCTACTCATCCATCTATCAGGACTTGTTTTATTCGATGTTTGTGTAGGAAGGCTTAAATGTGTAAAGGTGCATTATGTGGTTGGCTCATGGAGGAATCGTCAGCTTCTGTGAATGTCAGGGAGTGTGGAATGGAAAGGTATCCCACCATGGCTTGAAACTGGTCCACATTTAGATCAGTAGGAACAGGAGTGTCTCTCAAGATTTTGTCAAGAATGGCTTTATGTGCGGGGGATATGCGTAAAAGCTCAAGGATTGAGATAAGTGTGGGTGTCTTCCCTAATTGTTCTACAAGGTCATACTCAGGTTTGGTTGATGAGAAAGTGGTGTTTTCAGCTGGAGCACCTTGCAAAGTGAATTTACCTTGATGGGTTGTGACATTACATTCAGAGGTAGGTTCGGAAGAAGATCCAATGCCTTTTAGGACAACCCTAGGTCTTTGGGTAGAATTTTCAGGCGTTTTGTCCTTGATGATAATGGTAGAGACATAATTGTCCACCGAAATGTGATTGATAGTTGAATCATAGTTATAGGATGCTCTGGTATAGTTGGTCTGCTCATCTGTGGCTTTAGATTTTCCCTTGTCATGTTTTGGGGATGGTTCTTTAAACATTTCATGTTCTTGATTGGATGAGTGTCCTTCAATCTCAATGTCACCTCCATCAATAAGATCTTGTATGATGTTCTTCAGTCGATGACCATTTCCTGTTTTATGACCTTTGCTCTTATGAAATTCACAATACTCATCATCATTCCACCAATTTGGTTTAACCTTTGGCTCATATGGAGGCAAATCTGGAATTGTGATTATCTTGTTTGCTACTAGCTTCTTGAAAACTGATTCTAGTGGTTCTCCCAATGGAGTGTACTTCCTTCGTGACTTTGAATTTGTTTGAGTATTCACTTGATTTTTTGTAGAGCTTGATCCCGAAAAAATGATTGTGGGTCGTACTGTATTGGCATCAACAACACCATCATTGACTGTGTTCTTGTTTTTATTCCAAAATCTTGGCTTGTCTTTTCCTTTATAGTCCTCTTTGTTTTCTTTGAATATTTTGATGATGCCTTGCTCAATTAGGACCTTCTCTATTGCTAAGCCTTTTTCAATGACGTCTCTGAAGTTGGACAAACAAGCTTTTCTCAGGCCATAACCAATGTCTTTGTTAACATTCTGGGTGAACATCTCTACCATTTATTTTTGTGGAATTTCATAACAGCATCTACTGGCTAGATTTCTCCATCTTTCTAAAAATGATAAAAAATATTCTCCATCCTTTTGTTTGGTGTTGCACAAAGTGGTGACTGATATATCTGTCTCTATGTTGTATGAGAAATGTTGGATAAATGCATCTGCTAAGTCACCCCATGACTTAATTCTAGGTGGAAGTTAAGAGAACCATTTCATAGCTTGATCACCTAAGCTCTGTGGAATAATCTCATCAAATATGTCTCTTCTACTGCTACCTCAATGCAAGCTGTGAAAAATTGTCTTATATGTGCCTTAGGATCCCCTTTTCCTCTGTACTTATCAAACTTAGGTGTCACAAAGTGTGTAGGAAATGGAGGCATTGAAATGCTTTTGTCAAATGGATAAGGACATATGTGGTGTAGGAGCACCCTTCCAAGCTCTTCCTCCTTCTTTGTTTTGTTGGTGTTATGCTTCTTTTGAAGCCATTGTTTATAAAATAAAGAGCCATGTGCTCATTGGTCCTCGTTAGGGTCCTAGTTGAGGTCTTAGGGTCATGAGTCAAAATTGAGGATTTCTTGGAAATAGGGGGTATGTGTACATTTGAGGTGTTTAGGGGTCCCTCATAGCATGGTGGTGTCCTTAGGTTGGCCCAATGTGGGTCTAGGCATCAAGAAAAGCAACATTGGGAAAGTTGCTCAAAAGTTGCAAAAGTTGCATGACAACTTTTAAAAGTTGTCAAGCAACTTTTTCACCTAGTGGCCGAAATTCTTAGTTTGGCGTGGAAAACCCTAATATGGGCACACAAACCAAGGAGAGGGTAGTATGAGTAATTTCAAACCCTAAGTTAAAGGGTTGGATGTCAGACATTGTACGGCCCAAGCAAACTAACTGACTGTGACTGCAATTTTTGTTGCCAGTCGACACAAATGGAGTAAAGAAAGATCATTAATGGATTGATTTTCATGCAAAACTGGGTGGAGTGTCTTGTATGGTGTGTTAACTTTCATTTTGAGCAATTAGATCAGGTTTTGGTTAGTAAGTGAGGTGTTTTTGTAAATAGTTTGTAATTTGCTTTCTCTCTGTCCAGTTTTGGACTGGTTTGAATAAATGGGCTCATAACTCCATTCCCCATTGTGGAATCACCATGAAACCATGGGGAATGAGAGTACAGACCTTGTACTATAGTTCAATGCAAGCAAGGCCCTTGAAAATGCAAGGAGGCCATACAAAGACCCACTCTTAGGCGAGACTGGACAGTGCTTGGCTAGGAAGGGTCAAGTTGCAGAGGTCTTGGAGAGCAAGGTTGGTCAGAGGAGAGTGAATCCTTTAGAGGAGGTGTAGAGGACTGTGTGAAGCACCATTGGTGTGAAGGAGGAGTCTCCACCAATCCAGACAAGGTGGATAAAACACAAAACATACACTATGACCCAGGTAGACCATAAAAACCCTCACAAAACCCTTAAAAACCCCAAAATTCGCCCAAGGCACTGTACGACCACTTGGAGGCCCAAAACCAGAGAAATCCTTGAGCCCTTGCCAAATGAATGGTAGTCCATTTTGGGAGTTTGGGTAGTTTGTGCATCGTTTGCAAGAGAGAGCCCTAAAAGTCCAGATTGGAGGCCTAATAGGGGCTTTTCCTTGTAGCCCTATTTTGTGGGAAATGAGCAAAATGGTGGAATCGGTAGGAGGGGTGAAGGTTGAAACTTCTTGGGGGCACATGGATGGATGTAAAACATGGTTTAAGACCTGTCCTAACCTTGCTAGGACCTAGGAAGTAGTAGGACAAGCCAAGCCCTTATTAGCCATAGTAAGGGGTTTTGAGTCTCATGAGTAGGTGAGACCTTAGGAGCAGCATTGAAACTCATTGGTGGGTGGATTGGGAAAGGTCAAGGGATTACTCAAGCAAGGGAAGTCCTAGAGACCTTAGGGTGTGAAGAGAACACCAAGTGATCCAAGGGAAGAATCCAAGAGCATAGACTAGGCTAGTCTATCCCAAACCCCATCCCATCAGATTGGTATTAGAGCAGGTTAAAGATTTGGTGGACTGTGTATGTCTCTATATACTGGTGAATCATTAGGGGAGAACAGAATGGTCACTAATGCAGAGTTGGCTAGGGAGGTAGAAGAATAGAAGGAGAAGAATAGACTCCTTGAAGAAGCTATGAGCGAGATAAGGGATAAGTTGCAGGAAGTGGTGGATCAGAGGACACAAGGACCTTGGGGTGAAGACACCAAAGATAAAGGCAAGAAAACCATTGACATAAATGACATTATACCTGAACCATATCCCTTGTTTAATGAAGAACCATTTGTAAAGGCTATTAAGGCTTTGAACACCAAATCTTTTGAAGGATTGCCACATTTCAGTGGAAGGATGGACATAGACACTATCATGGAATGGATTGAGGGCATGGAAAACCAATTTGAGTGTGAGGGAGTGACAAAGGCTCAAAAGGTTAAGGTTGCCAAATCAAGATTAAGGGGAGCAGCTTTAACATGGTGGAAATACCTGCAAGAAGAGAGAGTTAGCATGGGGAAGCTACCTATTGCCAATTGGAAGGCCATGGTGAGCAAGATCAAGGAGAACTACTTACCAGAGGATTATGAAGTCCAAATTCATAAGAAGAGACAGGGATTGAAGCAAAAAGACCTTGATGTGACCTCCTACACCAAAGAATTTCAAAAACTTTGTCTTAGATCCAAAGTCCAAGAAGATGAATCTATTAAGGTGGCTAGGTATCTAAGCGGCCTAAAGTGGAACATTCAAGAGGAGATAAGCCTATGGACTCCTACTACTATTCAAAAATGTCATCAGCTTGTTGTCAAGGTGGAAGAGAGGAACAAAAGGAAAGGAGACTCTAATAATAGGGGTAGAGGCAGAGGTAGAGAGCAAATGAATCACCGAGGTGGTTACCAAAGCAAGTCAAATGAGCAGAGGAACCAAGGAGAATCCAAGTTGACTGAACATGGCAGTGAAACCAATCTTAGAGGGGGCCATTCTAGAGGAAGAGGTACACAAGGTGGTCCAAGTAGGGGTAGAGGTACCTGCAGAGGTAACTCCTACTTTGCAACTATGAAGTGTTATAATTGTGGTCAATTGGGACACCCGACATATAGATGCCCTGACAAGCCTACCTCATCAAACAGTGGAAAGAGGGTTGCTTATGCACATGAAGACTCTTCAAGCAGCAAGACACCGGATGTGGACCAAATTGAATCAAAAATTGGTGAGAATCTAATGTTCAATATGATTTTGATCAGACAGTCGGTTAAGGAGGAACCCAAACATAGGAGAGCATTGTTTAGGGTGAGATGCAAAGTTCTTGGTAAAGTGTGCAAGGTGATAGTTGATTCAGGCTCAACTGACAACATCATATCAGAAGAGGCAGTTAGGAAGTTGAAACTCACAAGAATACCCCACACTAGCCCTTACAAGGTGACCTGGTTGAACAAAGGACAGAGTGTGCTAGTCAATGAACAGACTTGGGTAGAGTTCTCTGTTGGAGGATACAAGGATAAGATCCTTTGTGATGTGCTGCCTATGGATGCTTGTCATCTACTATTAGGAAGACCCTGGCAATTTGATAGGAAGGTGATCTATGATGGAGAGGAGAACTCCATATCATTCAAGAAGGATAGCAAGACCTTCAAGATTTAGTCCTTGACAGAGAATGAAGAGGGAACTTCAAAAACACCTAGTTTCTTATTGGCTACTGGTAAAGAGTTCTTAAACTTGCTACATGAGGAGGAGATAGTGAAGTGTGCCATCTTTGTGAAACCAAAGGAGGAAGAAGACAAGTTGCAAGTAGAAGTACCCAAGGAGGTGAAGCAAATGTTGCAAGAGTACAAGGACATAGTGAGTGATGGAGCACCTGCAACACTCCCACCAAGAAGGTCTATAAGCCATCAAATAGACTTTGTTCCCGGTGCATCCCTACCTAACAAAGCTACATATAAGCTCACACCTAATCAAAAAAAGGAGGTAGCAAGGCAAGTGCAGGAGTTATTGGAACAAGGACTGATTAAGAAGAGAATCAGCCCATGTGTAGTCCCGGTAGTGCTAGCATCAAAGAAGGGAGGCAAGTGGAGACTTTGCACTGACTCAAGGGCAATCAATAGGATCACCATAAGGTATAGGTTTCCTATTCCTAGAATAGACTATTTAGGAGGTGCTATGTATTTTACCAAGTTGGACCTTAAAAGTGGTTATCACCAGATTAGAATCAAGGAGGGAGATGAGTGGAAGACTGCTTTCAAGACCATAGAAGGATTGTATGAATGGCTTGTGATGCCATTTGGACTCACCAATGCCCCAAGCACCTTCATGAGGTTGATGAATGAGGTGTTAAAAGATTTCACAGGCAGGTTTGTGGTGGTGTACCTAGATGACATTCTCATCTATAGCAGAACCAAAGAGGAGCACCTTGAGCATTTGAGGTTAGTCTTAGAGAGGTTGCATGAGGAGAAGTTATCCATCAACCTAGAGAAGTGTGACTTCTTGAAGCAAGAGCTGGTCTACTTAGGATTTGTGGTGTCTAAAGGAACCTTGAAGATGGATCCAAGCAAAGTGGAGGCAATCTTGAATTGGCTTGCACCTAGAACAGGGACTGAAGTTAGGAGTTTCCACGGATTAGCTCAATTCTATAGGAAGTTTGTGAGGAACTTCAGTGGCATATGTGCACCCATCCTTGACACCATAAAAGGAGGCCTTAAAAATAAGTTTAAATGGACTTAGCAGGCTGACAAAGCATTTCAATTGTTGAAGCAAGAAGTAGCCAAAAAACCTATCCTTCTCCTACCTACTTTTGATAAGCTATTCACGTTGGAGTGTGATGCAAGTGGAATTGCAGTAGGGGGTGTATTGAGTCAAGAGGGAAGATCTGTGGCATTTTTTAGTGAGAAGCTTAATGAAGCAAAGAAGAAGTACTCAGCCTATGACCTAGAGTTGTATGCATTAGTGCAGTCTCTTAAAAAATGGAGGCATTACTTACTTCCAAAGGAATTTGTGGTGTTACAGACAACTAGGCATTGATTTACATTAACACTCAAGAGAAACTTAGCAATAGGCATTTGAAATGGATGGAATACCTCCAATCCTTCACCTTCACCATCAAGCATAAAAAGGGGCAACTCAATAAGGTGGCAGATGCTTTAAGAAGGAAGTTGTTGACAGTTCAAGAACTACAGTTGCAGAGCATAGGAATAGAAGGTTTTGAGGACCTTTATGAAGAAGATGAAGACTTCTCATCAGCTTACAAGGTTTGCAAGGAGTTTGAGAACCATTTCCATGGTGAGTATGCAGATTACACTCTCCAAAATGGTCTCTTGTTCAAGGGTAATCAGTTGTGTGTACCAGGAGGATCCATGAGGGAAAACCTCATCCAAGAGAAACACAATGGTTGTTTAAGTGGACACTTTGGAGTCAACAAAACCTTGGATTTAGTACAAAGGTACTACTATTGGCCAAAGTTGCCAAGAGATGTGAAAAGATATGTAGAACAATGTGGTGTGTGCCAAAGAGAAAAAGGAGGATCAAGCAATGCTGGTCTCTATCAACCATTGCCGGTCCCTAATAGGCCTTGGGAATGTATAAGCATGGACTTTGTAGTAGGACTTCCCAAGACAAAGATAGGTATGGACAGCATCTATGTGGTAGTAGATAGATTTTCCAAGATGAGCCATTTCATTCCATGTAAAACTACACATGATGCTAGCTATGTTGCACATCTCTTCTTTAAGGAGATTGTTAGGATTCATGGACTCCCTTTAAGCATTGTTTCAGACAAGGACAACAAGTTCATGGGCCATTTTTGGCAAACATTATGGAGGAGACTTGGAACTAATCTCTCATTTAGCTCAGCTTACCATCCACAAACTGATGGTCAAACTGAAGTCATCAATAGGGTGTTAGGCAACCTGTTGAGGTGTTTAACTAAGGAGTATGGGCAGACATGGGACCTAATCATTCCTCAAGCAGAGTATGCATATAATGACAGTGTGAATAGGACCACTGGTAGAAGTCCTTTTGAGGTTGTCTATGGTAGACATCCAAGAGGAGTATGTGAGTTGAGAGACCTTGGTACCTTGGAAATGAAGAGTGGGCAAGCAGAGGACTTCACTCAAACCATCAAGGAAGTCCAAGAGAAAGTCAAGAAAGCCATCCTTGAGTCTACTCAAAAATTGAAGGCCAAAATGGACGAGAAAAGGAGAGAGGTTCAGTTTAAGGTGGGTGACTTTGTGATGGTCCATTTGAGCAAAGCTAGGATGCAAAGTGGTAAGCCTACCAAACTGCAAATGAAGAGGGTAGGACCTTGTAGAATTCTGTCAAAGTATGGGGAGAATTCTTACAAGGTTTACCTGCCTTCAGATTTGGCTATATCACCAGTATTTAATGTAGCTGACCTGATCATGTACAAGGGTGAAATAGCAGGGCAAAAGGAGAACCAAGCCAAGGTGTTGCAGGACCTAGATGTTAATATCTTACCACAAGTGAAGACGCCTATAGAAGAGGAGATCTTGGAATCCAGAGTAAAGAAGTCCACTAGACACCAAGTCTACATGGAACACTTGGTGAAGTGGGCAGGTCAGCCTAAGTCTGAAGCTACCTGGGTTGAAGAGAGTAGGTTCAAGACACTTGGCATAAACTCAGCTCTCATCTCTTCTTCTATTTCTTAGTTGTGTGCAGAGGGGGAGTATGGTGCAGAAGTACCCTTCCAAGCTCTTCCTCCTTCTTTTTTTTGTTGGTGTTATGCTTCTTTTGAATCCATTGTATATAAAATAAAGAGCCATGTGCTCATTGGTCCTAGTTAGGGTCCTAGTTAAGGTCTTAGGGTCATGAGTCAAAATTGAGGATTTCTTGGAAATAGGGGGTATGTGTGCATTTGAGGTGTTTAGGGGTCCCTCATAGCATGGTGGTGTCCTTAGGTTGGCCCAATGTGGGTCTAGGCGTCAAGAAAAGCAACATTGGGAAAGTTGCTCAAAAGTTGCAAAAGTTGCATGACAACTTTTTAAAGTTGTCAAGCAACTTTTTCACCTAGTGGCCGAAATTCTTAGTTTGGCGTGGACAACCCTAATATGGGCACACAAAACAAGGAGAGGGTAGTATAAGTAATTTCAAACCCTAAGTTAAAGGGTTGGATGTCAGACATTGTACGGCCCAAGCAAACTAACTGACTATGACTGCAACTTTTGTTGCCAGTCGGCACAAATGGAGTAAAGAAAGATCATTAATGTATTGATTTTCTTGCAAAACTGGGTGGAGTGTCTTGTATGGTGTGTCAACTTTCATTTTGAGCAATTAGATCAGGTTTTGGTTAGTAAGTGAGGTGTGTTTGTAAATAGTTTGTAATTTACTTTCTCTCTGTCCAGTTTTGGACTGGTTTGAATAAATGGGCTCATAACTCCATTCCCCATTGTGGAATCACTATGGAACCATGGGGAATGAAAGTACAGACCCTGTACTACAGTTCAATGCAAGAAAGGCCCTTGAAAATTCAAGGAGGCCATACAAAGACCCACTCCTAGGCGAGACTGGACAGTGCCCGGCTAGGAAGGGTCAAGTTGCAGAGGTCTTGGAGAGCAAGGTTGGTCAGAGGAGAGTGCATCCTTTGGAGGAGGTGTAGAGGAGTGTGTGAAGCACCACTGGTGTGAAGGAGGAGTCTCCACCAATCCAGAAAAGGTGGCTAAAATACAAAACATACACTGTGACCCAAGCAGACCATAAAAACCCTCACAAAACCCTTAAAAACCCCAAAATTTGCCCAAGGCACTGTATGGCCACTTGGAGGCCCAAAACCAGAGAAATCCTTGAGCCCTTGCCAAATGAATGGTAGTCCATTTTGGGAGTTTGGGTATTTTGTGCATCATTTGCAAGAGAGCCCTAAAATTCTGGATTGGAGGCCTAATAGGGGCTTTTCCTTGTAGCCCTATTTTGTGGGAAATGAGCAAAATGGTGGAATCGATAGGAGGGGTGAAGGTTGCAACTTCTTGGGGGAACATGGATGGATGTAAAACATGGTTTAAGACCTATCCTAACCTTGCTAGGACCTAGGAAGCAGTAGGACAAGCCAAGCCCTTATTAGCCATAGTAAGGGGTTTTGAGTCTCATGAGCAGGTGAGACCTTAGGAGCAGCATTGCAACTCATTGGTGGGTGGATTGGGCAAGGTCTAGGGATTCCTCAAGAAAGGGAAGTCTTAGAGACCCTAGGGTGTGAAGAGAACACCAAGTGATCCAAGGGAAGGATCCAAGAGCATAGACTAGGCTAGTCTATCCCAAACCCCATCCCATCAATATGTCTCTCATTGTGTAAGTTGGCTTCGATGTATTTATCTCCTCTATTTTCTTTTGTAAGTCCTTAATTTGTTGTTCCAAATTGTTCTTAGGTGGAGACCAACTTCTTGGACCATACCCCATGCCTAAGGCACCAGGTGGAGGAGGATCATGTTTCATATATGGATGGTATTGATCATACACATGTTCATATGGAGGAGGTCTATAATGATGCTGCGTATAAGGACCACTTGGTCTAGAGTCATGATGAGGAATGGAATATCTATTTTTTCCATGTATATCATACTCTACAGGCATGTCATGAGTTTGTTCTAATGTGCTGCCCCCAAATTTGATGCGGGGTTTCCTTGTGTTCAAATTTTGAACATGCCTTTGGATATTCAATTGCTTTGGTGGTTGGTCCTTAGCATTGGTATGTGATTGAGTATATTTTTCTGCATAAGACCTCCATAATGGTCTACAAAGGTGAGTATCATATGCTTGACCATGTGTATGTGGGACCTTAGGTTTTTGAAACAAAGATTATGGTGACTCAGGCACAAGATGTGGTCTTCTATTGCCTCCACTATTAGGCCTCCTTTGATCCATGTTGAGGTGAGGTTGTTGCAAAGGTTGATTTTCCATTATTTGAGATATGTCAAAATCATGAGGGATCTTGGCTCCACTTTGTGCCATCACTTGTAAGAAGTATTGTCTATCTCTCCTCATTATTTCCTCAACCAATCGATTGAAATGGGGATTCATAATGGAGTCTTCCACTTCTGGTGAATGTACTGAAATGTTGTCCATATTGTCATTGTGTGTATCATTGTTTTTTGTAGTGTCCATGTTCTCAACATTTGGAATGTTTCTATAGGCATCCATGTCAGGTAATGTGTTATGATCAGAATTGAAAAAGACAGCATTGTCATACTCATAGGCACTCATGTTTGTGGACTCTTGAGCCTCTTTAGTTTCTCTCCTAGATTTTTGGTAACGGGTTTCAACCATGAACTAGGTATTGACCAAGATGTATGAAACTGGATGAAGATAGAAAGAGTATGGAAGACCAGGATTGGGATGGAATGTAAATGAATCTGAGGTTTACTTGCAATGTCCAAAGTGTAAGACCAAGTATGTATGTAGTAGAGTAGGTGTGGCTTCCAAAGAGATGATAGCTTCTCTTGATGAGGTAAGTTGACCTTGACTGTAAGTAAGACCAAATGAGACCCAAAGGTGATAGACCTTGATGAGGGACCACTTAGCAAAATGTTGTTGTATGTAGTGTGTTGACAAAGTACGATGAGGACAAGCAAGTGACCTTTTGACTCAAATTTAGACAAATATGAATGTAATGCAAGATGTAAAGAAATGATGGACTTTGTGAGACCCAAAGGTAGGTTGAATGCTAGATGAAAACTTGGAGAAATAACCTAGGAAGCTCAAGAATTCTGAAACCGATTGTTCTTGTTTACTGGACTGTGAGTTTTTCAATTCTGAACACAGACGTGCCTGTATACTTCACAGACGCGATTTAATGACAAAGTCGTGGTTCTAGCAGACACAGACACGTTTATAAGTTTTTGTAAATGAAAGTTTCTCAAAAGAACACAGACGCGTTTCTGCCCTTCACGTACGCGATTATATGACACAGACACGTTTTTGAAAACTGGGTGCAATTTTTCCAATTTGTGAAGTTGTTTTGTTATGACCCAATCTGAATTTTTGACTATTTTTCATGACAAGAGGACACAATGTTGATGAAGACTCAATGTTTGCAAGTGTTTAGACTCAAAAATGACTCAAAGAAAAGTGTGTTGTTTGATGTAAAATTGTTTTTACATACACTTGAAGACATAAAAGACACAATGTTATGATTTTTGGTTTTGAATGTTTGAATGTTCAAAATAAGACAAGCACAATTCTTATGGTTGGCCAGGACAATAGTTGTTGATCCCACATTAGGCTACGCTATTTAGAGCAGATACTTAGATGCTTGACCCTATTGGCTCCACCCTCGGCACTCACTTCTCGGGGCAGCCAAGCATCAGTCCCCACAAAAACTCCCTATGGTGAACTTTGTATCTCTACTAAGAACCGTATGTGTGTGGGCCGCTCCAGACCTCTGACCTCCTGCCCCAAAAACTAGAAGGAATTTGGCTTCTAAAACAAAAAGGTGCTAGTAAGGGCATCCACTCGTGTGGCCATACATGTGGCACTTTCAGCTCTGTAAATACAGAAGGCTCCCAGCTGGTAGGGGTTATGCCCTACAACTGATCAAATAAATTTGATCAAACGGGTTTATGGGGAGACATAGTGTCGGTATGAACTAATCAGCACACATTACCCATGGTTTTCACCATGGATATAGTTGTTTATAGTGGTTCGGAAGAGGTGGGTTTTCCTCGCTACCACTTGGGTCATTCTCTCCTCACTAGTAGTCCTAATGACCACACGGGGAGATAGGCCCTCTAAAGATTAAACAAAAATCGCCTAATGCTCAAGACACAAAAGACACTGGTTCAATTTTAGTGCACCAATTGAAGTGTTTGATAATCTATGAAAGCAAGGTACACAATAAAGATCAAAAGAAAAATCCTAATTAAGGTCCTGCAACAAAGATTTGTTAGTAGTTTGGATTGTTTCAAATGATCACCCCTTCCTGCAAGCACACAAGTTAGGTTAATTTTAGATCCAAAAGACTTTGTGAAATAGGGGTCTTCGACAAAACGATTTTGCTTTCAAAACAAGTTGCACCAATTTTGATAGCTAGATCAGAAGATGTTAGCTCAAAACAAACCAGATCCGAAGTTCGAATAACGAAGTAAAACCTTAAAACTGGATAAAAGATTGAAATGCAAAAGTTGAAACACAGACGCGATTTTACACTACACAAACGCGATTCTGCAACACAGACACGTTTCAGCACCTCACAGACGCGTTTCTGCAAAAAATGTAAAATAGTAAAATCTGCAAGACACAAACACGATTAAAATGATCACGGACGCGGATAAATCTCGCAGACGCGATTAAATCGCCCACAAACGCGCCTATAATAAAAACCTGCAATTTGGAAAATGAAAAAATACTGTTAGAAACACAAACGCAATTCAGAGGTTCACAGACGCGGTAGAAAATCAAAAAACGCGATCTCAAAATGCGCAGATGCGGAAATTGTCGAAATGTTGTCAGAAATGTCAAATCTGCATCTTCAAAAACACAAAATTTGCAACAAAAGATGTCAAATGCAAAAGGGACAATGGTCCCACCGGGCGTGCCAAAATGTTTATGGTGAAAAGTGGAAACAACAATATTGAAAGACTAAATGAATTCAACCACAAAATCCTAGCCTAACAACAACAAAGATCGACCGTAACATATGAAGATTTCCTAAGACAATGCAAATCAAATGAAATCACAAAGATTATACCATCACATGTCCAATAGGGTTTGGATCTCCATTCTTCCTATCTCCATTGATCTTGCTTGATATATTTGCTCTCAAATTTTATATGTGCACAAGAGCTCAACAAAGAACGAAAATGTGGTTGATAGCTAGATCGCATATGAAAGTTCGAATGCTAGTGTAGTCGAGTAATCATTGAGTCAGTAATTGGGAGTCTGATAATGAAGGAAGCATCTCCTTATATAGAAGACACTATAAGAAATGGAGGGATAAGATTGAGAGGTGTAAAAGATAAATGGTCGGCTATGATTAGAGGGTAGGTAGAGAAAATAAGAAAATAATGAGAGGGTAGGTAGTGTAGGAATTAAGAGATGAATGACATGTGTCATGGGTAGAAAAGGTTAATGAATTAGTTAAATAAATAAAGATTTATTTAAATAATAGATGGAGTGGGATCAATTAAATAAACAAAAGTATTTATTTAATTTAGGAAAAGGGGAATTTAAATAAATAAATGTATTTATTTAAATGAGAAATAAGGCTAGAAGAGGATAAATGAATTAATATAAATAAAGATTTATTCAATTAATAGAAGAATCAGGTTTAAATAATTAAATAAATAAAAATATTTATTTAATTAGACAGGACAATTTTAGGTGTCTACAATTACAACTACTTCTATTTAAGTCTATTTGAATTAAATAAGGAATAAGACACATTAATATGAGGATTAGTGAAATTTGCATTACTGTTAAATAAGGATTTCATACTTGTACTCTTGGGTGAGCAGGTTGCTAACTCAAGAGAAAAAGTATGAACTCAGAATTCTAAGAAGTTAAGAATGTTCTTCAATGTAAAGTTATTCCATAAGAGTCAATGTCACCATGAATTGGTTACCCAGCATGTGAAACTTGAGCCTAAACATGAATGTCAGCCAGTGAGCTCTTTAGAGTCAATTGCAGTTAGCACATGAGATAGGCATGATGGCTTGGAAAACATCCTTAGGTTAAAGTATTACCAAGTAGGGTGATGAACAATGACTACATGCATTGGCATGTTGCAACTCTTAAATACTTTGGCCAAGGTGATGCTACAAACTGTAAGTGTTAGTCAGTTCTTTGATCTAGCTATACAACCCAGTCAAAGGTCATACTAATTAGGAGTAGCCTATGGTGTGTGATTGAGTAGGTATTGTGTAGGGTCAAGCACCAACCTCAAATGGCATTAATACAACTTCTTTTACTTCCCTACAAAGGGTCAGGCCTTTCCAGTTGGAAAAGGCACGAGGGACTAGTAAGTTCGTCGTTGGGCGGAAAAGAACCCTGATGATACTCTCCCTCTCCAAAAAATGTAAAGATCATTTAAAGTTAAGAATGAGAATCAGGAATCTATAAAAACTAAACCTCTCTTGAATTCTTGTTTATATTGTACTTTGTTTTACTTATGAAATTATGCTTATGCAAATGTTTAACATATTTTCTAGCATACTTTCTTACTTTTAGTTTCAAAAAAAGTTAACTAGTTTTCATGCTTAAATATTTCAGTTCAGTATTTTCTATTGTTGCAAAATTGTTTAGTAGCTAGATGATGCATGTTACATGTGGTATCAGAGCCACCGACTTACTAAACCTAGGGCTTGCCACCACAAGAAATTTTACAGTAGTAAACTGAAATGAAGCATTTTGGTTTTTTTCTAGGATGTGGATTCAAACCACAAATTGTAAAAGAGCTCAAGATCCAGTATACTCTCAGCTTTGGAGAGTGGCAAATTTGAAACACGACCACTCATGTTGCTCTCCACTCTCCGACAATAAAAATCTTGCTAATGAAATTAAAAGACTAAAAAGAGAGAGAGAAACTTGGACAACTTCAACAAGATAAGCAGTGAGAGCAACTATCCTGGCCAACAAAGCGCCTAAAATTGAAAGCAAACTAGCAAACCTAGTTTTAAACAAAAATGAGTTAGTTGACTCAAGGGAACCTCTTGTACCTACTCCAAGTTTCCAATTAGTTCCATTTTTTGAATTTAAAGGGCAGGAAGAGCCCATAATTGAATCTAACAGTAGCTCTTAGAAAGAGTCTTGTTAATGTAAAAATGTAAAAATCAATTTTGGAGTGAATAATAATAAAATATCAATTTTGTAGTGTGTAAATTTTATTTCAATTACACGCAAATAGATAATTTGAAGACTGAATGAATGTTTAAATCAATAGGTCATTAAAGTAATATTAAGATGCCTCATATGCAAGATGCCAGAGGATAATTTGGACCACCAAAGACTCTAGTAACCAAGCTAGATAGGCTTATTCTCATGATGCAAGACACCCAACACAAGCTTCGAGTTTTGGAGCAGAGGGAGGGGGGTCACGCTAAAAATCAAAATGAGGAACATGAGTCTCAATTTAGAGACAAATAATCCAAACAAGAACACACTCATCAAAGTGAGTATATTATAGAGGTACTCAGTCTCATACCCAACATAGGAAGGATAAACAAGTAGTGGAACTCTCATCTCTAATGATATGAAAAAGGTTAAACCCCATCAATATGATGGATTAGATGGAGGTGATGTCGTTGATGCATGGTTAATTGGTATGGAAAAAATATTTTGAAATCTAAGATTATATCGAGAATATGAAAGCAGTTTGGGGGGCCTACCAGTTGACTAGAGAGATTGTCAGTTGGTGGGAAAATAAGAAAGTTGAGTTAGGTTCAAAGCCAGCCAATGTGATATGGGATAAATTTGTAGAGATTTTTAGGTAGAGATGGCTGCCTCGGTTGTTCTTTGAGCAAAAACTGACATAATTTCAGAATCTAAGATAAGGGGAACTCTCTGTGCATGCCTACTAGGAGAAGTTTACTCACTTACTTAAATATTTGCCCCAATTCCAAGCAGATGAAAAGTATAGGATCGATAAGTCTATCATGGGTCTTAACAATCATATAAGGGGATCCGTAGATGTCTTGGCCCCTTCAACCATGGATGAAGCCTATGAGAAGGTTGTCCGACAAGAGAAAAAGCTCTGAAAAGATGATTCCATAAGGGACGGGATTAGGAAGAAGGGTAATTGGTCTCAACCTTCCCAAACTTTTAAAAGAAAGGGAGACAAGTACAGATCATGCAACAAAAATGGTAAAGAATTCAAAGGAGGTCGGCAGGACAACTGAGGGGATCGGAAGGGCTTTGATAAATCCAAAAAGGATAATGAAGGGAATAATAGAGGAACATAAAAGAGAGGACCCCCAAGAGGATTCTATACCTATGAAGGCAAGCAATACACTAATCAGTATCCAACAAAAACATAGGGAGGGCAACAACAGAAGAATCCTTTGCCACCATAATAGACAACTTTTTAGTAGAGGATACATGTAGTGGTGGATAATTGACATGCAGAATATTAGTTCATCCCAATGGAAAATCCAGGTAAGCTTTATGGAAACCCTATAACAATGTCAATAGATAAGGAGCTACTGAAAATTCCATTTCTCCTAGACTACTTAGTAAAATTCCTAAAAGAGTTGATTTCATGGCTAAGTCTTGGTTTGTTGAGTATGCCAATCAGTCAAGAGCTCGTGTAGAGCCATGCCTATTTGGGGCAAGAGTTGAACTTCCTGGCTTCACCACAAAAGTTGATTTATATGTAGCACCTTTAGGCACCTATGACGTCATATTAAGTATGAATTGGTTGGGTCATCACAAAGCTAGGGTTAAACTGTTATGATAAGATAGTAGAGTGCTTAGATGACCTAGGAAACAAACTACTCTTACAAGGAACCCATAAAGAGGTCAAATTGTGGTAACTCTCCACTATCCAATTAAAGCAGAGGATTGCCAAGTGTTCATAGTTAAAATGGAGGAAATTAATGACTCCAATGATGACAAATATCAAGATGACATGATGATGTATGAAACAAGTTATCAACATGGAGGAGGTTCTAATGAGAGCAGGAAACTAGAGGAGTCATTTGAGGAAAGATATCCTTATCTTAAAAACTACCAAGATGTGTTTCTTGAGGATCTACTTGGGTTGCCACCCAAAAGAATATTTGATTTCTCCATTGAATTATTGTCAGGGGCAACCCCAGTGTCAAAATATTCCTATCATATGACAAATGTTGAACTCATGGAATTAAAAGCATAGTTGTAGGAGCTACTCAATAAGGGTTTGATTAGACCTAGTGTGTCACTGTGGGGGGTGGTAGTATTTTTTTGTCGAAAAGAAGGATGGGACCCTTTGTCTCTACATTGACTATAGAATGTTGAACAAATTAACCATCCAAAATAAATACCTCTTGCCACACATTGATGATTTGTTTGATCAACTGTGTGGAGCTGTGATATTCTCCAAAATAGATCAGTGGTCAAGGTACCGCCAGTTAAGACTTAGGGATGAGGATATCCACAAAACAACCTTCAAGACTCATTATGGGCATTATGAGTTCAATGTTTTACCTTTTGGGCTCACCAATGCCCCAACCACATCATGAACTTGATGAACAGTGTATTCCATGACTGCCATGACAAGTTTGTATTGGTATTCTTAGAGGATATCCTAATATACTCTAAGAATGAAGAAGAGCATCTTCAACATCTACAAACAGTTCTTCAACGCCTGCACAAAAACAAGCTATATGGAAATTTATCCAAATTGACCTTCTTTCAGAAAGAGGCACAATATCTAGGGCACATCATCTCAGCCAAGGGAATAGCTGTAGATCCAACAAAAGTTAAGGCTATTTTTGAGTGGCCAACTCCTAGAAAAATTCATGAACTAAGGAGCTTTATGGGTCTAGTAGGTTACTATAGAAAGTTCGTAATGAACTTCTCATGCATAGATTACCCAATCACTTCACTTTAGAGGAAGGGAAAGAGACTCGAGTGGACTGAAAAGTGTCAGAAAGCATTTGAACTCCTAAAAGAAAAGTCGACCATGACACTAATTTTAAAAGTTCCAAATCTCAAGGGCCATTTTATGGTAATCACCGATGCATCAGGGGAAGGATTGGGCGAAGTCCTAATGCAAAATGGTTAGGTTATAGCCTATGAGTCCTGAAAACCCAAAAACTGTGAATAAAACTATGCACCTCATGATTTGGAGCTTGCTACAATAGTCCATGCCTTACAAATGTAGTGTCAATATTTGTTAGGCAAACCATTTGAGCTTTGATCTGTTCACCAAGGACTGAAATACATTTTCACCCAAACCAATCTCAATGCACAACAAAGACAATGATTGGAATTAATCTCCAACTATGACTTTGAGATAAGCTACATCGAGGAGAAGAAAAATCGGGTGGCAAACGCCTTGAGCCATCAACATCACATTAATATCATAACTGCAGTACATATAGATTTCAAGAATCGTGTGCTTTAATAGTTAGAGGGTGATAAATACTACCAACAAGTAAATGAATCCCTACAACTTAACCCTCAAGATCCAAGATATGAGGGCTTCCAAATAGAAATTGATAGGATACTAAGGTATCAAGGAAAAATGTATGTGCTTGAATCCCTCGAATTAAGAAACTTAGTATGGAAAGAGGTGCACTCAACACCATATTTTGGACATCCAAGAGTTACTAAATGATGGGATGGGGTATGGGATAGACTAGCCTAGTCTATGCTCTTGGATCCTTTCCTTGGAATACCTAGTGTTCTCTACACACCATAGGGTCTTTTAGGAGTTCCCTTTGCTTGAGGAATCCCCTAACCATGCCCAATCCACCCACCAATGAGTTGCAATGCTGCTCCTAAGGTCTCACCTACCCAAGAGACTCAAGTCCCCTTACTATGGTTAATAAGGGCTAAGCTTCTTCCACATTTCCCAAGGTCTTAGCAAGGTTGTTTCAGGTCTTTTCCAAGGTTTTTCCACCCATTCATGAGCCCCCAAGAGGTTTCAAGCCTTCAACCCCTTACCGATTTCACTATTTTGTGTTTTTGCCTTCAAATAGGGCTACAAGGATTAGGACCAATTAGGCCTCCTAACCGGTCTTCTAGGGCTCCCTCTCACAAACGATGCACAAACAACCCAATCTCCCAAAAAGGACTGCCATTCATTTGGCAAGGACTCAAGGATTTTCTAGGTTTTAGGCCTCTAGGTGTCTGTACTTTGTCCTTGGTGGATTTTAAGGTTTTTGAGGGTTTTTGTGAGGGTTTTTAGAGTCTGTCTGGGTCACAGTGAAGGTTTTGTATTCTAGCCACCTTGTTTGGATTGGTGGAGGATCCTCCTTCACACCAATGATGCTTCACTCACTCCTCTACACTTCCTTCAAAGGATGTATTCTCCACTAATCAACCTTGCTCTCCAAGACCTCTGCACCAACAGCCATTCCTAACCGGGCACTATCCAGTCTCGCCTAGGAATGGGTATATGCTTGGCCTCCTTGCATTTACAAGGGCCCTGATTTATTGGGACTATAGTATAGAGTCTCCACATCCATTCCCCATAGTTTCATGGTGGTTCCACAATGGGGAATGGAGTCAAGACTTCATTTACTCAAACCGGTCCAAAACTGGACAGTAAGACTGCAATTCACAAACTATTTACAAACACACTCTACCGGTAATCAAAAAGTTAATCTAATCACTCACAATGAAGTTATATACATAAAAGAAAATGTTCCACATAGGTTTGATCACAAATCAATCCATTTGCTTGCTTGGTAACTTCATTCAACACAAACTGGTAACTCAAAAACAATCACAGTCAATATAGTTTGCTTGAGTCGTACAATCTCTGACAACCAACCCTTTAACTTAGGGTTTGTAACATCTTATACTACCCATACCTCAGTCGGTGTGCCACATTTAGGGTTGTCCACACCAACCTAATGATTTTGACAACATGGTGGAAAAGTTGCTTAACAAATTTTAAAAGTTGTCATGCAACTTTTGCAACTTTTGAGCAACTTTCCCAATGTTGCTCTTCCTAACTTCTAGACCCACAATGGGCCAACCTAAAGACACCACCATGATATAAAGGACCCCTAAACACCTCCAGGACACACCTACCCTCCATTTACAAGAAAATCACAATCTTGACTCATGACCCCTAAGATCTCCTCTAGGACCCTACCTAGGACCTATGAGCACATGGCTCATTATTTTATGTACAATGGCTTCTAAAGAAGCATAACACCAACAAGACAAAGAAAGAGAAAGAGAAAGAGTCTAGAAGGGTGCTCCTGCACCACTAAACTCCTAGCTGATATTAAACCTTTGTACTTTTAAATAGGAATGAAAAAGGATGCCACAAGGTTTGTGGCTAGATGTTTATAATGCCAAAGAGTTAAAGCATAACATTAGCACCCTGCAGGTTTGTTACAACCAAATGTAGTTCCCAACTGGAAATGGCAGATAATCGGTATGGACTTCATTCAAGGATTGCCTATGTCCATAAATAAACATAATGTCATTTTGGTAGTGGTTGACAGACTTACTGAGGTAGCCCACTTTATACCAGGAAACTTAGTCGATGAGGCACCTATTATTGCCTCCAAGTTTGTGTAGCATCCTAAATTATACTCCCTTACAATGTTTTCCTCATTTGGGATCTCACCTCGGGAGCCTTGATTCTACTCACACCATGCAAATATCTTATAATATTCATAATGCACACCTCTTGCCCCTCTTTTCTTGGTCTTTGATTGGTCAGGACTAGGGCGCTAGTGCTCCAGTACTCCCAATCAAGGCCCATTTTGGGGCCCCTTAATGGTAACATAATTTTGGTGGGGACCTAGATATCATGTTAACTCACATTGGAAAATTAAATTGTTTTTTGATAGGCATGTATAAAAGGAGGTCTACCCCTCAAATTTTGAGACCAATTAAAAAATTGAGATCTACATTCAAGTGAGCAAGCAATCAATCTTCTTTCAAGCATTGGAGCATAAGTAAGGTCAATATTCAAGCATTGGAGTTGATATTCATGTTATATGTTTATGAAGACTTCATGAAACCCTAATTCCTTGTGGAGACAAACAAAACTCCATTAAAAGGTACGACATTAGTGTTTCAGACATTATTCAACATCTCCCTCAAAAGGAGATCATTTCCATTACTATAATTCAATTATATTTCATTTCTATTTCATGGTTAATTCAAAATTAGGGTATGATCTAAGGTCACCCATATTCCCACCTAATTAGGAATAAATACGGAGCTGCAATATTCAAAACTGGCTTTATTTACATAGACGAATGGGTTCCCCTTCGGATGGCGAAAAGTGCATAGGTCTAAAGGGATGGGCATTCTATTCTTGACGTTCTAGGACCTCCTTCTAGGAGTAGATCCGAGCATTCACATTTTACTTAGATCTAAGTTCATGGCTCAATCTACCAACTTTAGCTCACTGTTTATGCATTTTTACTTCAATTCCAGCACATCTACCCTAATTACAACATTTTCACAATTCAACTTAAAAGAGGATAATTGACTCCCAATCCTGTGAATCCAATATAATTTTTAGCCCTATCCTTGCTTATTTGTGGCTAGATCTATTAGGTTCACTCCTCTTTAATGCGGTGGACTCTAAGAAAAATATTAGTGGTTTTACTACATCGTTGGGTAAAACCCTAATATTTTCACCATTACAGTTTGTACAGAAAATAATATTGCATGGAATAATTGAAAAAGATTATATCAGATAGGGATGCCAGAATGATATCCAAGTTCTAGCAAGCTTTGTTTGTAGCCTTTGGTACTCAATTAAATATTAGCTTCGCCTATCATCCAGAGATAGATGGACAAACAGAAAGGGTCAATTAGGTGCTAGAAGATCTTCTAAGAATGTTCTTCACGTATTAGCAATATAACTGGGAAGATTATCTTCCCTTAGTTGAGTTTGCATATAACAAATCCCATCAATCGTGTATTAAGATGGCACCATTTGAGGTACTTTACATATAGGAGGTGTAGAACTCCTATTAGCTGGGATAAGTCGAAATATAGGATAACCCTTGGTCCATAAATACTCTTAGAAATGGAAGAGAAAGTGAAGTTGATTAGAAAAAGGTTAGCAGAAGCTAACAATCGATAGAAAAGCTATGCAGATGCAAAGAAAACTCCCAGACAATTTGAAGTGGGAGTGAAAGTGCTTCTATGGGTCAAGCCCCACAAAAGTACCATTAAATTCAAAAATTCATCCAAACTTGCACCTTGATATATAGGACCATTTGAGTTTCTGGAAATTATCAACTCGATCGCTTATAAAGTTGCTCTACTACCAGCTCTTTCTCAATTGCATGATGTGTTTCATGTTTCTTATCTTAAGAAGTACATATTTGATTTTGCACATATGATCAATTGGAAATCATTGTAGGTACAAGACCCAGGCGTGGTCATGATCGATCCATTCTAAGAGCTCGAGGTACGCAAGAGTCGCTTACGTAACAGAGAAATCACTCAGTGCAAGGTCCAATGGATCAATACTCTAAGGATAGTGCCACCTATGAAGACTACAATGAAATCCACTAAAGATTCCTGCATCTATTTAATATTTATAATAGTTGAACTTATTTTTTTTATTATTCTTGGATAAACAATGTCTTCGTGTTTTTCTTTTATGATACTTAAAATCATTCAGGACGATGATTCACAAGGAGAAGGATATGTTACATCCCACTTGTGCCCTAAATATTTTGATGTTATTTTATGCACTCATACTTATTGCTTAATATTGTGGAATGGTGATTCACAATGGACATGTTAATGAGTTAGCTTTAATAATTATGATATATGAATTGATTACTTCTTTTATCAATAAATACAATTATAGAGTTATGCCAAGATTTTAGACTAACTATATGATTTTGACCTAGTGTATGCAGGAAGGTCGTCATCCTCCGAGAAGGGAGGTAAATTATCATCAGGTTGGGAGGTAATAGAAGAAGGACCTAATTCCATATGGAACCCTAATCTATAAGTTGAGACTCATTGAGTTGTGATAGCCTTATTATTGTCAACCAATGTTTATCTAAGTAACCCTACTAGTCAATCTATGTGATTATGTTTGTACCATCCTTGTCTTGGATTATGGTGTTCATTTAAAACAACCAAACTATAATTAAGGTGTTTTATTGTAAATCTATATGTTTTTAAGCCGAGAGGCTTCTACAATGGCAGCAAATTTATGTGTCAACATTTGGGGGTTTTCAATAATTTTGACGGTCATTTGGTTTTCAATTATTTAAGGTTTAAAATAATAATTAATTAATATAGAATGTAAAATAATTAATAGATTAATAGATTTGGTTTTCAAAACCGTTACGAGACAGTTTCACTCCATCGGATAATAAAAAATTGCAAAAACGGTAATGCATCATTCTTTGAATTGTAGTCTTGTCATTGGCAAAAGTAATTTGGAGATAGAGAGGGATCAATTGTGCAGTTTCAACGTCAGATAGAAGTATGTGATATTGTTTTACAGATTTCATACTGTTTTCATATTGTAGGTTTGTTGAATATGAATTAATGAGTCTATTTTATTTGCAAAATAATTGTAGAATCATCAACATATTAATATTCAACTTTTTGAAAGCTACTTGAATTAGTTCTTCATTAGATTTATATCCCTTTTCTATTCCCTATAAAATCCCCAGAAATTAAATTTCATGTTAATCAAAACAAATCTTATCACTTAAGTTCCCTACATGTTACAGTTGTGTGATGTCAGGTTTGTTTGAATTCTTTTGATATCGGGTTTGTTAGAATTATCAATGCAATCCCCTATACTCGCATGGGTTGAGATCGGATTGGTTTCGCTTTTTCATCTTCCCTGGAAGTCAAAGTTGTATAAATAGAACTACATAATCAAATATGCAAGTAATGCTACACATTTGCCTGACACATTGTTCCAAGCCTGATGATCCTGCCAATCATCTATAAATGGAGGATATCTTGCAAGTATTTTAGAAATGACGGTACCTCTTTCACTACGTTATCTCTCGGATCTGAAGGAAGTCATTTTTTTTGTGGGAACTCGCGTCCAACTGGCAACGGCCCTATGATGTGGCATTTTGCGGAATCACCATCCTTCCACCAGCCGATTTGGAAAATATTTTGGGTCTATAATGTAATGTGATCTTACCCTATTTCACCCACTTTGTATTGCCAGTTACAGACCTCTGAGGGGATTCGTTATCTAGAGGAAAGACATAAATAAACAATACAAAAATAGAGAACAAAAATACACACCTCTAAATTAGTAAGACTTCAAATAATGGAAGCTTATAAAGAGAATTCCATTGGTTCAGCGTTAAAATATTATGAATTAAACGACACTAACATTAGAATTCAATTTTATATATTATTGTTACAATCTTAAAGTTATTCCAGTTATTCCATCAACCTGTGGAAACTCGTACATAGATATATATTTATTCCTTTCTTGGAGAAATTAACAACATACTCCATCAGTTTAAAAATAGTTTGGTTATCTCATCTATTATGTAGATTTTTTTCAACTGCTCCATAAATCTCTTAGGTCTAATTATAGAAATATTTAGATTTCTTAAAATATGAAGTATAAAAGTTATTCCACTTGTTCCATCAACATGATATATATTTATTCTCTTCTTAAAATATTATGATAAATTAAACGACACTAACATTAGAATTCAAGTTTATATATTGTTGTTACAACCTTAAGATTGAATTGTATGCAAAGCTCATTACATAGGAAAAAGATTGGATGAAAATATTGAGTAGTTTTAATGAAGTTTAATCTACTTAAGAATGATAAAAAGAAAAAGTAAGAAATTAAAAAAATTAAAAAATAGATATCCTATTTGCAATGCATCATTTTATTTTAATTTCTCTTTAAAAACAAAAAATGGATATCCTATTTTCAATGCGTCATTTTACCTAATAATTTTTTGCAATGATATGCAGTGCAATGCATGGTAAATTTTTATGTTATTATTCATGGGTAAAGGAGGTTTGACCTGGATTTGGGGTTGTAGAGGGATTCTTTAGCATTTATTCATTTGTGAATTTTTCCAGGAGGAGGTTTGACTTGGATTTGGGGTTGTAGAGGGATTCTTTAGCATTTATTCATTTGTGAATTTTTCTAGGTTGACATTTATAGAAACATATGTGGTAGAATCTATGTTTTCATTATCTTTATGAATAGCTTCTTTCCAATTTTAATAAACTCATTTGAATTATAGAAATGAGGAGATCAATGCATTGGAGAAGGAATGTAAGATGCCAGTGAGAGTTGTAAATCTATTTTACAACTAATTATTGGTTCATTTAACAATTAAAAACAATGAATTTATTTCAATTTAAAAATCTGAAATGATTTGCATACAAAAATAAAAGATAGAATAAAAATGTTTCAAAATGTTTCTTATATGTCTAAATTAATTAAAGGTTATGAGTAAGATAATTTTACGTATAAGAAACTTTGAACTATTTTAAAATGTCTATATTTTAATTATAATAAACTTTGAAGCTATTTTAAAATGTATTTATTTCATTAGAACAAAGTTTCACGGTAATCATTTCATTAAAAAATTCAAATAAGGAAAAACAATATCCATAAGAAAAGTACATAATATTAAAGACTTTTTTAATATTTTATAAAAATAACAATAAGTTTTATGAATGCATTATCCGACAATAGTTACCTATTTATAGCCTTACCTTAACACTAAACTCTAATTAACTATAACCTTAACCCCTAAACCTAATCTCTCTAAATAAATGTAAACCCTAACCTAATCTTAAAGTTAACTCTAATCATATAGTTTTTAAATTTTTTAAATTATATCATAAACGTTTAAACCCTTAATTAATTTTTTGGTTTGATTACCATTAGGTTATGATAAACATTCAAAAGCATACTCTAATAATTTCAAGTTCTATAAGTTTTAGTTTTAAATTTATTCTAAAACTAATTGTTGATTCATTTAACAACATTTAAAAATAAATTTATTTTAATTTTAAAATTTGAATTGATTTTCATGCAAAAATAAAAAGGGTAGAATAGAAATTTTGTTAATATATTTAGATTAATTTCTTTTCTTTTTTCAATTTCACAACTAAAATCATACTCTAACAATTTAATATCAATTAACTTTTACTAATGCCTATAGAGTATAAGTTTAACTTTTATTTTAAAATATATAAATAAGGAAATAAAATATTCACAAGAAAATTATATAATAATAAAGATTCTTTTAATATTTAATAAAAAATGATTATAAGTGTTATGAATGCATCATCCTACAATAGTAACCTACTAGCCTTACCTTCAAACTAAACTCTAATTAACTATAACCTTAACTCCTAAACCTAATCTCTCTAATTGAATGCCAACCCTAACCTAACCTTAAAGTTAACTCTAACAATATAATTTTAAAATTTTTAAAATTATATCATAAAGGTTAAACCCTTAATTAATATTTTGGTTTGATTACCATTAGGCTTTGATAAACATTAAAAGCATACTCTAATCATTGAAAGAAAACTAAGTTTAGTTTTAAATTTATTCTAAAACTAATTATTGATTCATTTAACAACATTAAAAAAATACAAACCCTAACTATAATGAAAACCTTACCATAATAAAACCCTCACCTTTACAATATCTATAATCTAGACTTGATTGAACTCTAAACCATAACTTGACCCTAAACTTAAATATAACCCTAACTTCACCCTTACTACAATCCTAACCCTAACCCTTAACACTAACACTTAACCTATGATACAAACCCTAACTCTTGAGATAATCCTTTAAAACGTAATCCTAATCCTAAGCCTAAACATAATATTAACCCTATCCCTAACCTTAACCCTAACCATGATATAAATCCAAACCCTAACCATTAGCCTAACCCTAACAATGATGTAAACCCTAACTACAATACTAACCCTAACCCTCTAATATTATCCTTAAACCCTTAACCCCAATCCTAATGTTGCGATATAAACCCTAACCCTAAACACAAAACTAACCATAATCCTAAATCCTAATCCTAACCCTAATCATAGTCCATGATATAAACCCTAACCCTAGAAATAATCATAACAATAACACTAAATACTAATCCTAACAATAGTTGTAAACCTAACCCTAACCTTAACCATAAATCCAAAACCTAAACCTAATGATGATGTAAACCCATACTACAATCCTAATCCTAACCATTAACCTAACCCTAAAAGTGATGCAAACCATAAATATAAATCCAAACTATAACCATAACAATAAATATAAACCCTAAACCTAGACACAATCCTAAATGTAACTCTAAATCCTAAGCCTAACCATAATCTTAACCCTTTCCCTAACCTTAATCCTAACCATGATACAAATCTAAACCCTAACCGTTAGCCTAACCTTAACAATGATGTAAACCATAACTATAATCCTAATCCTAACCCTTAACCCTAACTCTAACCCTCTGATATAAACCCTAACCCTAACATTGTGATATAAACTGTACCCCTAAACATAAAATTAACCATAATTGTAAATCCTAATCCTAACCCTGATCCTAAGCCCATGATATAAACCCTAACCCTAGAAATAATCATAACAGTAACATTAAATCCTAACCCTAACAATAATCGTAACACTAATCCTAACTCTAACTTTAAACCCTAAATCCAAACCTAACCATTAAGCTAACCCTAACAATGATGTAAACGCTTCCTACAATCCTAACCCTAACCATTAACCTAACCCTAAAAGTGATGTAAACCATAACCATTAGCCAAACCCTAACCCTAACCCTAACCATGTTGTAAATCCAAATTGTACCCATTAACTTAACTCTAACAATGATATAAACCATAAACATAATCCTAATCCTAACCCTAACCTTGCACATAATCCTAAACATAACTTTAGAAATCCTAAGCATAACCATAATCTTAACCATATCCGTAACCTTAACCCTAACTATGATATAAATCCAAACCCTAACCATTAGCCTTACCCTAACAATGATGTAAACCCTAACTACAGTCCTAACCCTAACCCTTAAAACCGTAACTCTAAGCCTCTAATATAAACCTTAAACCCTTAATCCCAATCCTAATATTGTGATATAAACCATAACCCTAAACACAAAACTAACCATAATCGTAAATCCTAATCCTAATCATAATCCCATGATATAAAGCCTAACCCTAGAAATAATCATAACAATAACACTAAATACTAATCCTAACAACAATTGTAAACCTAACCCTAACCTTAACCCTAAATCCAAAACCTAACCATTTACCTAACCCTAACGCTGGTGTAAACCCGTACTACAATCGTAATCCTAACCATTAACCTAACCCTAAAAGTGATGCAAACCATAAATATAAATTCAAACCATAACCATAACAATAAATATAAACCCTAACCCTAGACACAATCCTAAATGTAACCCTAAATCCTAAGCCTAACCATAATCTTAACCCTTTCCCTAACCTTAATCCTAACCATGATATAAATCTAAACCCTAACCATTAGCCTAACCTTAATCCTAACCATGATATAAATCTAAACCCTAACCATTAGCCTAACCTTAACAATGATGTAAACCCTAATTATATTCATAACCCTAACTGTTAACCCTAACTCTAACCCTCTAATATAAACCCTAACCCTAACATTGTGATATAAACTTTACCCCTAAACATAAAATTAACCATAATTGTAAATCCTAATCCTAACCCTAGTCCTAAGCCCATGATATAAACCCTAACCCTAGAAATAATCATAACAATAACATTAAATCCTAACCCTAACAATAATCATAACCCTAACTCTAACCTAAAACCCTAAATCCAAAACCTAACCATTAACCTAACCCTAACAATGATGTAAACCCTTACTACAATCCTAACCCTAACCATTAACCTAACCCTAAAAGTGATGCAAACCATAACCATTAGCCAAACTCTAACCCTAACCATGTTGTAAATCCAAACTATACCAATTAACTTAACCCTAACAATGATATAAACCATAAACATAATCCTAATCCTAACCCTAAGCCTATGATATAAACCCTAACCTTGGACATAATCCTAAACATAACCCTAAATCCTAAGCATAACCACAATCTTAACCCTAACCCTAGCCTTAACCCTAACCATGATGTAAATGCAAACCCTAACCATTAACCTATCCCTAAAAGTGATGCAAAACACAACTATAACCCTAACCCTAACCCTAACCCTAAGTCTAACCCTATTATATAAACCCTAGCCCTACACATAATCCTAAGCATAACCATAAATCATAAGCCTAAGCATAATCTTGACCCTGACCCTAACCCTAACCATTAACATAAACCTAATAATGATGTAATATCTATCTATAATCCTAACCCTAATCCTTAACCTTATGATATAAACCCTAACCATAGACATAACCCTAACCATAATTCTAAATATTAATCCTTTAAACCACAATCATAAACTTAACCATAACCCTAACCCTGATGTTAATCCTAACCCTAATATTGTCATATAAACCCTAACCCTAAATGTAAAACTAACCATAATCATAAATCCTAATCCTAACCCTAATTCTAATCCCATGATATAAACCCTAAACCTAGAAATAATCATAACAATAATACTAAATCCCAAGCCTAACCATTAACCTAACTCTAACAATGATATGAACCCTTACTGTAACCATAACCCTAACCATTAACCTAACCCTAAAAGTGATAAAAACCATAACTATAACCCTAACCCTAACCCTAACCCTTAACCCTGAGTATAACCCTATGATATACATCCCAACCCTACACATAATCCTAACCTTAACCTTAAATCCTAAGCCTAAACATAGTCTTAACCCTAACCCTAACCCTGACTCTAACCATTAACCTAACCCTAACAATGATATAAAATCTATCAATAATCCTAACCCTAACCCTAATCCTATGATATAAATCCTAACCCTAGACATAACCCTAACCATAATTATAAATGTTAAGCCTAAGCGCAATCTTAAACCTAACCATTGTGCTAACCCTCACCCTAACATGGTGATGTATAAACTGCAACCCTAAACATAAAACTAACCATAAATGTAAATCCTAATCCTAACCACAATCTTAACCCTAACCCTAATCATGATGTAAATCCAAACCCTAACCATTAAACTCACCCTAACAATGATGTAAACCCTACCTATAATCCTAACCCTAACCCATAACCATAGCCACCCTAGCCCTATGATATAAAGGTCCTAACCCTACATATAATCTTAACCATAACCCTAAATCCTAAGCCTAACCATAAATTTAACATTAATTGTAAAACTAAACATGATGTAAATCCAAACCCTAACCATTAACCTAACCATAAAAATTATGTAAACCCTAACTATAATCCTAAACCTAACCCTTAACCCAAACCCTAACCACAATCATAACCGTAACTTGATGATATAAACTCTAATCATGGAGATAATCCTAACCATATACCTAAAAATTAAGCCTAACTAGAACCTTAACCCTTACAATGATGTAAATCTAAACCCTAACCATTAACCTAACCGTAACAATGATGTAAACCCTAACAATAATCCTAACTCTAACCTTAACCCTAGACATAATCCTCACCATAATGATAAATCCAAAGCCTAACTGTTGGTGTAAATAATTATTCATCTTGGATATTATTACACTTACTTAAGTTTACTTAGGAAATGCATTTCATAGTAGTTTGGGTATGAGACACTTGGGTGTTTGTGCCACATTGGGATAGTGTGTGTAGGAGAAATTCCACCTTTTATGGTGTTGATCTTGTTGTTACACTCCACATTCAATGGGTGATCCACCTCATGTGGACTATTATATTATTTCTCCTACCTACCCTTGTTTCTTATTGAGCCACATGTCATGTTTGTGTGCTCACATATCCCTAGCCTTGCCTATATAAGCAAGCTCATCTACATTGTATGTAATTGATATTATTGATCATTTTCTATTGATGAGAATACAGTTTATTCTTGTCCTATATTGTGTCTCTATTTTGTACATTTCATTGAGCTCTTGATCTTGGCAAAATCTCACATGGTATCAGAGCCATTGGGGCTTCATTGATTCGTCTTGAAGAGGCATTATTGCGACATCAAGAGGCAGATCTGAGGAGCGGCATCTTTTGGAGGCGTCCTAGACCAAATCCGACCCCGCCATTGCGTCCAGAAGGTCGTTTCCATGAATTTTGGTTATAAAGTCGGTCCATTTTGGTGAGAAAAAAAATTTCGCCAATTTTACTATTATCGTACGGATTTCGAAATTTTTTATTAATTTTTCGAAAAAAAAATAATTATTTTCTGAAAAAAATTTGAAAAAAAAAAATTCATCAAAAATTTCGAAAAATAAAAAAAAAGCGATCAAAAATCAAAAATCAAAAAAAAAAAAGCAAAAAGTGTTTTTTGGGGGTCCGCAGACCCCCCCCCACTGTATGTGTGTTGCAGGTATCGCAGGCATACCTGCTGTCGGGGTGTACCTGTCCACGCCGCCGCGCCATGTACCCACAGATCGCCACGCCCCGCCCGCCGCCCACAGGTCCCCACAGGTCCCCCCAATCTCCCCACCGGCGCCCAGGTCTCCTCCCGTCGGCGCCAAGGTTCACCACCGCCCGCTGCCGAGAAAACCACCTATCGTTGCCGTCGCCTTCCGTCGGCCGCTTCCCTCTGCACGTAGCCGCCACCTCCGCCGGCCGGTCACCTCTCCCGCCGGCCGCCTCGGCTCTCAACCCGCCGCCGGCCCCTCGGCTCCGGCCGCTCCCTCCGCCGGAGACCACCTAAACAAGTGGCCCCATGTCCGCCATGTGGCAGGCGACCACTGGCCCACAGTCGACTTCCGTATGACATGTCACCTGTGCCACACAGTCCATTCGTACGCCACTGTACAGTGCCACGTCAGCATTTGTACTGCACAGTCACCTTCCCAAGCAGCAGTTCGTACAGTACGGACGCCCAGTCAGCAGGGAGGTGAACTTTTTGTGACGGTCATATGGCCATCAAATTTAACCCTATATTTTTCTGACGTCATCATTTTTCAAAAATTTTGCAGGCCCCTCTCATTGAGCTTTTTGATTTTGCAGTTCAACTTCAAATGGCCATAACTTGCTCATTTTTGCTCCTTTTTGGGTGCTTTTTTTTTTGAAATGGGCTATAATTTCGTGTAATTTCACGTGGTGGAATTATTTTCTGATTTTGATGGACATATTTTTAGAATTCTCAGTTTTTGGTGACTGTACCTGTCCAATCCCCATTTCTGCAACTTCCAGGTCTCCGTTCGGGCTCATACGAACTCCTTTTCAGGTGCCATTTTTTTTGAAAGTGCATTATTTTTTGTCTACTCTCAGAATATGCTATCAGTTTGTAGCAATTGTGGGTAGAAATTGTACTTTCATCATATGGTCTTATTTGGCCAATTTGGCATTTGTATTGCATAGATCTATCTTCTGATCTTTTGCTTTGTAGTTCTCAGCCTATTGGGGCAGTTGTAAAACAAAATCAGAAGTACACCTTGCCATTGTTTGCAAGTGGCCTATTGTACACGCACTACATATAAAGTGCCAAAATCATCATTTTTGGGGGGGTACTTTGATTGAGTGAATTTGGGGGGGTGTCTCTTGTGCTTTTGTGCTCTTGTGTTCCTTCCTTTTTGCTGCTATGGGTTCTTCTAAGTTTCCTCTCTTAACTCCTCATAATTATGCTACTTGGAAAATTGATGCATGGAGTAAACTTATGGAAAAAGGACTCACTCATTACATTGATGGAACTATTGTTACTCCCGCTGATCCTAAGGTTGATCCAGTTGGTCACTTGGATTGGCTCACTAAAAATATCATGGCAATTGGTACCTTAAGAAAGTATGTATCAAAGGATCTCATTTTTCATATTGAGAAGTGTACTCTAATCAAGGATGCTTGGCAAAAGTTTCAAGACTTGTATGGTCAAGTTGATGAGATTAGGGGATATCAAATTGATAGTGATCTCACCATGTTAGATCCCAAGAACTTTGATACTATACAAGATTATGTCACTTAGACAAATGAGTTGAGGGCACAACTCAAAGATTGTGGCATTGATAAGAAGGATACTCAATTGATATTCAACTTGATAGGCAAGCTTCCACAAGAATATGCAGCATTTGTTTCTAGTTTCCAAACCCATAGGATGACAATGGGTTCAAGCTACACAATGCCTACATTTGATGCTTTCAATGAAATGTTGATGATTGAACAAACTAAGTTGATAAGCATGGGCATTCTTAAGGCTTCTAAGTCTCAAGCATTAGTGGCAAATCAAGGGAACAAAGGAAATCAAGGAAAGGACAACTCAAACAAGAAGAAATGGCAATCAAAGCCTAAAGAAAAAGCACCATCTTCTCCACAACAAGGAGATTCATCCTCTTCCAAGAGAGATAATTCACCAAAGAGGGAGAGACCTACTTGTGCTTGTTGTAAAAAGATTGGTCATGAGGAGCATCGTTGCCATTCTAAGAAGATTGATGAGCTCACACATATCATCAAAAAGCATAACATTGATTTGCCTAAAGTCTACAAGAAGGATGATTCATCAACTTCCACTTCCTCACATTCAAAAGGAAAAGGGCAAGCATTCATGGCTTCTACAAGTGGGAAGACTCACTCTTTTGGAACAAGAAAAGGAAAAGCTCTATGTGCTACTATTAGTCATGATTCAAAGAGATGGCTTCTAGATTCAGGGGCTTCTCATCATATGGCATCTTCGCAGTCTATGTTCTCTACATTTGAGCCTTGCACCATGCCACAGATTTTGATGGGCAATCATACATACATGGATGTGATTGGGAAAGGATCTATTGACATTGGGGATAACTCCTTCAATGATGTGTTGTGTGTACCCCACTTGACAAACAATCTCCTTTCTATCTATCAAATCACACATGGCGCAACTAAGAGAGTTGTGGAGTTCACACCTAACTCGGTTTTCATTAGAGACTTGGAGACTAGAGCTATCATTGCGACTGGGGTAGTTGATCATGCATCTCAGTTATACTCCTTTTCAGATTTTGTTGATGATGATGATTTCACATTTGATGATTCTACACATGATGATCACACTTCTTGTGATGGTTCAGATTTTGAGGAGAACTTTGGGCACTTGAACATGGGGATTCTCACATGTGACCCCATTCTTGAGCCTTGTATTTCATCTCCTCATATTGATATCACATCACCTATTGCACCTAATGATGCGGATAGTGCGACAATTTTGTCTTCATGTGATTCAGTGCAGCAGGATATTCATTGTCTTCCAGCTTCAGATTCATGGGATGATTACTTGACAGACATTGCAGGTTTATTTATGGAATCCTACATTGCAGATTTGGGAGACATCATTGATGACATTCATCTTCTCTTTGATGAAGGTGATCCTTCTTCGATTGTTGTGAGGGCACACTCTGACCCTCTTGTTCATTCTCTACATGATCATTCTTTAGAGGTTGACATGATTGTGGATACTTATGTGCAGCAGTTGGAGGAGGTCTCTTTATTTTTTGAGGAGACATGTGAGTCTTTGGGACATGTTCTACATCCATCTCCACTAGATCTTGGAGTGCCTTTTTCAGCAGTGTGGCACAGTTTACCACCTTTGGAGGGGGTATCTTTCAGCATTGACATGGGGACACTTGAGCAGTTTTCAGAGATTCCTTTCATCATGAGTTTTCTTCATACATCTTCCCTTCATGATTGGGGAGACTTCATGGATACACCTTTGGTTTTGTTTCTTCCTAAGGGGAGGAATGTTGTTCGACGTTCGTGGAGCAGTTTCTTCATACATCGAGCTTCTATCATTGGTGCAGATTCCACATTGAGGGGGGGCTTCCTAGCTTCTCTTCTTCTCTCATATGGGGGGGACTTTTTCCTCACATGGGGTTTTGTCCTTCACATTCTTCTATAAGAGTTCTCTTGTATGTTTTTCATCTCTCTTTTGGGGGAGGGTTTTTTCCCATTGGGTTTTTCTCTCTTTCCCCGCTTTATGGGAGATTGCATTTGCATTTGTACATGGGTACCTAACATGGCCTCGTAGCCAGGACCCATCTTGCATTCCTTAGTTGCATTGTAGACTTAAGTGCATTCCCCTAAGTTGCACTTAAGGGGGGGTGTTGGTGTAAATAATTATTCATCTTGGATATTATTACACTTACTTAAGTTTACTGAGGAAATGCATTTCATAGTAGTTTGGGTATGAGACACTTGGGTGTTTGTGCTACATTGGGATAGTGTGTGTAGGAGAAATTCCACCTTTTATGGTGTTGATCTTGTTGTTACACTCCACATTCAGTGGGTGATCCACTTCATGTGGACTATTATATTATTTCTCCTACCTACCCACCCTATTTCCTACCTACCCTTGTTTCTTATTGAGCCACATGTCATGTTTGTGTGCTCACATATCCCTAGCCTTGCCTATATAAGCAAGCTCATCTACATTGTATGTAATTGATATTATTGATCATTTTCTATTGATGAGAATACAGTTTATTCTTGTCCTATATTGTGTCTCTATTTTGTACATTTTATTGAGCTCTTGATCTTGGCAAAATCTCACACTAACCACAATCTTAACCCTATCCCTAATCCTAACCATGAAGTAAATCCAAACCCTGATCATTAACCTAACCCTAACAATGAAGTAAACCCTAACTATAATCCTAACCCTAATCATAACCCTATGATATAAACCATAACCCTACACATAATCTAACCATAACCCTAAATCCTAGCCTAATCACAATCTTAACGCTAACCGTAACACTAAACATGATGTAAATCCAAACCCTGACCATTAACCTAACCTCAACAATGATGTAAACCCTAACTACAACCATAACCCTAACCCTAATAGCAAGACAAAATGAACTCTATTCCTTATTGAAGTAGGCCTACTATTTTAAACCAAATCAAATTCTAACCCTAATAGTAAACCATAATGAACCATAATCCTTATTGAATAAGGCCTACTATTTTGATTCCAATCCTAAATATAATTATAAATCTAGAATTGAACCAAATGGAATCCTAAATCTAACACAGTATCAATCCAAAATATACAACTATACAACAATATATAATTTGAAATTAATTTATGTCATGTCTTTCAATTCATGCTTCAACTGCTACTAGCTTATATATATTTAATAATATATATAGAATAAGCTGAGAGATATTCTTCTCGAGGCGCCTATTGCCATTTACTGTTGATAAATTAATAAAAAATAGGCGCCTCTAGAAGGATATCTCTCGGCTTATTCTATATATATAAGCTAGTTTATGATAAATGAAAACTTTCATGAAGTCATTTGAATATTATAATTAAAATATAATTTTACGTATACATATCTATATATAATATATATAGGTAAATATATGTGTGTGCCCATAGTTAAAAAGGATATGTACTATCACGTGGCTTAGTAAAGCATGCCACAAATATGAGAGCAATTCTCCACGAACAATCCTTATTATAACGTAGCTCCACTTTAAAATAAGTTTATCAAGCTCATATTGTGAGACAATCAGCTTAAAGCTGATGTAAATGATTTAAAGATCTTACTCGAATTTTGATTTAGTTGTTCATCGCCTTCAAAATGGAAGGATGGGAGTATAGCATCGTGGGAAAAATGAAATTAGATAAGAAATTTGAAATTAATAGAAATGCATACAGTCGTCTCATTAAAAGCAATTGGAAGGAGTTTTGAAATCCGTAGGTATATACACTGAATGAAAACTCTTTGTAAAACACGAGAATTTTATCAAATTTGAATAATATTTTGCTCTATCAAAAATTGGAAGTATTGTGTTGTGGTACCAGATAGCAAGCTAAGTTGTGATAGTACTCAATTGGCCGTAGCTTCTCACCCCATAAGGAAGGACTCTACCTGACATTTAGCTAGCAGGCTATTCCAGGTATTAAACATAAGCAGTGTTAAGAATTTCAAATATCATGCATTCAATTGTGAAAGAAAAGAAATACATATCATTCTTTTAAGTGAAAAATTTCATCTCTTTTAGTTGAGCAAGGTTGGAATTAAGGAATAGGAAATGAATGAATCCATATGACATGTATACTTAGATCATGTTTTTGGGAAAAATGTGAATACGCCTTTAAAACTCTATAAGAAATTTTAAAGTAATTTTGTCGTTCTCATAGGAACAACACTGAAAATATTATGAGGTGATGGTAACTTTTCTTTCAACAAGAACGATACAACTGATTAAGGAAGCCATAAACTGAATCATGAGTTGCCATTGTTAATAAATGTTAGAAACTGGTATGCTACCAGAAATTATCATGGCTCTTGGTGTCAAAAACCAACAATAATGATGAGTTAAAATTGGTTAATAATTCAACAATTAATGTCAGATGTTAAGGGCCATTTATTGGCTACTCTCCATGAGCAACAGTTTAGAGACTATGGTAAAATATAAATTATTGCAACTACTGATATTTAAGTCTGTTAGAATTAAATAAGGAATATGACAAATTAATATGAGGATTAGTGAAATCTACATTACTCTTAAATAAAGGATATCATATTTGTACTCTTGGGTGAGTAGGTTGCTAACTCAATAGCATAGGTATGAACTCAAAATTCTAAAAACTTAAGAATGTTGTTCAAAGGAAATCTATTCCATAAGAGAATGTCACTACGAATTGGTTACCCAACATGTTAAACTTGAGTCTAAACATGAATGTCAGCCAGTGAGCCTTTTTAGAGTCAATTGCAATTAGCGCATGAGATAGGTATGATGGCTTGGAAAACCTCCTTAGGTTAAAGTATTTCCGAGTAGGGTGATGAACAATGACTACATGCATTGGTGTGTTGCAACTCTTAAATCACTTGGCCAAGGTGATGCTACAAACTGTAAGCGTTAGTCAGTTCTTTGATCCATCTATACAACCTAGTCAGAGGTCATACTAGTTAGGAGTAGCCTATGGTATGTGATCAACTAGGGATTGTGTAGGGTCAATCACCAGTCTCAGATGGAATTAATCCAACTTCTTTTACTTCCCTGCGATGGGTTAGGCCTTTCTAGTTGGAAATGGCACGGGGGACTAGTAAGTCTGTGGTTGGGCAAAAAAAGCACCTTGATCATACTTTCCCTATCTAAACAATGTAAAGATCATTTAAAATTCAGAAGGAGAATCAAGAAACCATAACACACTAAACCTCTCTTGAATTCTTGTTTATGTTTTACTTTATTTTACTTATGAAAATATTTAACATCTTTCTAGCGTACTTTCTTACTTTTAGTTTCAAAAAAAGTTACCTAGTTTTCATGCTTAAATATTTTAGTTTAGTATTTTATATTACTCCAAAATTGTTTAATAGCTAGATGATGCATGTTACAACAATCTCTTATTTAAACTTGATCTTCACTATATCATCATGCTTGTTGTAGAAACCAAATCATCATGAGTAGATTTATTGGTTCCTTCTTTCAATAAATTTATTCAATACAATCTTATTTCCATGAATTTTCTTTTTTTCCCATTGATTCCTGTTTGATTTGAATTATCAGTTTGACTAGACAAGCCATTACTGCATATGGTGTCTTGTTAAGGACAACTAATTATGAGAGGGCACAATGGAAATCAGTTGAATCTGATTTATTTTAGTAGGATTTGTTATGAAAATGGTGTATCAACCTTGCATATAAATTTAAAGTTACTATGAAGTAAGTTTTCATTTCAACATGAATTGGTCCGAAATTTTCCCTAAAACTTTGAATTGGATAGATAAGCATGTTGATAATTTCTTGTTGCAAGATCATGTCTAGATTTGAAGTTGTTTTTGAAAGTTGCAACAGAAGTTTTAGAGTCAATTTTGAGGGCCTTAGAGGATCCAAGTTGGCTTGAAAGTGTTTTTAACCAATTTTGTGGGTTATGGCTTGATAGAGAACATTGTGAGATTTTTGGCACTTCAAACGGTTCATCAATTGAACACCCAGTTCAAAATTTATGGCCTCTAGAAGTTGGGTCTCCTAAAATGAAAAATATTAAAATGTGTTTGACACATAAATGAGATGTAAAAGGGAGTTACACATGTTTGTGTGTGAATTGACACATCATAGGTTAACTTATATTGGAGTAAGATGGGCACCACTTTTGAGTGGTTTTAGCCCATGGTTTTGTAATATCGTTTGACAGTTTCATGTATTAACATCTCCTATATATTAGGTGCATGAGATGGAGGTTGTGTGTAAGAGTCTGATAGATATTGAGTTTCCTAGTCTAGATATCTATGGGTGATACTCCCATGATAATCTTTCTCTACAAGTATATTGTAATTTGTTGATTTTTGAATAATATATTGGGCATCTTTTCAAGTGTGGGGTTTTTCTCTCGAAAGGGCTTTCCCCACACAAATCATTATGTTGTGGTACACATGCTTTTCATGTTTATTTTTATTAAGTTTCTATAACTATTGTAAAGGTTTGTTAAAAAATTGCATTACCCTCCTCTCAAGGTTAGTGTAGGAAGTTGTTCTACTACTTAACTTCCTTATAAGATCCAATATTCTCTATTTAGTATCTTCACATTTCTACTATGCATTATTTCACATCGATCTCTCTACATTTATTATCCATAGTCAAGATTTTCTTTTCTCTATATTGTAGCCTTATGTCAAAATCTCTATGAACTCTGCGCTCAAAGTAATTAGATTTTTGTAGCACTATAATTTCTTGTGTTTTTTCAAGTCACATGTGTCCTTTAGTAATTGTTCCTTATTCCGAGAAAGCTCATTGTAAGACTAGGCCAGACAAATGATGCATCATTTGTATTTATTGTCATGTGTTGATGATCTTTTTATAAATTCATAATCTCCTTGTTGTCTATTCAATATGAGACCCAAATATTTTTTGTAATCTTAATAATATTTCCCTGATTTGCATTGTTTTTGGGGATAGACTGATATTTGATTTACTTGCGTAATATATGTTCGTTAAATTAATTTTCCGACTCTTTTAACATCTCTTGTTCTTGCCTTATTATCTCCTCCAATCCTTCCCAAATGGTGGGCAATTTGTTTATATCTTCCATTTTTTCTTGGCTTACTTCTAAATTTGTGAATTTATCTACTGCTTTGTTTTCTTCTCAACTAGCATGAGATACTTCATATCTACTGTCTTTTTAGTATATCCCCAATTTTCTGAACCCACCATTTAGCTTCCAGTTATGTTCTTGATTCTTTATTACCGCTTGCATATAGATCATCAAATCTCCTTCTATATCTATATTGTCAATTCCTTTTGAGATACATAATTAGAGCCCCATTGCAAAGGCCTCCATTTTTGCTTCATTGTTTATGGCCATTCCAACTCTCTTTGATGAAGCCCAAGTTAAGTTGCCTTCACAATCCCTATTTAGACATCGCACATCAACAGGTTTTGGGTTGCCTTTTGCAGCCTCGTCAAAGTTTAGTTTTCATCTATCAGGTCCCAGTTCCCTTGTATTACTCATCTCCATCTCTTCAACTCTACCCATATTTTATACATATCTTCATCCTAGTTTGTGAAGGACATTCTTGCCTTTATAAAACATTTTGCACTGACAATCTCACAAATGTTGTCCTTGATTTTTTTAATGAGTCCATCAATCTCAATACTCATGCCATTGAATATTCATTTATTTTGTTCTTTCCATATATGTTATGTAACTAGAGAAGGGATAACTAACCATTTATTTTGTTCTTTCCATCTATGCTATGTAACTAGAGAAGGGATAACTAACCATATACTTTCCCATAAATATTTCCTCTTCATGTTCATCCAGCTTGATATGAATTCTACAAAGTCATTTTGGCAAGGACTGAGCCACCCTAATTCGGACATCACCCAGTTCGAACAATTTTCTGGCAAATGGATAGTTAATCATTAAATGATCTAGTGTTTCACTATTTTTCAGCATATAACACATATTATTGGTCCATTTATCCCAAATGTCATGAGGTTATCATTTGTAAGGATTCTTTTGTGAAAATCAAACTATAGGAATGCTCCTACTTTAGGTAGTATGACAAAGTGCCAACACAAATGAGATAGCCACGAGTCACCTTTATTAGTTTGATTTTGAATCACATATCCCATTTTGATGGAGTATTCCCCTAGAACTTGGCTCTGCACCAGATCACTTCATCTTCATTGTTGTTGATGTGGACTTTTCTCTAGTTCTAAAACATTGCTAATCTCCATCCCAACTATTTTTGGAATTGGGATTTGGGAAAAGTTTGTCCATTTGTATTTTTCCTACTCGATTGAGTATCTCTAATCAAATAGTTTATTACCAATGGCCCCATCTTATTCCTTATGATATTAATGTAATCTTTTAATCCCTCAATATCTACTAGCGGTCCATACCCATTCTAGGAGTCCATCCAAAAATCTTCTTTTTTTTTTCCATTATTGATTTTCCAAATTATGTGTTCCGAAATTAATCTTTTTCTTTCCCAAAGAAATCTCCAAATGGTAGAACCCCCTGATGTGTCTACAATCATAAGTATTTTGCTTGGATCACTGCAATGTAGGTATTTGTGTTGGAGTATTCTGCACCATTGTCGATTGGGTTCTTGATACATCTTCCATGCAGGTTTGGTCCCAAAGGCCAAATTTTGAACCTTAGAGGTCATCTTAAACTAGCCTTGCTAGCATTCTTTGGAAGACAAACATTTTTTAAATTGATTAAGGGGATTTTCTTTCTTCTTTTGATCCTTTTCACATGAACTTTTTGTAAAATCTCTCTAAATAAGCTTTGTGTTTATGTGTGACTCAAAAACATGACATTGTGTATATTGGTACCATTGAGAGAACATATTTTAACATTGTGATCCTTCCTACTAGGGTTAACAATTTGTTCGTCCAAGATAAAACCTTATTTATGCTATTAGAGATTGTTTCTTCCCAATGACTAGATCTGCAATTGTCTTAGATTAGGGGAGCGCCAAGATGCTTCGAAAAAGGGAAGCTATAGAGAAGATAATCTCTTTTGCAATCTTCTTTTGAGTTGCTTACTTTGTGTTGAAGAAGAATATTGATGATTTATCTTTGTTCATGGACTGACTTAATATTATAGTGTAATCATCCAATACTTTTGGATTTTGATAACTTCCCTTAGATTAGCCTCTAAAAACAAAACTATGTCATCGACAAATTGAGAGTGGGTGATGGGGCTCAATCCTTCTGTGACTTTGATGCCTTTCCAAACTCCTGAATTGTTTGAGGCTTTGAAATATTTGCCCATTGCCTATACCATTATTATGAACAAGAATGGTGAATTAGGGTCCCCTTGTCATAGCCCATTTGTTGCCTTGAAAAAGTCACATAGAAACCCATTCACCATAATTGAACATCTTGATGATGATACACAATGTAGGATCATTTTGATCTAGGATCTATTGAAGCCAAATCTTTTCATTACTACCATTAGAAAATTACAATCGATTTTATCATATGCCTTACTTACGTCGAGTTTGATCATCATTCCATTGATTTTATTTATAACCTTTGAATGTACTACCTCATTGAGAACACTTATACTCAATGATTTCCCTTCTCGGTGTGAATGGACATTCTGTTCTATTGAAATAATTGAATTAAGTACCTTCTTTAACCAGTTGAATGACTGGTAGTTTTCTTTCTTTTGAATTAAGGCTACGACTGTGTTAGTGAGGTCTTTGACAAAAAAAATCTTCTTCTTGAAATCTTGTATTAATTTCTAGATTTTCATCTTGATAAAGCTTCGACATTTCTAGAAGGAGGCTAGGAAGACATCAGGGCTTGGTGATTTATTTGGATGTAGTATAAATGTAGCAATCTTGACTTCCTGCATTGTAATGGCTTCATTTAGCATCTTATTGTCTGCCTCTATTAGGCAACATCGGATATTGTCCAGTATCGATTCAACCATATCATATCTTGGTTACTCTTCTCCTCGAGGAGGCTCTTGAAATAATATGTTGCCTCTTGTTCCAACTCTTGTCTTGTTCGCGCAATGGTGCCATTTTCTCTTTTTATTTCTTCTATTCTATTTATGCTTCAGTGTCCTTTAGTGGACATATGAAATATTTTGTGTTGATATCTCCTGATTCAAGCCACATTTCATGAGATTTATCTCTCCAATAAATTTCTTCTCATACCAGTAATTCTTCGTGTTCCTTTTTTAATTCTTTCTTCAATTCATAATCATCTGTGTACATGCATGTCTATATAATTTTTTCATTAAGTTTTTCCAATGTGGCCCCCACTTTTTCTCTCTTGAAAGATGTTCTTAAATGATTCTTTGTTCCAATTCCTTAGTTCGAACTTCTAATATTGTAGTTTCTTTTGAAAAACAAAGATTGGGATTACATTGATTTTGCATCCTTTCCACCATTCCTCGTTGATGAGGTAGTTATTTGTCCCTCCACCACATATTTTTAAATTTAAAGAATGAATTGGTATGTCCCTTTTCTAGTTTGATGACCATACACATTAGATAGTTATCCAAGATAGTGATTGGTATGGTTCAAGCTTGTGCCATATTTGGATTGTCCAACCAAATGGCTAATAGCAAGAATCTATCCAATCTCGCAGATATGTTTGTAAATTCCACCTGCCTATTTGTCCAATTATATGTGCCATTGTGTGTTGGGTTATCCACAACCCCTATTTCTCCCACAAATTTTATGAAATCATTCATTTCTTTATTTATCTTATTAAGATCACAACTCTTTTCATTTAATTTCAATACTGTATTAAAGTCCCCCTAATTATATATTGGTTGTCCATATTATTTTTTATCTTGTTGCCAATAGCTATCCATGTCTCTTTCTTTTCTTTTGTTTTTGTTGGACCATAGATATTCAACAAGAAAAACTTCATTCTTGTGTTTGTCATTTCAACTACACATCCATCTAATGGGGGGTGACTTTCTATTGATATTACCCTCTCTTGTTGGGATTCCAAAGTACTATCATGCCTCATGCTCTACCCTAAGCTTCTTGATAGGACCCTATCATTAATCTATTGTATTTCACAAATTTTTCTGCTTCATCTTTGGGAATTTTTGTTTCTCAAATAAGCACCAAATCTACCCTTCTCTTTTTAGGTGATGCTTCACTAAGCACCTCTTGTTGAGGTAATTGAGGCCCATGACATTCCATGTTAAAATTCTCATTCCCTCCAAGAGAGGGTGCTCCTCTCTTATTCTTTTAAAAAAAATCTTTGATGTTTGTTAGTCCCTTTTCTATTGCCTCCTCTTCTCTAATTTGTCTAATTGATTTCCTTCCTCTTTTTTCTTAGATTTTTTGTTCCCAACATCCTAGCCATTGATTGACTTACGCTCCTTTGCTCAATTATCTGTTAGAATTCATGAAATGCAAATCCCATAAGCCCAGTTATCTTCTGCAAGAATACCTATCACACAATAAGAGAAAAATGAACAACAAAGAGAATTGAAGACAATTAACAACAATTGAATGTATTGCTTTTAAATTGCTTGAGTTACAATGAAGGATATGACATCCTTATAAAGAAATCTAACTCTAAAAATAGAAACCCTAAATGGTGGAGTCTACAAGATAGTCTGAGAGTTAAAATAGAATGCATGAATCAGTCATGTATCCACAAATAAACATAATAAACTAATTAACGCATGAAACTCTCAAAATTCTAAACATAGTTTTCTTTTCCTAGTTTGCATTATGCATGGAGATAGATATTTATTAATTATTCATAATTAATTAATTTACTAACTAATAAATGCCAATAATTAATTACTAACTAAGGCATCGATTATTTAGTGAATTAATGCAATTAAGTGAATAATTAATATATAAATTATTTACTCCAACACCCCCCCTGAATGCACAACTGGGAGAGAGGCAAAGATGTAGGAAAAAACATGCAAAGATGAATGCAAGATGGATCCCGACCTAAAGCCTGATGAGGTACCCATGAACAAACATGCAAGTTTCTCAGAAACGGAGCAAAGGAGAAAACCTAGTGGGAACAAAACTCCCCTCCAAAAGAGAAACAAAAGAGAGTACAAAACTAATGTCTCAAGAGACTCTCTCAATAACATATGTACTACTAACCCCCCATGAGAGAGGATCGAGGCTCCAAATCCCCCTAGAATGATAGAACCCCTATGCCGATGATCAAACCAATGTGGCTCCAATGTGGAGGAAACAAAATCAATGAACAAAGAAGAGGAAAACTTGTATGTAAGGCAAAATTGGAAGGCCTGGATGCTGATCAAAGGAGAACGCATGATGATCCTGAAAAGGAAGCTCCAATGATGGTGGGATAATAGATGTGTTGAATTTGTCATCTAAAGGGAATGAACATCCTCTAATATGTCCTCAACAACTGCAGTAGTGGGCTCAATGCATGGAGCTACAATGTCTGATGGTGCTGAAGAGGAATCCTGTTGAACAGATGCAAACTCAACAGGAGGAGGAGGTGTAGAAGTCACAACACTGGTCTCAGGAACAACACATAAGTTCAAGTGACTTGAATTCACCTCAACATGCTCTCTTGAAAAAGGAAAGGAATTCTCATACAGTGGAGAATATGGACCAAAATGAGAAAAGGAGTACAAGCAGGAAGAATGATCAATTGTCCCTATAGCAACAATGTCTCCAATCTCACTGTTTGTGATGTGGACTAAATCTTGTGTAAACTCAACTGTCTTCCTCGTCCCATTACGAGCAATCTGATAAATAGAGAGAAGGTTACTAGACAAAGATGGTACACAAAGTACATCATTGAAAGTACCATCATCAATGTCTATATAACCCTTCCCACATACTGTCATAATAGTTTTGTTGCCCATCAAGATGTGTGGTGTAGGAGAAGCCTGAAAAGATGAGAAAATATCCTGAGAAGATGCCATATGTTGTGAAGCACCTGAATCCAGTAGCCATCAAGAAGAGGGTGAACTAGTGGTTGCACATAATGCATGACTCTTTTCATTCGACTTTCCATCTGTCTAGAATGAAAGAGGAGAAGAAGAACTATCAGTAGAAGAAGAAGGAATATTGCTCTTTGCAAGAAGAGCAGTCAAATCTGAAATCTATTTCTCATATCCATCAAACTTCTTTTGATAACAATATGATTCATTATGACCTTGCTTTTTACAATAAGCACAAATAGGTCTTTCTCTCTTCGATGATTCTCCCTTAGGAGAAGGTGAACCAGAGGTGTTTTGTGAAGTGGAATCCTTTCCTTTCCCTGTGGTCTTTGGATTCTATTTCTTTCCTTTGTTAGATGAAGCCTTCATGTTTGTCTGAGGTGGAGTAGTAAGAATTGTTGAAGCTTTTGAAGGCTTCAATGTACCCATCTGTATCAACTTGGATTGTTCTCTCATGAGTTGAATGGAAAATTCATCAAGAGAAGGCATGGTGTAGTTAGAGCCCATGCCATCCTTTGTAGCATAGAAGGTAGAAACAAAGACAAAATAATTCAGACCAAGCTTTACAAGAATAAAAAGGATCAACCTGTCATCTTTCTTCTCAATACCTGACTGCTTTAACTGAAGCCTCAAGGACTTAGCTTTTTTAAGAGGTCCTGGATCGTGTCAAAATCAGAAGGATTAAGACATATCAATTCATTCTCCAGCTGATAACTCCTGACTATGTCCTGCTTACCAAATAGGAGCTCAAGTTGTGCCCAAACTTCCTGCGGCGTATTGCAAGACTCAACATGAAACAAGAGATCAGGAGAGATATTCATGCAAAGACTTCCAAAGGTCTCATTACATTTGTTGAACCATTTCCTCTTTTCTATAGCACCTGTCGGTTCGAGTTATGTACCCTTGGTGACTTGATATAACCCCAACTTCATAAGAGTTATCTCAATGTGAGACTTCCACTCGAGAAAATTAGAAGTGGTAAGAAGAGGCATATTTATTTTCTCCATGATGCTGGAAAAAGTACAAAACTAGACAAGAAAAAATACAATAATAGAGCCCAAAATCAAAACTTAATACCTTTGAGAACAAGTATTGTGGAGCTCGGATCACAAGAAGACTGAATAGGACCAAAACATGCATTGTTGACTTTAGAAGGAAGAAACATAAATCTAGTAAAAAACCTGCAAATAAGGACCTAATATTTGGATAGATCTCTGAATAAGATTTTCGGCGACATTTCGTTTGTGAAAAAACGGAGTTCAGATGCACAAGATATGCCCTCGGGAGTGCAAACAGAAACTTTTGACTTCAACTAGAAAAAAAGCCTACTAACTGAAAAAATCAGAAAAAATAACCTCCAGAAATGAATCCATCTCAAAAAGAGCTTTCCGACAATATATGGTTTGTCCAATTTCACCTCTATATGCTCAAGTTATGAGAAAAATACCAATTGTTGCTTTTTTGAACTTTGAAGGGCTAAAAATAGAGAAAATCAACTAAATTTAGAAGAGCTCCACATTTAGTGGGTCCATATTGCTGATGTCAGCATGATGTAATGCTAACATCAGTGCTGATGCAATGTACTTTTGTTGCAAAGGGTTGACTTTCTTTTTTTTAAATTAAAAAAAATAACCTTTTTGTAAAACATGCACCCACTTGATTTAAAACCCACTGGGCGAATTTGGCGGAATGGATACCCCTTAGTCCTTGGCTCTTCGCTGAAGAGGTTTAGCCTATTGGCTCGTGCCCCCATATCAGGTGGCAAAAAATACTTCGTAAAGGCCCTAACCGGGCTGGAAACTCGCGAGCTTTATGCCCTTGCTGGGTTGTCATGCTCGTAGGTCTGAACCTCCATAAAAAATTAAAAAAAACCCAGCAATCAAAAAAACAAAATTAAAAAAGTTTTTGACGCAGGTGCAGGTACGACCATATGGATTTTTGTGCCTCGAAAAAACATGCCAATAAAAAAATCATGCCCCTAATGCCGAAAATAGGCAAATTATATATCAAAATTCATGGAATTAGCCTCCTAAATCCAATTGTGAGGTCGTTTTGGGCCCAAAATGCTTTGAATTTTCAGGTACTCTCTAGAACAGAGAAAAACCCTCGAACTCCAAACCCTTGCAAAATGGATTTTGTAGATTGGATTTCAGTGAAACGAAAGATGATCCTGACTTTCTCGAGCCTTCTGGAACTGATGGTGAGCTCCAAATTAACCCAAGGTGAACAATTTGTTGTTTAATGCAAATAATCTCCAAAAAAGCGAATAGGAATCTTTAGATTTGGAGCTCTGATACCATGTTAGAATTCGTGAAATGTGAATCCCACAAGCCCAAATATCTTCTGCAAGAATACTTGTCACACATAAAGTGAAAATTGAACAACAAAGAATAATTGAAGACAATTAACAATAATTGAATGTATTGCTTTGAAATTGCTTGAGTTACAATGAAGGATATGACATCCTTATAAAGAAATCTAACTCTAAAGATAGAAACCCTAAATGGTGGAGTCTACAAGATATACTGAGAGTTAAATTAGAATGCATGATTCAGTCATGTATGCACAAAAAACATAATAGATTAATTAATGCATGAAACTCTCAAAATTCTAAACATAGATTGTTTTTCCTAGTTTGCATGCATTATGCATGGAGATAAATACTAATTAATTATTCATAATTAATTAATTTAGTAGCTAATAAATGCCAATAATTAATTACTAAGGCATTGATTATTTAGTGAATTAATGCAATTAAGTGAATAATTAATATATAAATTATTTACTCTAACATTATCCCCAGCTCATCTTGATTTTAATCAATTCCCTGTTCCCAATCTTCCCAATCTGAGTTGTCTACCATAACTTCCAAAGTATCTTCTTCACATCTATTCTTAGTGTATTGTTCAACTCTCTGGGATTTAACTTCAGCAATGGGAGGGGATATGTTTTGTGTTTTATCCATTTTTAGGGAGTCTCTTGATGCCACTGGTTTAGATATTCCATATAGAGAATCTGTTGAGACTTTTGTAGGATGGGGACATACTTCTTTTTATCTTTGCTCACCAACCTTCAAGTTTGGTTCCTTAATCTTGTTGATATCATTTATATCCTTATCCTCCCTCAATTGGATACTACCTTGATCTCTTTTGTTCATCATTTTTTGGTTTGGGTACCCAAGTATTGCACTTTTTAGGTTTTCTCTAGCAATTATCTTCCTTGTGATCTTTGCCTCTGCACCTTAAAAATATTTTATCTTCTTTTATTTTGCCCTTTTGAACCCAATGTAAATCATTTGTGCATAGCCTAATACATTTGGGTATTTGTTTGATAGCCACTATCTGAATTTTGGCATATAAGTATGAATCTCCTTCCATTATGTCCACATCAATGTCCATTAAGGTGCCTAATGACCTGCCTATCTTCTCAATACATGCTTTTGCACAATATTCCATTGACAATTTGTACAATAAAATCCAAATTGGTTTATTAAATAGTGTCAATTTGTCGGTAGGGTTGCATAATGATTTGTAAAACTAGGGTTTCACCAATTAAGATAGTAAAACCACTAATTTTACTTGGGAGACCATCACATTGAAAGAGGGGCAAATCCAATAGATCTAACCATAATCCAAATAGGAAAAGGACTGAAATTCTGATTAGATTCACTAGTTTTTAGTTTGCCTCCTCTTTCTAGTTGAAATTTGGATGTGAATTGTGAAACTAGGGCAAACAAGGGATAAATGGAGTAAATTGACAAAGACAATGCTAGGAATATCCAACAGAGCCACAAGCTGGGATTTGGGCAAAATAAGAGATTCAGAACCCGCTCTCGAAAGTTCGAGCTGATTTTTCAGGATCGAGTAGTAGAGATTCGCCCTGGTCCTCCGACTTTTGCTTCGTCAAAAGTTGAACTTGTTTGTCATCATCAACTCTATCAAAATCTCAGAGTATAGCCCCCAATCCAATTTCTTGCACACAAAAAGAGAGAAGAAAGGGTTGTGGATAGAGGTTTACCTTAGGTCAAACCCCGATTTAGGAATTAACCTTGAATTGAATAATGTAAATATCAAAGTAAAGGCTAGGAGATATACCTTAGATCTGCAATTGTTTATGGAAGGATTGATGATGCAATTTTTCTTTGAATGTAATCACAAATGTTGAATGTAATGGCATGACAAACACATGAACATGAAAGACCTAATCAAACACACATGCTTGCATGAAGATTGATGTAACTTTTCTCTATAATGCTTGAAGGATGAAATGTTGCCTTGAATGCTTGAGAATGTTGGATGATGAATGCTAGAGTGCACGAGTGTTAGGTATGAAGTCTTAAATTGCTTCTTCTAGGTCTAAAATGAATTGACATGATGCCTTTATATAGGATTCCCTAGGTAAATTATCGATTAGGCCAACCTCCAATAGTCAAGTGTAGCCATGGGGACCAAATTCCATCAAGGGGGGGTGCCTATCAACATTCAAATTGGGTCCACTTCAAGGGGAACCAACACGTTTTGGGGTACCCTGGTCTAGGACTAAGGCATTCCATGCCTCAGTCCTCCAAAAATAGAACCAGTAGATGGGAAATTAGAAATAGGCAACCTCAACACGGGGGTCCACCTAACAGTGTCAATAGGTGACATCAAGGTTGGAGTAAAATGAGGCCAAAATGGACCTAGGGAAATGAAAACGAGACACGCTAAAGTAGGAGCACAAACATGAGGTTTGAATTGTACTAGTTACAATTTACGATGCTTCAGGTTGAAATTCAAAAACCATCATTGCGTATATAATGGATAATTCCTCAATTTTCATAGACCGCCTTGCACTACCCTATCCCTTTCTTTCATAGAAACACACACTACAATGAAGAAACCATTCAATAAAAATTTAACGATCTACAAAGTTTTCCACTTTTCCTTGATCCGTGTTTAATGGTTTTCCTATCATATGTGGGTCCAATGAATAGACATATGATTGCTAATTCCTATAGCATATTGGTGTCTTCCTCGCTTTCTTTAGAAACATCAATTGTTTGAATAAATTTATGATCCTCTATGGAATATGTTTGCGATCTTGATGTATTTTCGTTTTCAATTCCCTACTTTGATGTGCCATTTTCATCTAGGCATTGCAGGCTCTTCATTTTGGAATAATTTATATGATTTTTGTATAACTTATAAGGTTCGCGTTCAAAATTCATTAGGGTAACCTACAAGACATGATGCTAGGAGAAAAAAAATACTTTCAAGACACAATGTTAGTAGAAAAAATACCCATTGGAAAATTTGAGAGAAAACCTTGGATACTAAGATATGCAAAAAGTTAGATCTTGAAAATTTAAAAAATCTAATAAAAGTAAAAGAAAGTTAGCTAGGGCATAAAAAATTTAGATCTTTAAATATTTCCCCTTTATTTTGGTATCAAACCAATCATGATCTCTGAGGAATTCAACATAATTGATCACTTTAGGAAGTACAAAAGAGTGAATTGTTTTGAAGACAGAGCATAGCCCAACTACTCTAAGATTTTTTCCAAAAATTCTAAACCTAGTCTCTTTATATTTTTTATTTTCAATTATTGCATCAACATTTTAGATCACAACATCAAAAATAACTTCAAGATTGAAATCCAATAGGGTAAGCGTACGAGTAGCTGTTATAGCTAACTTTGCACACTCATAGATCTTAAACAATACATCAAATTTTGACAACTTTTTTGGTTGTCTCTATTTTTTACTTAATTACTTATAGTTATTGTTTTGACTTGTGAGATTCTTCCAAGATCAAGAGCTCAATGAAAAGTATAAAATAGAGAGACAAAATATAGGACAAGAATAAACTGTATTCTCATCAATAGATAAATGATCAATTTGTTCAATAGTTGTTACATACAATGTAGATGAGCCTTCTTAATTAGGCAAGGCTATATGGATATGTGAGCACACAAACATGACATGTGGCTCAATACGAAACAAGGGTAGGTAGGAAATAGGTGTGGTAGGCAGGAGAAACAATAAAATATTCCACATGAGGTGGATCACCCACCAAAGGTGGAATTATCACTCCACAATAAGTGGATATGATAAAGTAGTAACAAGATCACACCATAAAAGGTGGAATTCTCCTACATACACTATCCCAATGTGGCACAAACACCCAAGTGTCTCATACCCAGACTACTATGAAATGTATTGTCCCAAGTAAACTTAAGTAAGGTGTAATAATATCCAACGTGAATAAATAATTACACCAACTCCCCCCCTTAAGTGCAACTTAGGGAAATGTACTTAAGTCTACAATGCAACTAAGCAATGCAAAATGGGTCCTGGCTACGAGGCCATATTAGGTACCCATGTACAAATGCAAATGCATGCAAACCAATGCAATGAAATCTCTCATAAAGCGGGGAAAGAGAGAAAACCCCAATGGGAAAAAACCCTCCCCCAAAAGAGAGATGAAAACTATACAAGAGAACTCTCATAGAAGTATGTGAAGGACCAAACCCCATGTGAGGATAATGTCCCCCTCATATGAGAGAATAAGAGAAGCTAGGTAGGCCCCCCTCAATGTAGAATCTACACCAATGATGGTAGCTTGAGAATGAATGAAAAAATTGCTCCATGAACATCAAACAATGTTCCTACCCTTGGGAAGAAACAAAACCAAAGGTGTATCCATGAAGTATCCCCAATCATGAAGGGAAGATGTAGGGAAAAAACTCATGATGAATGAAGTCTTTGAAAACTGCTCAAGTGTCCCCATGTCAATGTTGAAAGATACTCCTCCAAAGGTGGTGAACTGCTCCACACTGCTGAAAAAGACACTCCAAGATCTAGTGAAGATGAATGTAGAACAAATCCCAAAGACTCACATGTCTCCTCTAAGGATAAAGAGACCTCCTCCAATTGTTGTACATAAGAATCCACAATCATGTCAACCTCAAAAGAATGATCATGTAGAGAATGAACAAGAGGGTCAAAGTGCTCCCTCGCAACAATCAAAGAAGGATCATCTCCATCAAAGAGAAGATGAATACCATCAATGATGTCTCCCAAATATGTAATGTAGGATTCCACAAACAAACCTGCAATGTCTATCAAGTACTCACCCCATGAAACTAAAGCTGGAAGACATGAAATATCATGCTGCACTGAATCACAAGAAGGCAAAACTATCGGACTATCCACATCGTCAGGTGCAATAGGTGATGTGATATCAATATGAGGAGATGAAACACAAGGCTCAAGAATGGGGTCACATGTGAGAATCCCCAAGTTCAAGTACCCAAAATTCTCGTCAAAATTTGAATCATCACAAGAAGTGTGATCATCATATGTAGAATCATATGTGAAATCATCCTCATCAACAAAATCTGAAAAGGAGTATAGTTGAGATGCATGATCCATCACCCCAGTCGCAATGATAGCTCTAGTCTCCAAGTCTCTAATGAAAACTAACTCAGGTGTGAACTCCACAATTCTCTTTGTTGCCCCATGTGTGATTTGATAGATGGAAAGGAGATTGTTTGTCAAATGGGGTACACACAACACACCATTGAAGGAGTTATCCCCAATGCCAATAGTTCCTTTCCCAATCACATCCATGTATGTATGATTGCCCATCAAAATCTACAACATGGTGCAAGGTTCAAATGAAGAGAACATAGATTGCGAAGAAGCCATATGATGAGAAGCCCTGAATCTAGAAGCCATCTCCCTGAATCATGACTTGTAGTAGTACAAAGATCTTGACCTTTTATTTTCCAAAAAATGTGAGTCTTCCCACTTGTTGAAGCCATGAATGCTTTCCCTTTCCCATTTCAGTGTGAGGAAGTGGAAGTTGATGAATCCTCCTTCTTGTAGGCATTAGGCAAATCGATGTTGTGCTTTTTGAGGACATGTGTGAGCTCATCAATCTTCTTAGAATGGCAATGACGCTCCTCATGACCAACCTTTTTACAATAGGCACAAGTAGGTCTCTCCCTCTTTGGTGAATTGTCCTTCTTGGAAGAGGATGAATCTCCTTGTTGTGGAGAAGGTGGTGCTTTGTCCTTAGGCTTTGATTGCCATTTCTTCTTGTTTGAATTGTCCTTTCCTTGATTTCCTTTGTTCCCTTGATTTGCCACTAATGCTCGAGACTTAGAAGTCTTAATAATGCCCATGCTTATCAACTTAGTTTGTTTCATCATCAACATTTTGGCGAAAGCATCAAATGTAGGCATTGTGTAGCTTGAATCCATTGTCATCCTATGGGTTTGGAAACTAGAAACAAATGTTGCATATTCTTGTGGAAGCTTGCCCATCAAATTGAAGATCAATTGAGTATCCTTTTTATCAATGCCACAATCCTTGAGTTGACCCTCAACTCTTTTGCCTTAGTAACATAATCTTGTATTGTATCAAAGTTCTTGGGATCTAATATGGTGAGATCACTATCAATTTGATATCCCCTAATTTCATCAACTTGACCATACAAGTCTTGAGACTTTTGCCAAGCATCTATAATTAACGTACATTTTTCAATATGAAAGATGAGATCCTTTGATACATACTTTCTTAAGGTACCAATTTCCATGATATTTTTAGCGATCCAATCCAAGTGAGTAACAGGATCAGCCTTAAGATCAGCGGGAACAACAATAGTTCCATCAATGTAATAAGTTAGTCCTTTTTCCATAAGTTTACTCCATGCATCAATTTTCTAAGTAGCATAATTATGAGGAGTTAAGAGAGGAAACTTAGGAGAACCTATAGCAGCAAAAGGAAAGAACACAAGAGAACAAAAGCACAATAGACACCCCCCCAAATTCAATCAATCAAAGTACCCCCTCCAAAAATGATGATTTTGGCACTTTATATGTAATGCGTGTACAATAGGCCACTTTCAAACAATGTCAAGGTGGACTTCTAATTTTGTTTTACAACTTCCCCAATAGGCTAAGAACTACAATGCAAAAGACTAGAAAGATAGATCTATGCAATACAAGTGCCAAATTGGCCAAAAAAGACCATATGTTGAAAGTACAATTTCTACTCAAAATCACTACAAAATTATAGGATATTATGAAAGTAAATGAAAAAATATGCACTTTAAAAAAAACGGCCCTTGAAAAGGAGTTCGTATGAGCCCAAACGGAGTCCGAGAAGTTGCAGAAATGGGGATTGGATAGGTATAGTCACCAAAAACTGAGATTTATGAAAAATATATCCATCAAAATCAGAAAACAATGCCACCACAAGAAATTACACAAAAAATTATCTCATTTCAAAAAAAATTACACCAAAAAAGAAGCAAAAATGAGCAAGATATGGCCATTTGACGTTGAACTGCAAAATCAAAAGGCTCAACGAGAGGGGACTGATAAATTTTTGAAAACTAATGATGTCATCAAAACACTGTGTTAAATTTGATGGTCATATGGCCATCACCAAAACTTCGCCTCCCTACCCATGTGGCATCTGTACAGTATGGACGTGGACCAACCAAATGCTGCCAAGTGTTGTACGGAGTGTATAGAAAAGTTGAATGGTCGGTCGATGTGGCAGTACACAGACATGTGACTTGACACTTGCATGGCAGTACAGTTTAGATGACGTGTCCTATATGGAAATGATGTGGCGCCGATGTGGACTGTTGCGCTGTCAATGATTGTGCAAGAACATGGCAGCAGGTGTATAGGTCTAGGTGTCTGCATGGACTAATTCTTGAGTGCCACATGGAGCCTGTTATGGGTAGCGTGGCGATCTGTGGGAGGCCATGTGGCCTTTGCTTACTAATGTGGGAGCAACATGAGCTAGGAGGTGGTAGGTTGTGGAGAGCAAGCCCAACGACAACAACCAGAGGTGTAGATTGTCGTCGGTGGAACAAGCCCGACCAAGAAGGAAGGTCGTAGGGCACCGACGAGAGATAGTGGGCCGGCACGAAGTATAGTGGTCGTCGGAGGGACCGCTGGAAGGAGATGCAGCGACGATCGTCAATGGAGGACGCAGGGGTCCGACAGGTGGTACGACCCTGCGTGTTGCACAGGGTACAACCTCTGCAAAAAATGAATGCGGTAGAGTACGGGAGGGGGGTGGTCACGGGACCCCCCTAACAATATAATTTTTTTGATTTTTTTAAAATAAAATTTTACATACCTAATAAAAACTGCAATTTTTTTTTTTGAAAAAATATGAAATTTGTAGAATTTTTATTTTTTTTTGAAAAATCGTACCGTACTGCCCTAGTTGGGCAAAATTTTTCCTCCAAGCCCGAAATTGACTTTTCACCTAATATAGGCGAATTTATAGTCAAAATTCTTGGAAATGGCCACCCGGACTCAATGGCAAGGTTGGACCTGGTCTAGGACACCTCCAAAAGATGTTGTTCCTTAGATCTACCTCTTGACATCGCAATAAAATATTTCCAAGACAAATCAATGATGCGCTAATGGCTCTAATACCATGTGAGATTATTGCCAAGATCAAGAGCTCAATGAAAAGTACAAAATAGAGAGGCAAAATATAGGACAAGAATAAACTGTATTCTCATCAATAGATAAATGATCAATTTGTTCAATAGTTGTTACATGCAATGTAGATGAGTCTGCTTACATAGGCAAGGCTATATGGATATGTGAGCACACAAACATGACATGTGGCTCAATAAGATCACACCATAAAAGGTGGAATTCTCCTACACATTGTCCCAATGTGGCACAAACACCCAAGTGTCTCATACCCAAACTACTATGAAATGCATTATCCTAAGTAAACTTAAGTAAGGTGTAATAATATCCAGCATGAATAAATAATTACACCAACATGATTTCTATGTAATAATGATGTGTTCTGACTTATGAATAGTAACAACGTATATAGGATCGTAAGGCTGGGGTCTCATGGAGGGGGGCTTCCTATAAAATAGAGCGGTTGCTGCAGAGATTTTTAAGAATTTTTTTAAGTGGGTGGTCCCATGAAATTTGTAGCACAGTTCTGCTAAAAATTTAAGCTTCTAAAATTAAGGAAGTTGGTGGTCTCATGGATACATAGCTTTGTCTTCTATTCTTTCTGCATTGAGAAAAACAAGTTAAAAAACTTATTTTCCCTCCAAATTATTTTTTTAACAACAATCTAAACTTAAATAGAAAGAAAGAATTTTAACATCCATGAGGCTAAGATAGCCTATGGGACAACCTGTCCAATCTGGGTCGACTTTTGAAGATCCAATCTTTGCTTATGTAGGCTGATGATGAGTGCTCCTAGCTTCTCAATATACTCTTTGCTAAACAGATTATACCATGTGTTAGCAGTTAAGAAATTGACAAACTTTTCCCTGCTGTCTTTAAGTGATTCACGCTCCAAGATAAAGTGTTTTTCAGTTCCCACACTCCCGATGGTGCAAGATGGGTAAATTCTTTCTTCCCAAATCTCTCTTGGCCTTTTCCACAGCCTGGTCTCACATCGAAGTTGGTGAGAGTTGGTTCTAAGCTGAGCAATTAGAATTTTAGTCCTCTGTGATATATTAGCCCTTATATAGACTTTTTGAAGATGATCATAATTGGGGTTGAACTCATTGATATAGTATTGTTTCTTCCTTCCTAACCCAATACCCCAAATTTTCTTGTAGAACTTATCAATAATGAAGACCTTTATCTCCTTGCTATTTGTGGGGCATGAATTCAAATAAATATTCCATTTTTTCAACCATTTGATGTTTTGTTGCATCCACGTCTTCTTCCTTTTGTACAATATGCCATTGACAACAACCTTAGTCCATCTATCGTCTCCCATTTGCTCGGTTCTTTTTAAATAACTAATGAGATGCACCATAGATCATATGGGACTTTACTTTTAATTTTGAACTTGCTTGTGATTAAATGTTTTTGAATTCTCTCAAAATTTGCTTCCATTGAGAAACCGAGGTACTGCTGGCCCAAACTTCACAGCCATATAAAATAACTGGTAACATGTAATGATGTAAAACGTTCTAAATTCAATAATAAAACGAAATACTCTTTATTCTTAAATAAACTCATAATTCCTTTAATAAGTCTATTTTCTTCCATTATTTCATTCTTAGCTCTAAATGATTATTCTATTGATATCATAACATACATCAGATTTCTATAAAGAGATAAAGATTCTTTATTCAATAGGAATTTGTAAGTAGTATCTCACTCATATCTACATGCAATACTTAGGACTTTCCAATGCCTTAAGTTCATACAACAAGAAAAACATAAAGTAAAGGATGAGCTGCATCCATTGATTTGCAATCCAAAGCCATCTTCAATGCAATCTTTAGAATGAAGACGAGAACAAGATTCAGGTGCTTTTTCCACCCAACCTTGAACCTTACACTTCCTTGGAATTCTTCGTCAATCAAGAATACCCGACCCTACACGAATTCTTAGCAAAAAGAATTCAATAGACAAGATGGAATCTGGTGCGTGCCTAGAATGATACATGTGTTTTTAAATTTCTAATTCCATAAAGAAACAAGCAAGATCAATCAAGGATATGGTAGAGAGTATAAAATATATCTATCTATTTCAATGGTCAATAAGTTACTCGACCGAGTATAATGCCATGCATAGCAATAAAATATAATTTGGAAAAACAAACTATTCTCTCTATGATTCCACATTCATCACACGTCCCGAAAGGTAACTTTCCCACAAACACAAACGCATCTAGCTTTCCTCTTGTTTGTAAGGTATTCAAAGAAGACAATCTTTCGCTTAATAGATAAAGAAGAAACAATCTTTCATTTACAACCAATTACATTTAATAAGAAAACAATCTTTTGCTTCTAAGTAAAACAAGAATAAGAATTAAAAATAAGAAGGTGTAACACATGTATGCATGTTTTGCATAGACAAAAGTAAAATTCAGAAATAGAAATTATGAGTACACATTCTTTTATCTTTTCTTATAAAATCCAAATAGCGTAATCATACATCTTATGGTTTCAAATTTCTAAGTTTAGAATGCATAAGTTCTTTATCTTTCCACATGTTTTTGACTATCTACTTCTTTTCTCGAATTTGATACTAACAGATGTTTTCCATGAACTAAAATGATAATTCTAATTGCACATACCTATATGGCTTTTTCAAATGAAATTTCATATAATCATTGTGACTTATAAGCAATCAACTATTCAGAAATAGAACTCTTTTCTTCACTAAAGATCTAAAACAATCAAATCTCAAAATAATTCTATTCTTATTCTCTAATAATAAAATAAATTATTGCTAGTTTAAGAGCCTACCTCTGAAATTCGAACCAAGTCTGATATGATCAATGATAATCTTCTCCAAATCTGTCTGCAATACGTCTAGATTTCCAATGCTTTTCCTCCTCTATGTTGTTCTATCACTTGAGTTCTCTCCTCTCTATTCTCTCACCTCTCTTTTCTATCCACTATTCTTTTTCTCTATTCTATTCTCACCAATTCTCTATATATTTCTTACTGTCTCTTCCCTAATACCGTCTCCTCTCTCTTTGTCTTTTATGTGTATTTTTTGTGTGTTTTCTGTTATCCTATTATTCCAAATTTATGTAGGTCATATGCTATGTTTCCTGCTATAATTTTGGCCTTACTCCCTTTGTTATAATTGTTTATCGTGCTACCCATGCAAACCAACTGGCACATCAATCAGTTCGCATGCCATGCAGTGTCTACCCCCAACGACTTTTACCACGTATGTAGTACGTATTCAACCTACAGACCGCATTCGAGTTCAATACAAACACTTAAGTGCTTGTTTGTGGCATGGTCGACATTATTATTGTTTTACTTGCAACAATGTTTTTTTTAAGTCTCTCATCAAGTCGACTAGTATCGACTCCCTCGTAAACATGCTTAGTTGACTTATGTCTTAGCATTAATAAATCCACCACCATAATGGTTATGTTACTTTTAAATAAATCATTTTTTTCATGTATATATATATCAATTCAAGTTTAATTATCTTTTCTTTTTCAAAACATTATATGATTTATATATGTATATATGTGTGTGTATATACTTCATATACACATATACATATATATGCAGGATATTTCATCCATTTCATTATGAAATTTATACATTATCTGCACACAAAATGCACATTCAATCATCAAAATACACGTATAATCATTTAAAAACATTAAAATCAATCTTTCTTCGAATTAAAGAAATGTCAATGAAGACTACTCATACAAAATTCATCATTTAAACAAACACTCAAATAAAGTCATTTAAATCATTCTTCTTTGCAAGATACAAATTATGAATTCTAATGTGGTGTGTGAGGTTCTCATCTATTCTAGCGAAGTCCATGAGCTAAAACAAGTCTACCTTAACCATGTTCTCGCCTTCATCCGCGCTCACCTATTTCTACATTCACTTGCACTCAATTGCTCTTTAGCGATGATGATCCCAATTTCATAATAAAATGAATGATCATTATTGTCCTATAATTGGAGGGGTTATTAACATCGCCACTTTTGAAAAGAGTTATAGCAAGTCTTGTAGTCCAATATTTAGGGAACCCATGAAGGATGATGTTATTGAATATTTTCGTGATGTGAGGGGCAAGGACTTTCATGCCCCACTTGAGATACTCTGCTTGAAGCTCAACTAAATCTTTAGATTTACCAACACCCAATTTCTTAATGTCCCATTTGATCTCTTGCACGGTGAAAAGATTTGTAGAAATGTTGACCAAGGGTGGGGGAGCCACCTCCAAATCATGTTCATAAAGTTGCCTAGCATAATGAAACCATTGTGTAGCTGTGATATTATTTTCAATCTGTTTCTTTTTTTATTGAAGCTCTTTCCAAAAAAGTTTGGTATTATTTTTGCTAAGAAAAATTAACTCTTCTCTCCTTGTAATCATAAAATCAACTTTCTTTTTCTTTAAAATCTGCTTGTAAGGTTTGACGCGAGTCTCTTTATTATTTGACTCTCTTAAACTTCTTCTAGCCATTTTGCATTCCTCATCAAACCATGCATTTACTGGGAAATAATTTGTCTTAGATTTTTTGTTTTTTGTTCTTTTGCACTTTGCGAAAGCCACATGGATTAGATTTGTTAACATATGACTGTTGAGACCATGAAATGTAGTTTTCTCCCCCTTAAGAACCCTCTCCAAAGTAGCCTTGAAGATACTAGTATTTTCTTGCGTCAAAAGAATTTTGCCCTTTGAATGTTGTTGGTGATATGGTTGATTTTTCTCCACATATTGCTTCTTTTTTGCCCATACAATACTTAAATAGGTCGGTCTGTGATATGATTTGAGATCCTATAAATGCTCACCAATCACCACTTCCTCAATTTTTTCACATAAGCTATGCGAGCAAATTGCGTAGTCAACTACACTTGTCCCATTGTAAGTGAAACTACTAGATTTTGTCCATCTAATCAAACCATTGTAAATAATTAAGTCAAAAGTTCCACAAAGAGTAAGCAACTCTTCCTCAAATTGGTTACATCCTTTGGTGTCTTTCGACACTCTTTCCCACTGATGTTTTTCCTCTTCTATGAGCCAAATAGGATTACAATCACCTTTACAACTGAGAATGCTAGCTTGTTCACTTGCAATTCTAGCATTGAAATCCCCCACAAGGAGGACCTCGCCAAGCTGAGAGAACACAACAATGTCCTTTTTTTAGGCAACAAAGGGGTCTTTGTTGTCTAGACCACATTACTTGTAGGTTTTTGAGACTTGTAGAGCAAAATAACATGCTGCAATTCTAATAAAATTGTAATTTTTTGAGATCTTAAACCATAAAAAACTGCTTATTGGAGTCCTCTCTTTCAAGCTGACTGAGATGCCCTTCTTTTTCTTTCACCAACACCATTATATCGTTGTGACCCTTGCCATTACCAACTGCTCTATTCCACTTTGCCATTTTTGAATACCCTTCAAACGTGGGAATCTTACAACCTTCGTGCTCATCAATCTCAACAAGACAAATAACGTCTCTACCTTCCGCAATAGGCCCTAACCCAGACCCACGTCTCCAAGGATAGCCTCTACAATTCCAACAAACTAGACTTAGAGAGGCCTGGGTAGACCTTGATTGCTATTTGTCTTGGGATGCAAGACTCAATTCTGAGTCTTCATCTCTATGTGATCGAATGGGCCTTGTTGCATTGTAACCAACTTCATTTATTGCTGCTGCTTTGTTGCTCTCTTGCTGCTCTGTCCTATTTTGGGGACCAAAATATGCAATAATTGCTTTGCCTCTGAACAACCTTGCTCTTTTCCCCTCATCTCTAGTTGTTCTAACCTTTGCCACTTCAACCCTTCTCTCTTCTAGTTGCCTCATAGTTAAATCTTCATCCAAGAAAAAACGAGTACCCCTCAAAAGTTGTTTCTTACTTAACAAATTTTGCTTGTTGCGAACACTTGGTAAGATAACTTTTAAAGGTCTGTTTTTCCCATCACATAGTTTGCCAATTCTCCAAGCTTTGGTGATTTGTCCTTGCCAAAGTAGCATATCTCTTAAGAAGTCTCTTGAAAGGTCAAAAGTGTGTTCATTTTTCCCATAATCTCTCACTCCCTTGATGATTACATTTGCTGCTCTACCTCGCCTTTCTTTGAGCTCTTTATCTTGTGTTTCGTCTACCTGATAAAATTTTTCCTTCTCCATGTTTGTAGTCTCTTTGTTGATGTTGGCCCAAGTTTTGGTAACTTCTAAGAAACTACTTTCTGCCTTCTTATTCATGCTTGACCCAAAGATTCCTCCATCTCAACATGAGATGCTTTGACATTAAACCCATCTCTATATGCTGCTGTGAAACTTTCAAAATTTGCCATTCAAAATATGTGACAAGTGGTAGATTTCATCCCTAAGCTAGTGGGGCAATTTCTAGCCCCACCCCAATTTCACCCTCTGAAATATGCAGTCCTAAAAAGTAGGAGCTGCTATTTCTTAGGAAAAAATTCTAAATAACCCTGTAGCATAATTTTTTTTGTTTCATGGAACCTCTTACTCCATAAAAATAGAAGCTTAAGCCCCCTCATAAAACCGCACCCTAAAAATAAAAAAATGATCATTTTCAAGAGTCATCAATACCTATTTAAAGATACCCTAATAACCCTACATTCAAAATTACCCATACTTAAAGCATAAATGTCTTTTACACTGAGTAAAGTTGCACAAATGACTATTGGTACAGTGGCTTTAAAAGAAACGCTGAAGCAAAGAGCATTGACTGGCCGTTAATGAAGTATAAACTATAACATATTCCATACCGAGGTACTCACACGAGGTAAAATTACAGAAAATAACTTATCTCTATAAACTACTCTGTGACACAGCATACAGAATGGAAACTGCACTCTTCTCTCCATCCTCTCTTTTCACCAATGATGAAGAAGATGAACTCTCAGGTACTACGGCATCACTAGACGTCTCATCTTTATTCATTTAGCCTTGTGTATGAATGCTATCTGAATAATTTGTATTTTTCTTTTTAACGCAGCAGGCTCAGATTCCGAGAAGTCCCAAACAAATACATTTGTGGAGAGAGAGCACTCATTTCCAGGAATGGTAATGTCTGCAAAACCAAATATAATATTCTCTTGTATTTAGAGAAATCAAGTAGAACAATCTTCTTCTTGTTCTTTTTCCTTTCCTAGTTAAATTTGCAGTATCCTGACCGTAGAGGGTTTTGAGGAAATGGTATGATTATATTTCCTATTCAAGAAAGTTTACATTTTCTGAGTTAATAGGTATCTTAAGATGATTGTAGGTCACAACGTTATAGATGTATGAAGTCTCATTTGTCCGATAATCATACATATTATTTAAAATGGTACCTACTTAAGCTTCTACCCATTTACCAAATTTGTGTTATACCAACCCCTGCACATTCGTTTATGCTGATGTACAGATTTGGAAAAGTACATTCTATCTGAGTTAATAGGTATCTTAAGATTGTAGGTCACAACCTTATAGATGTATGAAGTCTCATTTGTTCAATGATCATATATATTATTTAAAATGGCACCTACTTAAGCTTCGACCCATTTACCAAATTTGTATTATGCCAAACCCTGCACATTCGTTTATGCTGATGTACAGATTTGGAAAAGCACATTCTATCAGAGATACCCCGTGAGAAGAAAATTTAATATGGGACTACTTTGTTGATCCAATGAATGTGTATGACATGAGCTAGTTACGCGCTAGAAGACACATTTCATGGCATTGCTTAAACAAAGTGCTACTTTCCTGCCCTGCCTTAAGTGTTTTCTTATGACTTGAACGTTGGTTGAGTTGATCAAAATCTCTGCCCTTAATTATTAGGAGAGTAAAGGGCTTTAGAACACACGCATATGTTAGTATTGTTTTTATTAACGTGTTTAGAAACATTTAGTGTGAGCTGCAAATGGCCTTTGAACTTTGCTCATCTGTTTGACAAATGCACAGCCAGAGCTATACATATTACAGATTATAGTATTTGAATTAAAACAGGTCCTTACTTTGGGGAGCCCAAGGAAGAAATGACTACCAATAGGTAGGTCAAAGAGTATTGTCCCAATCAACATGCCAGCCAAGGCCAGCCTGCAAAGGCCATAAGAGCGCATAAATGCCCCAAGTTTGGTTGAACACAAATGCCCCAGGTGTAGGTGGATTGGCAAGGTTTGGATGACTTCGAAGCTTGGTCATGAAGTCAAGACTCAAAACCCAAGAGTATAAAATTTAAATTAGATATAAGAAAATGAAAATAAATCGTGTGTGGGCTTCTGCAAGGGGGTCTCATGCATTCGAATGATGTGTGGCTTGGCAATGAAAAAACAAACCTTATGTTCAAGTATACACATACACACGGTCTTGTTAGACCAAAGGGTGAATTTATAGGGCTCTGAGAATGATTTTCTGGCACAAATTTGCATAGGATCTGCAATATATGTCCAAGTGGTTTAATCTCTCAGTTCTTTGCAAAGGAGTGGAGCTTTCGTGTGTGATAGCCTGGGCGAGGAAATAGATTCTGATAAAGAGATCTCTGTAGCAATCTTGATCTTAGTAAAGTGTGTTAAACAGAAAACTGAACTATTTTAAAAGAGGATGGAAACTATGCTGTGGTGTAAGTATAACCTTAACTCTTGATAAAATTTGCACGTGTGTGGTGTAACAGTAAGTTGCTGTAGTTTGGGCACCTAAGGTGCCACGTTCGAGTCTCTTTGGAGACAGCTCTGATCATTTAAAAAAGATATTAATTCAAATTTTATCACTGAAGTTTTATTAACATAATATCAATATAATAATGAATTTGGTTATAAGATATCTTCACATGTTTTCTGAAACTCTTAGTTTAAACATTGTCCATATAGATGCACAAAAAATTGCTACAAATGCATGAACATCTGTTCACTGTTCTTCTATTTTTCATAGAATGTTTACTTGGACAATCTGTATCAGTATAAGGATGGAGAAAAAATCACAGGAAAATAGCAATGTGGGCAACCAATTTTATAAGTTGGTCTTGTTAGCATTCTAATTTGTCTCTTTTGACACAACACAACATGTCACAACATATAAGGATAAACCTCTCTTCAAATTCACAGGTGAAGCTCCTTGAAAACTAAATAGCAAAATTTTATCCTAAAGTTTAAACCTTAACCAATTAACAAAGTTTATCATCAAACAGGAGTTTTGCATAAATGAAAATAATTGAAATAAACTCTGCCCTATCTTTTGTGTTCTCAGAATATGAGCACGAGACTTGAAAGTTTCTTCCCTCACAAATGAGGTTTTTATGATTAAGACTTGCAACTGAAACAAAGTAAACTAGATCACCAAATGCTTCCAAATTGGCTGAAAACTGAAACCAGTAGATCCACATACACAGGAAAGGATTAACATAACTACTAACACAAAATCATAATGAAAGATCTCAAGAAAATGAATCATTTTAGAGACACTCAAAGTTACCACTAAAATGAATAGAAATATTGATACAAAGCGCAACACTGCTCTTTGTTTTAAATTAACTTAATAAAATTTAGCATGCTACACACAGAAAACTCAAATTGAATGCTCAAACGATTGTTTTTTTAGCATAAGCTTCACTTCAACTACTATTAAGAATAACTTCTGCCCAAGGCACTTATTAATAAGTTAAAGTGAAAAATATTTAGGGATTTTAAAATAATAATTAGCTATCCAAAAAAATTAAAGTTTTAAGGCAATCCCTAGAAATAAAGATGTTTTAAAGAAAATCTAATCCTAAACAAAAAAGGAATGAAGCAGCCTAAACATAGGTGCTCCTCATCTGCAAAAAACAGGAAATGATAAAAAATGGAATTAGCCACAAATAGCTAATTTGAAAGTTCCTTCGCTTTTGAATCTAAACTAGAAGAATTTGGCACAGCTTACGTTGGCATCTCATCATACCTAATAGCTAGTTGATCTTTCTCAATGTATTCTTTGGTGATGACAGTAGGAGTCTTGGGGATCATTTTCTCCTTATCCATTTGTTGATGAACAAAACTCTTGCAATTGCCAACCAATGACTGTAGCTCTAGCACCTTAATTTCAAGTATTGCCAATTTCACTACGACCTTCATCAATTCATCCATATTGTTTGCACTAAATGAAGAACCTCCTAAGCACATCTACACCAATTGCTCAAATCCAATTTTGAACTCTTCAAAGTTGTCATCCATGAACGCACAAGAAATGGATTACTAAAAGTAATGATCTACTATTGACAACTGGTAGTTACAAATATTTTCCTTGATAAGTTTTATGCGAACTGTAATTGCTTTAGCGTAAGACTATGCTTCCTTCTTCAAGCATTCATAGTCCTGACTCATAGGCATAGTTCAACCATAAATCTTCAATATCAGTCATGTGATCATATTTTTCCCCAACTCTTTCAATCATAATACCCTTGAATAAAAACATTTACTTTATAGCTCAATCTAAGATTAAAATTGGAAAGTTTTGCCCCGATATTTTTAGCATCTAGGGCATTGGCACACTTGTATGGAAAAACTTGCCCACAACTTGTGCCTCTTCCTGCAAAAACCATAACATTGCTAGCTGCCTACGATACTCCATCGATATTACGTAATCACTTGGATATTGAGGTAGCTTATATGGACACAAACCAAAATTGTAGATCCTAATATAGGTAAAAATGGAAAATTGGATAAATCAATCAGCCCACTTTGAAATGACCATCTTAGGCAACATTGAGATGTGGATTTGGTTCTGATTCTCTAAATCTCTTATCATTAGCATCAGTAAGACATTGGTAACCCTTTTGAAGTGCGTCATGTCCTTATTGTATTCCAACTGTGGGTGTTCCTTGAAAAAATGACCTATCTGTATCTTACCCAATCCCACAAAAGCCTTGGATTGAACTAGTGAGTAGACTTGATATGACACCATGTGAAAGGATTTTGTCTTAGAGAAATTCACCAATATGGTGTGAATGTTGTTATTGACAAGCTGCCCCAATTAGTGTATCTTTTCCCCTTGTGATGATACTTATAGTGCTAAGTAGCTAGATTCCTCCAGTTTCCTTACTATGGCCCAATTGAATTGATTTGGGCAAGAGTGGGCACTAGTCCGTGGACAGGATGGACAGGTTGCAGTCCTGCTGCCCTAGGTACTTTGTTGGTACAACTTAGACATATCCATAGGGCACTCAAGGTGGTAGGGCTGTGCCTGGCTGAACCTAGGTTGTGTTTAACCTTGTTGGGGGGGGACCCACAAGATAAAAATGCCATTAAACAGAGTATCCATTGTACGTCCAATCTGTCCTGTTTTAACAATAAAATAATAAATATGCATTTTCAACCCTAAAACATGAGTGAAAACCTACAAGTGTCCCAAAACATGTGCAAATGATTCGTTTCACAAACACAAGCCTGCACAAACATCCAATAGCATTATAAGCTGCCATTTTTGCATTTTTGAAGCTTGCTGTTTTTTTTCCAAGGTGAAGGATTGTAAAGGTGCCAAATACATTTGCTAAGTGCTAGGGGAGGGATCTAGCTAGCACAAAGGACATTTATTGATCAAAGGTAAGTATTTTGTGCAAATTTTTGAAGTTAAAAAGAAAAACAAGTTTTTTAGATTTTAAAAAAGCAAATATTTTGAATGTTTTGTTGTACTTGTTTTTATTTTACTTTACAGTTATACATGTTGTAGGGTTGTATTTTTGTTTTGTTTTATTAAATTACATACTATAGGGTTAAATTTTTTATTTTTTATTTTTTTTCTTATAACTTCACTCTATTTAGAATGGTTGCTAGTTGAGTTTCAATGGCCCCAAAGACAGACAATTCAAATATGATCAAGCTATCCGCTATGAAAATATATTATGATGGTTGAACAACTTCTAGGAGTTGGGGCTTTTCTTTGGAGTTGTAGTCAATGCATTATCTAGTATAAGAGTTTGTATGGTGGAGCGATAGCTACTTGTGTGCTATGACTGAACATGGAATTAGAGTTTGTCAAGGGGCAAACGAGAAGGGGCTGGCAAAAGAGCAAACTCTAGCATACATTAAAGAACAAGAAGAAGCTGATGCTGTGAGTGAGAGAGCCAAATTAAATTCTCATCCTTTAGCGAAGAAAAGATTAGGGAGGCCATCTATAGAGTCTCCTTCAATAGTGGCTGCCTCACATCCTTTTTTGGAGACATTTTCTATTCAAGAAGAAGATCCCACTCTTTATTCTTGCAAAAGAGGCTCATTAGATAAGGTATTTTATAATGAGGCGAGAGACAATGTAGATGAATATATTGCACATTGCATCTATGCCAATATCCTTACTTTTAGCATGGTGAGATAACCATATTGGTAGGAAATGGTGACAACAATCAATTGAACACCCTTTGGTTACACAACTCTTGGGTATGAGAAGGTGAACACCACCTTATTGGCAAATTTTTTTTTTGTGGAGTTACCAAAATCAATTAGGGATTCATGGGTTGAAATATAAGTGTCCATTTTTGATGGATTTTGCAAAAAATGGCCCTTAATAAATGTCATTGCAGTTTCCCCTAAAGAGGCAATGTTTTTGATGGAAATTGATTGTGAGGGGAAAGTGAACGATGCAAACTTCATTTCCAAAACCCTCATTGAGTCCATAGAGATGGTGGGTGTTGAGAACATTGTCCAAGTCATAATGAACAATGCAAAAAGTTGCAATGCAACATGTGTTTGTTTGAGGAAAGGTACAAGTATATTTTTTGAACACTGTGTATTGTGCACTCCCTTAACTTGGTGATGCAAAAGATTGGCACTCAAATAGTCTAACTATTTGAGTGGAGCCATGTATGTTTTGAAGAGTGACCTCAAAGGTTGTTATTATCGTATCAAAATTAGAGGAGGAGATGAATGGAAGACTCATTCAAGACAAATGATGGCTTCTTAGAATAGAAGGTGATGCCATTCAGGCTAATGAATGCCCCAAGCACATTCATGAGGTGAGGTTGCTGAATCCTGAAGCCATTTGTAGGCAAGTTTGTGGCCTTATATTTAGATGACATTTTTGTGCTCACCAAGATGAGGGAGCAGCATCTTCCACACTTGCAACAAGTTTTTTGTGCAACTGAAGAAGTTGCACATTAATCTCAAGGATTATAGTTTAATGCAATAGGAATTGATGTGCTTGGGATTCATGGTATCTCAAGATAGGTTGAGGGCAGACCTAAAGAAAGTGAGAGTAATTGTCAAATAATTGGCATCGTAGAGTGTCATAGAAGTCAAAGGTATACACAAGTTGGTGAACTTCTATAGGAAGTTCATCTTAAAACTTTAGTGATGTGTGTTCCTCAACCAAGAGTTGCATCACTACTCATTGTATGCAAAAGGGTGGGTTTGATTGGATTGTTACCATGTTCAAGAGTTTCAAACTCTTGAAGAAGTTTATAGTGGAGCTCATGTTGGCACTCCTTGATTTCAATAAGTTTTTTCAACTTGATTGTGCTTACTCTAGAAGGAAGACCAATTACATTCTTCAATGGGAAATTGATAAATGTCAAGAAGTACTCGGTATATATGGCTAGGAGTTGATGCATATGAGATGGGTATAGCACTTGGAGGGTTATTTCCTTGTGTTGAAACTAGTGATCCATGGGGACACGTCTCCCCTCCCACCTTGGGCCCATGTCTCCGAGACAGGGATGTCTCTGGGACTAGGAGACGGGGACGTGGTGTCCTCCACCCTTTCGTCACCACCGCCAGAGATGCCTCAACGTCTCCAAGAATCCTTGGAGACGTCTAGGTGTCTTTCGAGGGGTGGGGAGACGCGCAAAAGTCTCCCATCCAAACACTTAAAAAAAGCGTTTAAAATTTATAAATTTTTTAATTGTGAGCGAATTTTTGGGGTTAACCTATTCATGCCCTCTATGCATTACAAAACCCCTAAAATTATTGATTTCAGTCATATTTCTATTTCTGATTTTTTTTATCAGCAGGGTGAAGACGAGGAAAAACTCAGGAAAGAGCAATCGAAGGAGTGAAAAGAGCGAGTGCAAGTGTAAGAGGAGTGAAAAGGATCAAGAAGAAGAGGAGGAAGAGGATTCTACAACATTTTGGAGAGATTTTTCAAGCACAAGGTAGGTTATTTCTTGTTTTTTGTTTGTTTCATTTTCTGATTTTCGGTTTTTCTAATTTTTTTGTTGTTTAAACTTGTTTTTTCTTTGATTTGTTTCAAAATCAGATTTGATGTTGAATCTTAAATTTTGTTTTCAAAATTCAACATCAAATTTTAAATTTTAAATTTTGTTTTCAAAATTGAAATTTGTTAAACCAGGCTGAAACTACATGCTTATTGAATTATTTTTATTTTTATTTTGTGAAATGCAGTGTCACCATCACAATGAGCTCTCATGACACGAGTGAGGATGAGATTGAAATCCATTATTCAGATTTTGAACCTGAGGCTGAGGGGGGTGACCATTGGGCTGATCCTAGAGCCCAATCTAGTTCCATGTCAAGTGCAACAGCTAGGACAAGTTGCCCTTCCGAGTTATCGGCAAAGTATGCTAGGGGTCCTTATGATACTAAATCTCCTCTCAAACAGTTTGCATCAAAAATAGCAAGCACAACAAGGACAGGTGGGGGCACAAGGAAGTGGCAATGCAACATTTGTGGTCTTGCATGGTTTGGCAGCATGACTAGAGTCAATGCACACTTCGTTTTTTGGAGAGGAGAACGTGTGGATCCGTGTCTCTTTTTGGAAGAACCTAAAAACATTCAATACATAATTGAGATCAACAAGCTTTGGGGCATTCTTGATGATAGTGCAGTTGCAATTCCTACAACTTTGTCTAGTAGGGCACAACTTCAACAGAGCTAGCAAGTGCAACATACTTCTTCTCATACATTGCAAACGAGAGGAGTGATGTCTAGACCTTCATCCACTTCCACTTCCAGTGCCATTGCCCAATCACGAGAGGTTAAGGGGACAAGGAAACACAAGTTGCAAAGTAACCCCATAGCTGATTTGTTCAATGTGCAGCTGAAGGATGAGATAGGTGATGCCATTGGCAAGTTCTTCTTTGCCAATGGCATCCCATTTCATGTAGCTTGGTCTCCTTATTATAAGGAGATGATGTCAATGGTGGCGAAGGGAGGACCATCATATGTGCCACTAGGTGAGACCAAATTGAGGACCACGATCTTGGATAAGAACTATTCTAAGGTCAATGTTTTGATGGAGAAGATGAAGGCATGTTGGGTGGCTTTTGGATGCAGCATAGTTATTATGGATGGGTCCATTGTCCACTCATCAGCGTCATGGTTACATGTGCAAAGGACCCATACTTTCTCAGAGCAGTTGATTGTACAGGGCATTGCAAAGATGTTGATTTTCAGTTTGAGGTCCTCAGGGAGGCTATTGAGGAGGTTGGGCCACAAAATGTGGTCAAAGTAGTGACAGATGCAGCACATGGGTGTAGAGCTACAGGGAAACTTATTGAGGGAGCCTACAAATATATTTGGTGGACACCATGTTGTGTGCATGCCATGAACAACGCATCCAAGGACATGGGGAAGATTGACTGGATTAGAGGAGTGGTCAACGATGCGAGAGATGTGCAGATGTTTATCTGCAACCACCACACTTCACATGCACTCTTTAGGACCTTCTCGAAGGAGTTCTTGAAACCAGTTGAGATCAGACGTGCATCCTATTTCATTCTCTTGGAGAGAATGATTGAGTTGCAAGAGGCACTGCAACTCATGGTTATGACAACAGAGTCGAATAGGTGGGCCGAGGCCAAGACAAAGTAGGGGAGAAGGGTGAAGGAGATAGTGAAGAGTGATGTGTTTTGGACTGATGCAAAATACATAGTCTCCATTGTTGCTCCAATTTTTTAGGTCATCGGATATGGGGATGGGGATGCACCTAACCTTGGAGAGGTGTATGATTGCATCAATTCTATGCTCGACTAGATGAGGGTTGCTGTGCGAGTGAAGGACCCCACTTTAGCATTCTACAATGAGCACATTCGGTCAATCATTCAGTGCAGATGGGACAAGCTTAACACGCACTTGCATATGGCTGCCTATGCCTTGAATCCTAAGTGTTACAAGGCTAGGCTTGGTAGAGTTAACCGATTCAGGATGATGAGGTGAAGGCAGGGTTCTTTAGGTGCATAGAGAAGATGTATGATGCTAGAGATGCCTACATAATTCGCATTTAGTGGATGAAATTTGCCACTCTTAAGGGTTATTCAAACGCGACAAAGATGGATATAGAAACTATGGCACAGGAGGACCCACTTTTGTGGTGGAATTGTCATGGTCAGAAATCTTTGACTACCACTCTAACAATTTGTGTGCTATCCCAGGTTTCTAGTTCTTTAGCTGTAGAGAGCAACTTTTCTACATATAGCTTCATTCACTCTCTTAAGAGGAACATACTTACCTCTAAGAGAGCAGAGAAGCTTGTGGCTATACATAGTGCTTTGCGTCTCATTGACCGCAAGACACTTGTGTACAAAGAGAGTCTAGCGGCATGGTGGGATGTAGAGCTAGAGGAGCCATCATAGGTTGATGAGGATGTTACCACTTCAGATGCAGGGCTGGTTGGTGTTAGTTTGAGGGATCTTGACCGTGAGGAGTCCAACCGTTCCAATGATGAGGAGTTTGTAGATGATTAGAGGCCTCCGTTCACTACATTTTTACATTTTGATATTTGTACTTAAGTTTTATTGTGATATCATGCTAGTAATTCTAATGCAATTGCTACTCATTGTAATGATGTAATCATCTTTATGATATCAAATATTCATATTTTCGAAATAATAGAAATCTCCAATTTGACAATTTCATTTTTCAAATTTTATTTAGCATTCAAGAAATCTTCGTATTTAGTATTTCAAATTTTGCTATTTTATAATTTTACTAATTTTTTCCATAGTTTCATTTGAAATGTAATTCTTATACATCTTTTCACAACTAGTTTTTCAAGTACTATATGTATATCAGCATCACCACCCAGCCACCCCCCTACCGCCATCCCCTCGCTGTCCCCAAACTTAGGCCCTTTGTCCCCAAAAACAGTCTCCGCGTCCCTCTGTCCCCAACAACCGTGTAACACTGGTTCAAACAAAGGTTTGGCAAGTCAAATCAAGTGGTAGATGCCTTAAACAAAAGGAGTCAAGTTTTGTTGTTCATGATGACTGTTGAACTAGAGAGCATGGAGGGCATGAAGGATTTGTATGGGACATATCCTAACTTTGCAGATGCATGGAAGGCATGCATAGAGCCATTGGCTAGAGTTAAAAGCCTATTTGAAGATTACTTTGCACAAAGGGGATGGTTGATTTAGAGATAGTAGTTGTGTATTCTACAAAGTTCTATGATGGGAACCCCATTAGAGAATCACACAATGGCGTTGGGAGGTCATCTCATAAATAGGATGTAGGCTGTCTTGGATTAGTATCATTGGCCAGATTTGTGCATAGATGTGCATAAATTTGTTGAGAGATGCAGAATGTGTCAAGTAGCAAAGGGCTTGGTGTAGGACACATGGTGCTACAAGCCATTGCTAGTGCCTAATATGCCTTGGGAGGAACTTTCCATGGATTGCCTCAGATGTAGAGGGTTAATTGATTTTTGAGGTTGTTGATAGATTCTCAAAGACGACACATTTCATTCTTGGCATTCAAACAAATGATGCATAGAAAATGATGAATTTTTTTCATCAATTGCATAGCACTATTTTTGGTATAGATACTAAGTTCCTTAGTCACTTCTAGTGAACACTTTGGAAAAGGTTGGGCATGAGACTCATCTATAATTTTGTATACCATCCATTGATAGATGGTCAAACAAAGGTTGTTAGTCAAAGCCTTAGCAACTGGATGAGATGTTTGGTGTGTGATAAGCTTACATTGTGGGACTCCATGTTGGTGGAGATGGAGTTTGTATACAACTCAGTAGGCATGTCAGCTAGAAGAATGCCATTCTCGACTGTGTATGGGACATTGTTGAAGGGTTTCATAGACTTCTTGAAGGTGGATGAAAAAAAGCATATGCGAGTCTCAAGGTTGAAGATTTTATGCAACACGTGAAGGAGATTTCTGTGCAAGTAAAGAAACAACTAGAGAATATCAATGCTGAGCACAAATCATTAGCAGATATGCATAGAAGAGAGAAGACTTACTTGGAGGGAAAGTTTGTTGTGGCACCCTTGAGGAAAGAAAGCTTCCTTGGAGAAATTTATAACAAATAGAATCCCAAGAAAACTGGACCATACAAATTCTCTTAGGATGTGTATGTAATTGAGTTATCAGAGGGATTGGATATCTCACTGATATTCAATGTGTCTGATCTTTATTTTTTTATTGGCTGAAAGTTATTGCAAACTAAGAATTACCATTGCAGGAAAATATTGATTGTAAGAGGCAAATACTTGAAGAGTGGCAATATGAAATAGCATATATCCTTGATGAACAATTGGCAAGAAAGCCTAGAAAAGCGAGTACAAAGAGTATCTCATTTGCTGGAGGTGTAAGAGGCCAAAAGCCAATTTGTGGGTTAGTGAAATTGAAGAAGGCTGACTTGGTTGGCCAATCAATCTTTCACAAAAGCCAATTTGTGAGAACCAAGCTGACAAAATTTTCACCAGGGGTGCCTAATGCAGGAACCTCCCAGGGGTCAAGTAATCTTGCATTACCAAAAAAGTGTCTTTTTTCTTTTGTGTTTGAGCCCAAGGAGTGTACATTGACTGTTTTGGTTTGCAATATTGTGAGCTTAGGTTTGAGAACTTGAGGGATCAACTGTGGTAATGTGAAGGCCAAAAGTTGAGATATTGGTGTCACATAGGCACATAGGCTAAAATAGGCTATTACCGTCTGAATAGTCTGTGAATTCTTGTGAAACAACATAGTGTAGTGTGTCACTTGGATGCTGCATGTTGCCATGTAAGCTTGGAGAGGTCATGTAGGATCTAGTTGATGCCTTGGAAGAAAGTGAAATGAAGAAATCACCTAGAGGTCGATATTTGGATAACAAAAACCACCTTTTGTGAGTTACATGAGATGGCATAGTGTGTTGGATGTGCGTGAATGGCAAGCAAAGAGATGTATTGGAAGCAGTCAAAAAACCAACAAGCTAGAAAATGGGAGTTGAACCATGATGTGATCTTGAAGCTCTAGTTGCAAATTTGAGGTGTGAAAGTCACCTTTTTGCCTTTGCACTTGTGGGGAAGCTAAAATGTCATTGTATCAACTTAAAACAATTCAGTACCTTTAGAGCAGGATGTTGAAGTCTTGGGCTGAAGTTGGTGTTGAAGTCGAGATGTGATATTGCTATTGAAGGAATGGTAGGTTAGTCATAGGTTTGCTGAGCTTACAAAGGGGATAGAGTGTAATAGAGAGTCTTTGCAAGTAGGCTGAATATTGCTGGCTGGGTGATATAGGTTGGTTGGGTTCAATACATTTTGGAGTGGCCCATAGGGAATGAAATTCTTCTGCATATAATTAAAATAGAGAGTTTTTGTTCTTCCTTAGTCTTGTGCTTTCATTGTGTACTCTAGGCTACTGTTACCCAGTTGTTTATTTGGCCTACTTACTGTTTGCGTCACAACATATCACATTGAGACACCATTTTATTATGAACCTCTTTCTGGCTTTAGATATTAGGATTGATCAGAGATGGCTCGGAGCCTTAGTTTAATGTGCTCTATTTTTAATGGATTTTTTAATCTTTGATACTTGCAGTTCTAGAGAGCATATACTTGTATTATAACTATAAGCCTCCAATTGCTTTCTATGTCATGCTATATAATATTTGTAAATATTTGTAGAGTTGCTTGTGTTATGGGAGTTATAAACTAAGAGCATCACGAAACATTTTTGATTATTAGTGCAAATTAATAATTATTTAATTTCATTCCTTTCTTCTATGTATATGATTATGGTTTGTGAATTTATGTACATCCTAATGACTTCTCCAGTTTAATGCACAACAGTTAGGCATTACCAATTCGATTATAATTTTAACTGCAAACTGTGATAGAGAAAGAGGTCATGCATAACATTTTTCATGTCTATGTTGAAGAAGAGATAGTATTGCATTTTTTCACGTTTTTTATGTGCACATGTGAGCCATTTTTCAGTACTCTGGATCATTTTGGGAATTTATTTTCTATGTCCAAGTATTATGCAATCCAGTGCAGAGCATTTCAAGGCAGAGAATGAATGCTGATCTGTAAATCTTCTTGATCTTGGTAATTTTTGCAGGCTTTGGTTGTTCGAGAATTTTCTTTTCATGAAGTTAATGCAAACATGCTTTGGCCAGGGGCATCCATATTTGCGGAGTGGTTGATTGAACATCAAAACTTTCTGAGAGATCGTCGAATTATAGAATTGGGAAGGTTTGTCTGTTACCTGGAGCTAACTGTGAGATTCGAACTTAAATCAATTGAAGGAAATATGCATTTTGTTTGCAATCTTATAGTTTGAATCTTGATTCTTGTAAATGAAACCAAGTGATCTTTATTAAATTGTTGTTTTCATACTAGGATGAGTAGTTGATGGTAGAAATTATCAGAAAAAAGGGGAATCATAGAAACCAAACAATGAAAATTCTTTACACAAAATAATATTGTTTTTCTCTGTTTACACATTCTTGTTCAATACATATTTATAGGAGTATCATCTCCTAAATTATAGGAGAACTAGTATAACCTCCTATAACCACTCCTTTACTTAGACAAGTTGTTCTAACAACTTGTAATACAATCCCGTATAACCAAATACATTAATATTCAAATAAACCATACTAACAATAATATTAAGCTGTTTTTCAACAACTTAATACTTGTTGCACATACTTATAAATTTATAATGCTAATTTAAACATGTGAACACTATTCTCTAACATTCCCCCCCTTAGTGCAAACATGGTAAAAACTCTCACCCCTCATCTGCAGTAATCCCAACTCTTGTGGGTCATGATCTTGATTCAAAACAAAAGGCATCTCCCATCAACCTTTCATGGTTTTCACATAGGCCTACCACAAACCTGGACATGAACAAGAACCCACTCATCTGTTCAACTTGTGTGGTTTTCTGGATCCTCCCATAAACCCTTTCAAGTTCCATGAACTGACTTACTCTGGTGCTTTTGTTCACCACTATGCTTGCACATCAGGGAAGTTACATATCACAAATTTGAAAAACCATACTGGAAAACGTTTCACATTACATTCCATAAGAACACAATGTTCTTAATATTAGTCACTGTTATCGATCGTTGCCACTCGATCTCGAACAGGACAGATAACTGCCACTGCCACTAGAAGCTGCCCTTGACTTTAGTCATTTTGGCACGAAATGGGAATGGGACATTAGTTATTATTCCCCCCCACAATGTGAAATTCCACTTATTCACACAATATACTGAAAAGAAAAGAAAATGAAATGCCAGCAGTGCTGATAAGCGGCCCCGTCGTTGGTGACGTACAAGAGGTCGCTGAATGTCCTTCAACCTCCTGTGCCTCCATCCTCCAATGGATTTGCTACTTAGCAAATTCGACTTTGAAGACCAGTTTTAAAAAGTTCCCCTCAATATGGACGTCACGTACAAACGATAATGCGTCCAATTACAATTGAAACAATGATGCCTTTTCATTGTATAATGATCCATGAACAACCCTAAGTCTAAACAAAATGACATGCCTTGATAATAGTCTATGACAACAAAATATCTCCTTGTGAACTAATAATTCATTTGAAGTTACTATATTAGAAAGACTGATTAGATTGACAAAATCTCGAAACAATCAAATCCACAACCACTAGGGATGATGCGCAAATCATGAAAATAGGTACAGCTCTGCCAATCTATGAAAAATCTTCCACCGGTCCAGGATTGTAATGCACCAAATGCGAATTCGGTCAGAAATTAAATGTATGAAAAATACCAGTTAAATCCAATTATACTGGGCTCGACATCGTCATCTTGAATTCTTTCAAAATCAGCGGAGCCTTGCCATCACAATTCGCACCTTGAATCATCAACTCCTTGGCCAAAATGAGGATGACCAAGTAGAGGAAAACCTTCACTTTGCAATCGAATGGCACAAACCTTTAAATTGACGCTGAACCAAATAGAGGTCCTCACGATGGGTCTGCAAATTACTTCATGGCGAGGATCAGGATGTTGGTCAATGCTGCAAACTCCCTTGAGAGAAGGCCGATATCAAGATCAGAAATCGTGTATGGTGTGAGCCGATGTGAGAAGAATATGCGGAGCCAACCAAATTGTGTACCATGTGCACGTGCCAGCAACCACATCAAGGAGGATCGAGACTCAAGCTATTGTCCACATTGAACAGAGGTGAGAGACTTGCGCAGGGGTTTACTATCCTGAACCTGTCCAAATGGGCGGCCAACTATGGAAACACTAGTTGGCAGGTTGTGCACTGCTGACGTTCATTTTGAAAGAGAATCGTTTGGAAGGATGAAATCCTTCGCTAGAATGACATGCCGAACTCTTCGCAGACACGTTAAATGTCACCTAATCACTTCTATAGTGTTCACTACTTTAAGCATAGACTGATAGCTATTCTTCAATGCACCCGCTGTATCTGTCACTTATATCGTCCTTGAACTGATCTATCCCTCCTCTGGCTAACTGTGGAGAAAGCAGATTGCTACTACTAAGGTGCTTGACTCTAGAAAGAAAAACAAATAAAATATAAATAATACATAGCACAATAGATGAATTCCACACAATGGGGTTGGAGACAATCTCATCAACCCAAAATTAGCTCTGATACCATATCAGAAAAATGGGGAATCATAGAAACCAAACAATGAAAATTCTTTACACAAAATAATATTGTTTTTCTCTGTTTACACATTCTCCTTCAATCCATATTTATAGGAGTATTATCTCCTAAATTATAGGAGAACTAGTATAACCTCCTATAACCACTCCTTTACTTAGACAAGTTGTTCTAACAACTTGTAATACAATCCTGTATAACCAAATACATTAATATTCTAGTAAACCATACTAACAATAATATTAAGTTGTTTTTCAACAACTTAATATTTGTTACACATACTTATAATGCTAATTTAAACATGTGAACACTAATCTCAAAACTTTCTGAGAGACCGTCAAATTATAGAATTGGGAAGGTTTGTCTGTTACCTGGAGCTAAATGTGAGATTCAAACTTAAATCAATTGAAGGAAATATGCATTTTGTTTGCAATCTTATAGTTTGATTCTTGTAAATGAAACCAAGTGGTCTTTTTTAAATTGTTGATTTCATACTAGGATGAGTAGTTGATGGTAGAAATGCTGAAAATATTCTGCATTGAAGTACTCTCCTCTTATCATAAGCCTTGATGGCTTTCCTTTGATCTTACTTCCCACATTATGCTTTTCTTTGTCTATCTAGAGCCTTATGAAAATATTTGAATAATTGAGATGGTAGTGCTTTATTCCTTTATGAACAAGGACCTGCTATAATGCCTCGTTCTCTTTGGCTTTTTGAAGGAGGCTAAGATTTTGTTCTTTTCTAGGAACTTTATCTTATCACTGTGGACTCCACCTCATAGTCATCTTCCTTAACTGAACTTTGTTGAGCCATCCCTCATGAAGGCTTATATGAGGTTATGAGTGCACATAGAATCCACTGAAACAAAAGCTTCCCCACCATTATTTTGCTTGACAAAGGATTCATTTATTTTGAAGTTCAGAAATTGGCAAAAAGGTTTATGTTTTCCTTCTGAAGAGTCTCTTTCTTTCTATTTCTACATTTATCAAAGCTACTCTCGTTGACCTGCTATAATGCCTTGTTCTCTTTGGCTTTTTGAAGGAGGCTAAGATTTTGTTCTTTTCTAGGAACTTTATCTTATCACTGTGGACTACACCTCAGTCATCTTCCTTAACTCAACTTTTTTGAGCCATCCCTCATGATGGCTTATATGGGGTTATGAGTGCACACAGAATCCACTGGAACAAAAGCTTCCCCACCATTATTTTGCTTGACAAAGGATACATTTATTTTGAAGTTCAGAAATTGGCCAAAAGGTTTAGGTTTTCCTTCTGAAGAGTCTCTTTCTTTCTATTTCTACATGTATCAAAGCTACTCTCATTTCATCCATTTTTGGTTTATTTTGGTGATTTCAATATCCCCAGTGCCGTAAGACTTTCATGCCTTGTTGACTAGGAGATTTTGTTCCTCCACATTCTATAATTTACCTTGTTTTGGAAATTGTAATTTTTAGGCTCATGAGAAGATTTCAAGGTTCATTTAGAGATGGAAAACTTCTAACCTCATGAAGTTCCAAAGGGCTGTTACTTGATAGTGATTCTTGATGTGGGAGCATCCTTCAGTTTGAGAAATCTTGCATCATACAAAAATATAATGTGTTTTTTTTTGTTGTCCTTGTGTGCAAGTTGTGTTGGGTGTTGGTGGTATTTTGTGCACATAGGCTTAATTTGCATGTGTGTATTGTTTTGTTTTTGTGTTGGTTTGTTGCCTTGCAGTTGCCCTCTCGCACACCCTTTGCTAGAAGGCACAACATTGTTTGGCCTTGCATAGACCTTGTTGGCTTGGCACATGTCTATTTTAGTGCATTTTAACCCACACACAAGCTTTCTTTGCATTGAGACGTAATCTTGCTCTTAACCTCGCACAATCTCGTGCGTGAAGTTTTCACCACATGCAACTTAGCCACCGGTGTGCATATCTCGAAAGGTCAACATATGTCAGTACATTAGAATAATTGGTCAGTGTCAGAGTGGCTTTTGTGAAACGACAGTGATTAGATTTTCTGATGGCTTGTCACTATTGGAATGTCAAGGAAACATTAAGTTTGAATTTGTAAAGGTATGGCCTGCTTATTCTACTTACATCTGCACATCTCTTCCTTGCAAACTGAATTTACTTCTTAGCGTGCATTTATAGCATTGACTTGCATTAGTCCTCAATGTTAGCGCAAACCAGATTTGGTGTTAGAATGTTAGTGCTATTTATTGGGATGTTTGGTCATTTGAAGGGGTTTGGTAGTTGGCTAGTTTGACCTGGATTGACAAGTTGGTATTGTGGAGTGAGAAATGGCATGTAATTGGGATTTTGGGTACAGCTTAAGGTGTGGCGGTTGTATTGCAGAGAATCCTAGCAAGTATTTCGTAGGGTTCAGGTAGCATAGTGGTGAGTGGTTTCATGCATTGGTGGCCTGTTTGCAATTCTTTCATTTTCTGCAGTTGAATACATTGTTTCCTTGTTTGATCTGCATTGTTCTTCATTATTTGCTTTCATTTGTGTGCATTAAATATCCATTCACCAGTTGTTCATTTAACCTGCAATTAGCTGCTGCACTATTTCTTCCTCCCTGTCACCTCTAGCAATTTTAATTTTAAGGCTAGAATGATTGATTTCTCCACCCAATTGAGACAAACAATAACAATTGCATGAGGAATGGGTGGCTTGAGGCCATCTATGTAGCATATTCTGACACTTTTCTTGCATATTGGGAAGGTGACCAAGTGTTCCATGTTAGGATTATTCTCCTTTACTGTACCATCCATCTTATATGAATTTACTGAGTGAAAAAATTGTGGAGGGGGGGTTGGTGGGGGGCAAGGGGATTATAATGTTCAGGGAAAAATCTCCAGATTAATGCTTTGTTTAACTTTATCACAGTCGTGATGTGCTTGTGGGTGTTTGCTTCTCCACTATATTGCAAGCTGTTCCACTTTTCCATAGTAATCCCTTAAAAGATAAGAGTTACCATAATATTCTGTACAGAGTCATCCTCTATCCTGCATCCTTAAAAATATGTTTCTCCGAGTACCAATCAAGAAATGAAAGTACCATATTGGCATTTTTGGCAGCTGTCTCTAGATTTTAAGTTCTTGACTATTTACTTTGATACACATTTGTATGTAATGTATCTTTACAAGTTGAGCTTGTCTCAACTCTTTTCTTATTTCATCAGTGGCACCATGGAAAGCAGCACCTCCATCTTTTTACTGATTTTTCTTATATGTAGCTATCTTGGGTTGCATATCACTAAGCTCTGCATGAAGAACCTTGTCTCTTTATTTAGATTTGCGCCTTGGGTTCATTGAGAACCAAATATTTTACTTTTAGAAATTTGTGACATCTTCATCCAAGGGGAAAAATTTGAAACGAAATTTGCTAGCACTGTTAAAAGACATGTTTACTGTTTTCCTGGTCTCAAATCAGAACATTACAAATCAAAAGGTGGCCCGGTTACCTATACTACTGTAACATTGCTGTACTGTTTTCCAGGCTGGCCAGAAGAGATTAAACACTAAATGGCATATTTGAAAAATCAGATATTTAGACGTAAATGGCATATGATTAGGCCATTAGTGCTCTTATGTCTATTAAGTTATTAATTTTAAAGGTTCTTTGTTGTCTCTCTGGTTTCAGGACTTAATTATAGTAGTTTTCTTGATGGTATCTTTTGTTGTGAGGGCAGGGCGTTCTCAGATCCAGACCAATTTATAACCTTTAATATTTATCATGGTGGCCGGGCATTTTTTGGGCTATGGGATTTAGCAAACTAGCTTTGTAGCCTTCTAATTTTTTTAATCAATTTAATTTTTATTTTTGTTGACAAAGATGACCTGGCTTGGTAATTTTAATTTATGGTCCTAGTAGAGAGCTATGCAACTAAAGTCATTTGTAGGACTTGTCCAGTCAAGTACTGCCAAAGCCTTATGAGATTTCTAGAATATTTCTGATTGTGATTTACTGCTACCACTAATAGGGTCTTTGCTAGTTCATGTGTTTAATGTCCGTTTAGGTAAAATATGACTTAGATGATGTATGATTTAGGTGAACTAATGTCAATATTTAGAAAACTTTTCATCATGTATGCATATTAGTAAACATATGCTCATGTAACAATCCAAAACAGTAGAGTAGTTATTATGTTTTTAGAAAGTAACCCTTTTCTTTTCCATGGTTTGTGTTTAGGAAATGTTAAGGGAAGTTCCTGGACTATTTTTGTTGTTCTTCATTGATTGAAAAAACTGATTTTTCTGGCTTCAGAAAGTGTTACAGCAGTATGTAATAGCCACAATAGCCCACCAACAACCTTTGAGAAAACATACTCACCTCTGAGAAAACGTACTACTCAATGAGCTATAAGAAACATTTTTAAAAATACAACATGACAAAACATGAACACTGTGCATGTGTGAGCAGTTCTTATGTTTTGGAAGAATTCTTTTATTGAAACATGGCCAGCATGTACATTCATGTGTGGGTGTGTCCAGTTATTATGTTTGGCAAGAAGTTTGCTTCATTTCCTTAAAGTTGAACTATGTACTTTACCAAAAGTCTAAAACATGACCAACCGACTTAGTATCTCCTTTCTTACGAACATTCAGTGGCACAGGAGCATTGGCTGTGTTTCTGAAGAAGTCCCTTCATGTTGATATTACTACTTCAGATTTTGAGGACAATGAGATTGAAGAGAATATAGCGCATAACTGCATAGCTAACAGAATATCAGTTTTACCACACATCCGACGTAATTCTTCTAACCCTGATTCTTTCGTACAGTAGAAATTCAATATGATTCATTATGAATTTTTGTAACTTGCCGGATATACTGAGTGGATTTGTATAGAACTTGGAACTGAATGGTGAGAGATATTGATTGTATTGGTAATGTGAAGAGAGAAAGGAGGATGCAATATGATTTATCTGTTTTTATCTTTTACTTTCTGTAGTAGTGTTCAGTCTTTCCTTATTCCATCTGCTGTTGACTATTTTCTTAGCTTTCTTTATATACTTACTGTGTTTAGGACCTTGTTTATTTCTTTCTTGGCTGGGTTTAACTGTGTCCAGATACATGGGGTGAGGAGTTTAGCACGCAGAATCCAGACTGGGACATGATAATTGCAAGTGATATTTTGCTATGTGAGTATGGAATGTTCATTAAATATGTGCATTGTCATAGACAAAATGGCAATTGGTGTTCTAGTTGAATTTTTTTTTTCTCATGGTTGATTGTAGATGGAATTCCATGACTTATTTGTAACTAAATGAAATGCAGACGTGAAGCAATATCCAAACTTGATAAATACACTTTTATTTCTCCTTAAAAAATACACACCTGTGGATAAGATGCCATATACTACAAAAGATCAAGGCAGTCAAATAATGCCGCAGGACCAGCATATGGTGGCAGAACTCAAAGAGAATAACTATGCCCTGAAAGATCAGCAGCAACATGGTAAGAGTTTTCAAAGAGGGGAGGCAAAGGAAGAAACAGATGAGCTGCCAAAGCCATGCTTCTTGATGAGTTGGAGGCGTCGGATCCCCAAGGAGGACGACACATCCTTTTTCAATGGCTGTAAAAATAAAGGGCTGATGGTTCAGCACTTGGGATCTCGAGTATTTTGCATTAGTCTTGGAGAATCAATTAACTTCTAGCTTTACTTGATCTGTTAATGAGAATTCATACTTGAAATTTTAAATTAATTTTTGATCTGTGAATTTCTCTTCTTAGCTCTTGTGGCTGTAAATTCATTCTGTAAACAAAGTTTAAGTTTCTTGCCCTTAAAAGTGCCTTAACATTTTAAGTAAGAATTTGAAAATAGAATGCAATTGTAAGGCAAAGGTGTATCACCCTGGTTTGAAGAAGCACATATAAGGAGTGGAGTTTGTTTTTGTATTTGACATGAATAGATTTACAAAGTATTAGTTTCTAGATTACTAATTAATAGATTGGCTTGTATGCCATGTTTCAGTCAGAACTCAATCATGAAGAAATTGCAGTCATCAAGGAGAACTTGCACAAAAATCAGCTGGGGAAAATAAATAAATAAAAAATCAGGTGGGGTCTTCCTGGTTCAAATTGTTAATACATAGTAAAAAGACATTCTAAAGGTTGTGGTAGTAGTGCAAAGGAAGAACTCATGCCTCTGCATATTTAATAAATCATTCAGAAATGATAAAATTTAATCTGAAAGTAACTTAAATATTAAATCAAGCTGGGTAGCCCTTGTTATTAATCTTTCAATCATGTTGTGAGCAATCAGCCTATCATGGTAGAAATAAAAAGATCAATATTCTGCATGTAGGAAGCAAAAAATTCACAGATGATTCTTTGAAGTTTTATGAAGATATAAAGAATTCTCATGCTTCCAGATAATTGATAGCAAGCAAAATTATTTATATCTACATGCCCCTCATTGCAGATGAAGGAAACAGCAAAATTTGTTTCACATTGAAGTGACTTCACTCTGAATTTTATGCACGAACATCCCACTTGTAAAGGTCAAGACCAAAATCCAGCAATGGATGAAGTCCATTAATAATATTTATATTGTTTTGTGGAAACTGAGTTAGATATAGTAAGGGTACTGTCATTTATTCTTTTTTATGCTTCATTGTTTTACAGTCCGCTATGTTCTAAATCATTTAAAATACCTTGTTATTCTAAGATTCTCAGGCTATGAGGCTGTTTAAGTTCAGTTACAGCAAAATCTTATGCATGCTATACAATTCTGTATTAAAAAAAGTCTTTGGCAGGGCTCTAACTAAAAACATAAGATATCACTTCTTTAATGGGGCAAATCTTTGGTTCCAATTTTAAGGGTGACTTAATGTACACAAGCTGGAGACTATCAATGAATCCCTCGCAGTGGAGTTTGTATGGAAAGCTATTACAGTCAGGATTGCTTTTTTATGATAGTGAAATTCTTGGTTGCATCAGTAAATATAAAATATCCTAGCACGGCTAGATGTGGTAAATGGTGCCTTTGTATAGGGATTATCTTACACATGGCATCCAGTCATCAAGTAACAGGACAAAAAGCATATTTGTATTAGAGGGTAGTCTGTCTGAAATTTGGTCTTGGCCATGGTGATTTGCAATTTACTGGAAACGGGAACTATAAAATCTCTTACGTGGAAATGCTGTTTGTATTCTTTGGGAAGAAGATCAAACTCTTACAGATGAACCCAACAATCGTTCTATATGCTTGATCAAAGTCAATGAGATGCCCAAGGAAAGGGAGGCTATACTTTCAAAGTTATGTGCCCCAATGTAGCAGTATAATTTTGCTGATGCTATATAGAGGAATGTATGGGTGAACATTCCATGGAACAAAAGGAAAAGCTTCACATGGTTAGTCAACCATGGGAAAGCCCTTAAAACAAGATGTGTTTCAAAAGGCAGGCTGTAATGGATCTTTAAGAAACCTCCTGTGTTCTGTTATCTGTGAGATTACATCTCATCAAATTCTTACAATGTAGGCTAAAAGTGTCTGGTCACATGCTTGAAGTAAGCAACTATTGTAAAATGATGGGCTTAGAAATTCTGTTGCAAATCCTTGTCCCTTATTTAGCTTACCTAGTCAGGATGCCTTGCATTATATACCGGAATATAAGAATATTGGGGAAGAATCAAGCTGGTGGAATATACTAAATCGAATTCATATCAACTGCTTGCAAACACTTGGGAGATTTAGGAGCGATACCGAAATCAAAGGGTCAAAACTCTAGAAATAAAATCTGACATCAAAAATGGCAAATGTTGAAATTATTTATGACTTTTTAAGTGTGTAACTTTCACCTTAATGGTTTGATAAAATTGCCTACCTATGATACTCAAGCTAGAAATGATAACCCAAATTGTAGCTGACATAAAATGCCTATTGTTATATATTTGATATCCAACAATGTATTAATTATTTGTATTAAGTGGGTTGTCACTCAGGTAATTATGTGTATGTTGGTCGACCATCTCTAGTCTTCTTCACTGTAATAATTTCATGTGGGAATAAAGATATATTTTACTGCTGTAAAATTCGTTAAAAATAGGTGCCTCGAGAAGGATATCTCTCGGCGTATTTTATATAGATTAAATTAAAATTTAAGGTATATATGCTAGTATGCTTTATCATTTGTATTATTATTTTCTGTACTTAATTTATCAAATATAGCAGTAAACACAAATCAAATCAACATGCTACAATACAAAAGCTAGCTTTAGTAGGTAGTTTTTTCAATTTCTGATAAGAGTAGGGCCTCTATTGACATGCTCAAAATCCGAGCTAATGGGCAAATATGAGTAAAACAATCTACTTGTGGCTTGTGATCTCTTTGCATATGAATTTCTTTTCGAATTTAATTTCATGATTTTTCATATTGGAATGGTTTAACCCTTTGAATTTAAATTCATTATCTATGAATTTTGATAGTGAACTTGACCCAGCAAGCAAGATTATGATATGACATCCTTTGGTAGTGAATGTTATGTTGCTATTGTACGTTTTGCTATTATTTGTTGAAGTTGTGCAACATTTATACTGGTGTTTGTTTTATTCAAAGCTTATTGGAGTGCTTTTCAAATGCGAAACCCTAAATACCATTAACAATTTTATGGAAAAACATAGGACTTTCCTATTAAGCTCTTTTGTTGTGAATGGTCCATTCAACCAATGTAGTATTTAAGGAAGTTGCATCCACAGAAATTTGACATCATGAGGAGGGAGGATGGGCAAGGGTTTTGATTCCAGAGATAGCTACAAGGTCCATGGGAGATGTGTGGGACTCCTCTTTGAGATGTGTGGGACTTGTTGAGCTACAATTTGGAGTAGTGCTAAGTTCTTTCAATTGGAATTTGATTCTTGGGTTCTTTGTTGTAACTTATTGGGTAAATTGGACCCTATTCATGGACATTGTCTCACCTAAACTCCATTCTTGTTGTTCCAATTGGTAAAATAGTAGTTTTGGTTCTTTATGTGAACTTAGTAGAATCAATTGGTTCTACCTCCCATGCTTCAAATAAATCCCTACACCAGATAATCTCATCTATTTGGATCTCTTTGCTACTCTCTTCGATCATCGTTGTATCTTCACCTCTTTTCAACTATTTGTTACCCTTTCTTCTCTCTCCGAACTCCCTTTCAAACTCAATACCTCCAACCTTTGTCAACCTAAGTGTGTCCCCTCCTTCATTGCCTTGTGGATTCTTGAACCTAAGCTTTACAAGGCTAGCTAGCCAAAGGTTAGTCTCTAGTAGTAGTTAATTCCATTAACACTTCCTTCAATAGGCCATTATTCTCATTTAAAACAAGATTTGTCAAATGGAGGTCTACAAAGGTAAAAGGGTCTCACATTTGTCTCGAATCAATTGGACTAAAGATGGAGACAAACGATCCATTCTTTCTTCCATTATCTTAAAGCATAAGCACGTGTGCGAGATGATCATTGCTATCTATGACATGAAAAATCATCACTTTACATATCACAGAAACATCATGAAAACCTTCCTCAATCACTACCAATGAGTTTTTTTAGATTCCTTTGATGATGATCCTAGGAAGAAGAAATTGATGTTGTAGTTGGGGGTTGTATCACCCCCAAAACTGATTTTGATTATGACCACCACCTTGAGAGTGCTTCATTAAGGAAATCAATGCTCTCTTTTGGCCATGACTAATGAGAAAAGGTGGGTGTGGATGTCCTCCTACATAATTCTTCAAGGCCATGTGGGAGTATATTTGTGTAAAATTTATTTTGATGTAAAATAACTTATACACAATTGATCCCAAAAAGTACTAGTGTTAAATAGGCATGATTTAATTTCCCATTTTCAAATAGGCACATGTTGTAGGAGAAATTAGAAGCTTCTAGAGGAATCTTCATTCTTTAATTTCCTTGTATGTAACTTCCCCCACTAATTTATTAATCAATTTTGCATGGATCCAATATTGGAAAAGAATCTCATTTTCAATTAATTTCTCTAGATAGTGGAATTGAGAGATTTTTTCTATATAATGTATGCAAGTTTTCGAAAAGAGGGAGTTGATTATTTTTGAAGAAATTTTTTCTCAAGTTATTGGAAGTAGTAGGTTTTTCTTTGTAGTCACATTTCATTGTAGGATTGTTAAGTAGTTGTTTTGAAGAAGTTTCATAAAGTTGCAAGGAAGGATCAAGGGAGGCTAGCTTGAAAAATTTGGAGGGGATTCTACATCGAGCTTCAAGTATCCAGGTTCTCCTCTTTTAATTGACATGCGTAAACTTTGTATTTTGCAAGAAATAGTTTATTTTCTCTCTTAGAATTTATTTCATATAAAAGATCTACCATCTTAGTTAATTAGAAAAGTTAATCAAAGAAATTCTATTAATTCTTTGTTGTTTAAAAAAAAAAAAAACCTTTTCTCCTTAAAAATGCATATAAGGATATCTATTTAATTAATTTTTCTTTAGGGAAAAAGAAGGAAAGAGATCTTGCTTTTCCTTTCCTTTCTTTTTAAGTCTAGATTTGTGCAAAAATCCTACTTTTCCTATTTAGTTATTTTTCCAAGAATTAATTCTTCTCTCTGTGAATAAAAATTACCCGTGCATGAATCTTGTTTTCTTGTTCTTATTCTTTTCTTTGTTCTTATTATTTTCTTTCCTGTGAATAAAAATTATTTACTCATGTATGAATCTTGTTTTCTTCTTTTCTTCCTCTGAATGAAACTTACTGGGAATAAAGATTAATTTCCTTTGTATGAAACTTGTTTCTTGTTTTTATTCTTTTCTTTCCTGTGAATAAAAATTATTTACCTATCTATGAATCTTGTTTTCTTGTTTTCTTCCTTTGAATGAAACTTATTGGGAATAAAGATTAATTTCCTTTGTATGAATCTTGTTTCTTGTTTTTTTAATTCTTTTCTTTGCTGTAAATAAAATGATTGATTAAATAAATAAACAAAAAAAAATGGTCAAAATTTATTGGGTTACAAACACTACGAATGTCCTTCATCTCTTATGTTCAATTTCTAGACTATAAATTTCCATAAACAAGATTGAGTAGGTAAAATGATTGTGGCCTCTTCTCTTGAGTGGATTTTTAAGGAATGGAAACCCATTCATTATGGGGTTGTATTCAAATAACCCGACACTCCTTTTGGGATTGAGGTCTTGGTCTTTGATATGTGGAAATGGTTCCTCAACAAACTTAAGAACAAGCTTCTTAGGTGGACCAATAGTTTCCTCTACATGCCTGATGGGATCAAAGTTGCTAATGAAATCATAATTACTAGCCATGTATATATTTTATTTTGTTGGTTTCCTTCCAAGGCTTGGTACAACCAACTCACTAAGTTAATTTATACTTGTTTCTTCCTTTAATATACTTGTTTCATTAAGCTAATAAAATTTGGAAATTGTTGTGCAAAATTGAGAATATTTTGAAATATCCACATATGAGCCCTCTCCCCTATGTGTGAAGAAATAATTATGTTGTTGGAAAGAACAAATCAGGATGACACCTTATGTTATTTTCCAATGCCCTTGCCAATGAATATATTAATCAGTAATTGGACATATCTATGTTTCTTATGTCAACAAGAGCCAAACATTCCCCGTTGATCATGCCATCAATCAATGTAGTAGGGGAGAGGGCCCTATAATGGAGTGGGGTCCAAAAGTGGGGATGGTAGTGGGGCACAATTAGTCTACTAGTGGAACACAAAAAGCGTCATGTCAATACTTATCTCCAAAAATATTCCAGTAAATTTGAAAAAACAACTAGTTATGTGATGCCACATCAACACACCAATAAACATGACTTAGTGCACAACTATGGATCTTACTTCTTTTTGGGACCATTTTGGGCACCTTGATAGAAAAGGCATGTGATGTGACATCATATTTGACCATTTGAACTTGAAACCAAGTTTTTAAAGTAGGAGACTTGACATGTAAACAGTTGTACACAATTCAAAGTGATGTGACATATCTAAGGGAGATTTTGGGAAACACAAAGTTAGGTTGGCCCACTATATGATTCTCCCTCTTATTACTTGAGCTAAGGTAGATCAATGAATCATATCATTATTATGTAACAATTTAATGCACACAAATGTTAATTATTTTCAAATTATTACTATGTTTTATTAGTAGTTGTCACAAGACAAATATTACATCAATTTTATGGTCTAATTATTTTTCTAACGATCCTCCATTTTAATTATTCATATTCACTAGATTAATGAGATTAATTTAAAATGTAATTTTTCTAAAATATAATAATTATATTTTAAAAAATAAATTAAAATATGTTTATCATTTTTAAAATTTTTTTTTCAAAATCAAGTTTATTTAATTTGTTATTGCATATATAAAATATTTAGTAAGATTATTAACTCTAATACATATTTAGCTTGTTTGATCAAATTTATTTACTTTTTGTCTTATTTGTATAGTTTTTTCCTTCTTTATATAAATGTATTTATTTGTGGGAATCTATTGTATGTTATAAAATTATCTTTTACATAAATCTCAAAATAAGTATGCAATTATAATAATTGTTCTATTGATTGGTTGATTTAAATTTTGATATATCTATATAATATAGTCGAAGTTGAATTTATTTTTTATGAAAAACATTTTTAAATATTAATAGTGTGATGATTTGTTACTAGAGTGACTTTATAGATTGAATAGTTGATTTGTGAATATATAAAATAATGAAGAAACACATAGGAGCAACAAACAACTCAACTAATTTATTTTATTCAACTTTGTGTTGGATGAGTTAGTTCTGGAATTATCCATGATAATTGCAAATATGATCAAAACAAATTATAAAAAATACACAATTTCACATTATTATTAATAATTAGGACTTAATATAATTTAAGTATAGAAAAAACATTTTGCTTCAAATTTTTAGGATGCTAGTCTCTTAAAAAAATATTTAAAAAACATTTTATCAATATTGTGATATATGTCTATATTTAATAATAACATAATTTTAACTAAATGTGTTGAAATAACCGAATTCACCTAGGGTACACATGACACAAAGATGTGCTAAACATTATTAAACCATAGTAGCATTCTAAAATAGAGGAAGAAAATGTCCAAATTTAAAATAGAAAAAAAATCTAAAAATTAAAAAATAAAATATATTCTTCGTAAGAATAGAGTAAAAATTGTTTTCTTAGGTAATGTCAAATGTAATGCGGAGAGAACTAAATATAGTACACTAATAAATAATAGAAGATTAGTAATAATCTATTGATAGTTGATATTTATCTAGAAGTGATATAAAATCTTGCAATAATTATAATTATGTCATAGTTTTGTCAATAGGAAATCAAGGAAGAGTTGACCTGGATTAAAGGATTGCAAAACTTTTAAATCACTTGAACAACCCTCAAATTCTTGACTTAATTAGCTAAACCTAAAAAAATTAAAAAGAAAGTATTTCTTTTTATAATCTTTTTAATTAACAAAGTGTTTGGACATTAATACATTTTATATATGAATACTTTTTACCAATAAAAGGTTAAACCAAATATAGCTCAAATTAAAAATATAAAATAAAATAAATAAATTACATTTTGATATTTAAAAAAATAATATTAGATAAAAAATTATAAATAAAAAATATATTAATGTATTAAATAAATAATTGTAAATAAAAATATATTAAATAAGAATATTATTAATTATTCTTTTAATATATTGTAATATAAAATATAATTATGTAATAATTAAATCATTATAAGATTTTAAAAATATTGTTCTCATTTACTAAAGATATAATAAATAATTAATGTGCCTAGATAAGATATAGAGAAATATGATTCATTGTTGGAGAATTCCCGTTCGATGAGTTTGAAATCGTTTTCTCCTCTCGCCTAGCTTGGGTTCGTGTCCAAAATGCCTCTGCAATCTGTGCTTATTGGTTCTGCTTCCCACGACTCTCCCCTTCTTGCTAATAAGTCCTTTGTCGTTGCATTCAACAAGGATGGTGATGTCGTCCCTCCTGTGGGTGTTGGCATCGTGGTTGCTCCTAGTGACGTTGTTGCTGCCATTGCTGTTGACAATGGTTTGATTATGGTTGGTGCTAAGTCTATTGCTAGTGGGTGTAGTTTTGCACATGTGGCCAAATTTTTGCTCCTCCCAAAGGGAAATTTCAACCTCTTTCTTGTGCCAAAACCTCCCTATGGTGGTTTGTAGCCAAGATGTGGTTGAAAATGTTGGCTTTTATGAGCATCGCGGGTTGGTGTGTAGATTTATTGGTTTCTGTCCTTCTCTCCTTGATCTCCATCGTTGGGTTAGTGATTCCTAGAAGCCTTTAGTTGTTGGTAGCATTGAGATTTACCTTTGTGCTAAAGGCTTTTTCATTGTTTTCTTTGCTTCTTCTCATGATCGTGACTTAGTGTTGGGCAAGTTGTGGGCTTGGGGAGTTAATTATCTCTGTCAAACCCTAGACTTCATTTAATACTTTTACTGAACAACTAAATGTGTGTCCAGTATGTGTTCTCCTTCCTAACCCCCCCTTCATTTTTGAGAGCATTATTGTTATGAGGCCATTGGTAACTCTATTGGTCGTTTCTTGAAAGTTGATGATTCCACAACTTCCATAGGTTATTCTACCTTTGCCTGCATTTTAATCTACATTGACATCTCTATGCCCCTCCCTAGGGATGTGGTTCTTATGGTTGGGGATAGGTCATGGACTCAATCGTTGGATTATGAGGGCCTCCCCTTTCACTAGTGAAGATGCTTTTCAATGGGCCACTTAGCTTTAGATTGTTCTCTCTCACCACAAAGATGCTGCTAATTGATGGAAAGACATTGCGGTTTATCATTTGACTGTCAAGGCTTCTAATTCTAATTCTGATAACTCCTCATAGGAGGATGATGACTCTTCTCGGGTTGAGGTTGTGCCTCTTACTATCATTGAGCCCTTGTTGGCCCTCTTGTTGCTACTGACATGACCTATGCTAGCCCCAAGGCTCCTCCACCTACTGCTCTTATTCTACAACAATGATATGCTCCTAGTGAATCTTCTCTTTCTATTGTCCTGCAACAATGATATGTTCCTGATGATTCTACTCCTGTCGTGGTTCTGCAACAACAATCTACTCTTGTTGCGAACAATGTCTCTGCGGGGGTTTCGTCACTTGATCCTTCTCATGATGTTCCCAGTAACAGTATTGCCTGGACTATTGTTTTTCTCAGGCAAAAGGGTAAGCCCCCCCCCCTCCCCAAACATCTCCTTGGTCAAGTTTTGGGTGTCTTTCCCCGCTCTTGAGACGGGGTTCTGGGCTATTGTTGGTCTGGTAGGCTTTTAGTAGCAGTCTTTTGACTTGCTATTAAAGGTTTGTCAGACCTAGGTTTGCTAAGGGTTTGCATCCTTGTTTTGCTTCTTTTCTTTTTGTCGTCTATGAGTTGTTTGTATAAAGGGCCAACACCCTTGTTTTGTTGCGTATCTGAATAAGAAATAAATATAATCAATGTTGTAGTCCATAATGTTGGATTTGTTAAACTTTTGGATTAAAGATATTGCACATAATTTAATCCAAAAGTTTAACAAATATAACAAATAATACATATTTATTAACAAGTTGGAGGAACCTTGCAATGGCTCCAACAACTCGTGTTGCTCCATCCAACAAATTTCTCACCCACTCTAGTTTGAATGGGCCTGCTTCTACGAAAGACTTTTGCCCCCCCCCCTCCTATGGGTTCTATGGTTAGTGTTGCCATTGGCGTTTGGAGTTTTGCAATCAACACAGGTGTTTTGAACTCTTCTCTCATTCACACGTCCCTTCCGTAGTTCTTCTTGCATCCACGCCCTCCCCGTTAGGTGGATCCCCTTCCTCTTGCGCGGGTGCCTCTATGGTGACTATTGGTGCTTTTGCTTCAATTGTGGGTGGCTTGTGCCCTCCCCCCCTTGGATGCACTTCCAGGGTTGTTGCTATTGCAGATGCTCAGGCTAATGGAGCTACTCCTCTGTCTGGTGATGCTGCTACGGTTGGCGAGCCTGCTGTGGATGATAATGTCCTGCCCAAATCACCTTCATTTGCTGGCAAGCATAACTTTGCTTGTGTGGCCAAATCTACTGCCCAACCCCCCAAAAGGACTCATCCTCTTCCCCATTCCAAGTCCCCCCTTCTGGTGGTTTGTGGACAGGATGTTGTGGACAACATTAGGTTCTATCAGTGTTGTGCATTGGTGTGAAGATTCTCTGGGCTTTGGCCTTCGTTATTGAACCTTCATTGTTGGGTGAGTGATTCTTGGAAGCCTTTGGTTGCTCATAGTATTGAGCTTTTTCCTTGTGCTAAAGTCTTTTTCATTGCTTCCTTTACTTCTTCATTCGATCAAGACTTGATTTTGGGCAAGTTGTGGGATTGGGAGTTCACTTCCTCTCTGTTAAGCCCTGGACAACTTCTTTTAACCCCCTCACAGATCCACGTAATGTGCATCCGATTTGGGTTTGCCTTCTGAACCTTGCTTTGCATTTATGGGAGCATTCTGCTATGAGGCTATCGGTAACTTTATTGGATGATTCTTGAAGGTGGATGATGCTACGTCTTCCATGGGTCACTCCACCTTTGCCTGCATCTTAGTTGATATTGACATCTTCTTGCCCCTCCCTGGGGATGTGGTTCTTATGGCTGGGGATAGGCCTTGGACTCAACCTTTGGACTTTGAGGGCCTCCCCTTTCACTACCGAAAATACTTCTCTACTCGCTATTTAGCTTCAAACTGCTCCCTTTCGCATCACAAAGGTGAAGCTATGTGGCGGAAGGATACTACAATGGATCACTTGACTGTTTATGATGATGACTATGTGGACTCCTCTTGGGAGGATGAGAACTCCTCTCGAGATGAAGTTGTGTCTCTTATTGCCATTTAAGTTGTTGTCGATGTTGTTGTTGTTGCCCCTATGGATCCAAATCCTATTGCTTCTATTTTGTAGCTCTGTTCTACTCCTACCGAATCTTCTCCTGATGTTGTTCCTCTGCACTAGCCTGTTGCTATTTTGCAACATCACTCTTTTAGCTCCTCTGGTTGTGTTTCAGAGGGATCCTCCCCGCTTGATCTCTCCCTTGATGGTCCTAATGACATTATTGCCTGAACTATGGTTTGTCATAGGCAAAAGTGGAAGTTTTCTCTCCTCCCCCAAACCCCTCCTTGTCATGGTTTGGGCGTCTCTCCCCCTCCTTGAGTTGGGGTTCTAGGTATTTCCTGGTTTGACAAGTGTTTTCTTTTGGCCTGCCCGACTATATTCTTTCGAGGATTGCTCCCCTTTTTGTTGTCTCTCTCACTACCTTCAAGCTGTTGTATTAAGGGTCAACACCCTTGTTCTTGCAGTAATAAGAAACAAATAATACATATTTAGAAAATACATAATTAACAAGCGTCCTTATCTTTATAGCATTGTCTTTATAGTATTGTAATAATAATAGTATTTATTCTAGAGTTGAAATTTATTACCATGACATTTGTTAAATATTTAATATAGTAAAAATAATTTATATATAAGTTATCAATATTCAATTTTTTTGAATGATTAAATAATAAAAGCGTTTGTCTGACAAATTTAAAGTTTAAAATATAATTTAAATATTTAAAAATTACATACATAAAATTTAAAATATTATTTAAACTATGATAATTATATAATAGGACAATTAATAATTATATAAATAAAAAATAATTTCTATCTAAATTATTAATATTTAGAAGACAATTTTGAAAGACTAACTAATGAACAAAATAAATTAATGAACAATATAAATATTATAATATATCATTACATATTTAAAAGTTAATTACACAAATTCACTTTAAATAATTCAATGATAAGGATAAGAATAAATAAAAATAAAAATATAATGATATAAGAATAATATTAATAATTATTTTATTTTATTTTTTAAAATAATTTAATAAAAATATAATAGTAAAAATTTCATTTTTAAAAAAAGATTTTAATAGAATTATTAAAAGATAATAATAGAAATATATTAAAATATAATAATATAATCATATATAATAATAAATTCAATATTAATTATAATATAATAATTTTTAAGTGAAATAGTGAAAAAAATATGATATATTTAGATCTTTTACATATTTTTTTAAAAATATAAGCATGCTAGTTTTCTATTTTTGGTATTACAATATTGAAAATATCTACATAAAATCTACTTCAAAAATATAATAACAATAATAATTATTATTATTTAATTTTAATAGTTTTTTCCTTTTCTAGATAATTTGATAAAAATATAATAATAATTTAGTTTTAAAAATATTTTGAAAATTTAATAGAAATTTAAAAATATAATAATATAATCATATATAATAATTTAATATTAAATATAATATAATATTCTTCAACATTAATATTAAATAAATAAACAATCAATAAAAATTAAAAGCATTTAAATTTACATGAAAATAAGAATTCCACACCAATTTCATCTTAATAATAGATTTTAAAGACATGCATTTTTATTAAATTATAGTTGTTTTTTAAATTTTTTTTATCAATTTGATTTTTAATTCTATTTGAATATAAAATGAGCTTCTAATTAGTTTAGTCAAATTCTCTATGCATTCGAATGCATGTATTCATTCTATATTTAGAACAACGATATTCTTTTTTATATGTACACAGTCTTGCAACAAGAAGTTTCAATAATATATTCAGCCTTCTTTCAACATTGATATTTTAAATAATTCAGATTTAACATTAGTTTGAGCAATAATCTTTATATAATCTCAATTGTGAACATTAGTATGAGCAATTTGCAATCTTCGTTGAAGGTGAATCTGAACATTATTGAACTTAGTTTGAGCAATTGAAGCTTCTACACCCACTTTCACTTATATGTAATAGTTTTTGTGGGCTTAGTTTGAGCAATTGGACCTTCTCCAAGGGAAAAGAGGCAGATTATACAGTGAGAGAGGGAGAACCCAATGCGGAGGCTATTTATGCAATGACATTGCAGAGTTGTTTTTCTTTGAGAAATTAATTAAAATCATTTGTGTGCAAACTTTGTTTTCTTGTGTAGATTATTGTACTTTATTGCTTGTGTGGTTTATTGTTGGTTTGTGAATTATAGATTCATATTTTGTAGTATATTTATTAAATTTTCATGTAAGTATGATATTTTTTTGATATATTTGTTCTATTTTGTTATCATCTAGGTAAGTGAAACATTCTTGACTTTCTGTTGTTGATCTTCTTGATATGATTTGTGAGTTGAGGTAAGTAACTTGCCATGATATTGCAGTTTGTTTATCAATGTATTGATTTCAATTAGATTGTAATGTCTTTCCTTTCATTCAATTTTTGTTATAATGCATCTTTATATGATTTGCATTATATGTTGTTGCCCTTCTTCAAAGAATTTATTTCATTTCTTAAAAAATGAGATATTATCTTGGAGTATTTCTATTGTTGTTTTATAAAAGCCAAAGCTAGACTTGGACCCATTTGGGCAAGGTACATATATCAGGTACACTGTACCCTGCAACATAGCTCAATTTTAATGCATATGGGATTAAATGGGGAAAGGATTGCATGAGTTCAGTTCCTTATTCAATTCTATATAAAACAATATCTTCTAACTTCTTTGGGCACCTAAGGGGATTAAGAAAGGGCTGCACCCTTAGTCTCAACTTTAGTTTTTACGGCAAAGGGATTACCTGAATCAATCAGTGTTTGTTCATGGAAGATATGAACACTTACCACAATGCATTTATTCCATTATAGCTGGACCAAGTGGAGATTTAAATATCTCGTAAAACTATATTTGATAATTCCCTTAGGTAGGTCTAGGAATCTAGTATAAGATAAAAAAAATCTTTCAAGACCTTAAAAAAACATTATAATCCCCTTAGGTAGATCTAGGAATCTAGTAAAAGATTAAAAAAAATACATTTGTAAGGTCTTAAAAAACATTTTTAAGACCTTAAAAAGTATTATAATTCCCTTAGGTAGATCTGGGAATCTAGTAAAAGATAAAAAAAATTACATCTGAAGGCCTTGAAAAACATGCAAACCAAGGAAACTCATAGCATGGATTTCAAATCATTTCACTATTTAAAGATTGTTCTTGGAGCTCTTGCATTAGAAATGCCTTCTCCATAGGGCAGGTTTTTGGGACTAAAATTCAAAGCTAAAGCACAAACATACAAAAGAGTGTTCCATCTAATAAACCTTTGATGTGTGAGAATTTTGAGTTGGTAGATAAACACTAGCAAATTGAGGTGGAGGGCTTTAGGAATTTATTGTATTTTGGGCTTCATGTTTTATGGTTGGAGTTTTTCTTGGTCTTTATTGCTCCTAGGTGTTGGAGTTGCTTCAAGGGTTTTTTTTCTACCCTTTCCTTAGATCTTACCATTTTCTCTTTTATTGAGGTGGAGGGTGTGATGGTGGGTTGTGTTGATTTTCAATGTCGACTTGTATGGTCCTTTGCGTGTCCTATAGAGGTGGAGTTGGTTTCTATTGAGGTGGTAATTGGTGTTACAGGTGATGATGAGAGATGTTGTAAGGGGACTATTGTTGCCCTTAGTTTGGATCTCACTCCTTTTATTGGATTTTAAGGGTGGTTCTTAGTTTTTTTGTTGTTGCTCCTATTGAGGCGGAGCTTGAGGATGGTAATTAGGTCTTGTACCTACTTCGTAGGAGAGTGTATGTTGAGAGCCTTGTTCCCACTACTCTTAATATTTCTAGGATCTAGGTTGGTTTTTGTTTGGCATCGTGGGTTGTGTGTTTGCTACAACCTTGAATTTAAATCATTTGAAGGTTATGTGAACCTTTTCAAAACCCATTGTGAAGGTTTTTGGAGCTTGTCAAAACCCATTACTTTTTTAGAGCTTGTTTGTTTGTTGGCTTACACTTTTTGTTGTAATAACAAGATTTCTCATGATTTGTAGCTTATGATTTGTTGTTGGTTCGTTGTCGTTGGTCTATGTGCTATCTTTTGCTAATGTTCTTCTAGTGGGTTCCAAATCCCTACAAAATTCGTTTGTACAAGGTTTCTAGCCCCTTCAAAGCCCATTTTTCTCCAGATAAAAAAAAGAGTACAAGAACTAGAAATTCAAAATAGACAGCAAAATATGATTAGAAATTGTCATCAACGAACATCCAAAGAGCTCTATCATTTTGAAAGAGAAGAAAGACATTAACTTGATCTACAATCAAGTGGGAGGTACAGTCAACCATCTAACTCAAATATTGAATTGAATCTTCAAAATAAAAATTCAAGACCAACATAACATGCACCCAAAACACTTGAGCGTGAAACTCAATGGGGATCAGTTCATCTATATAAAGAAATAAAAAAAAACATGCAAAACTCAAATGAAATGCTTGAAGCTATTTTCAAAAGACTCGAACTATAATTTTGACATCAATTAGGTAACTTTACATTGCCAAATATGTGTTATATTTATCAAGAATGCTATCTAGGAATCATAATATCCTCACCAGTTAAGGTCTTTTATGCACTAGATGTAGACAAAATAGAGATAATCAAATACTTCCAGCTTCAAATAATATGGATCCTAGGTTGCAACTAGAGAAGCTTGCAAAATTGACTCCATTAGATAAAATGTTGATTGCTCGTGTTAGCCCAATACTATCAGTTATACATGTAATAGTTGGTCAATCTAGATACAAAGGACACATGATAAGTTTTCTGCAAAATGTTGAACATGTTTAACAAATTTTGCCACATAAAATAGATCATTTTATAATCATTATTGTTCAAAGAAGAGATCAACGTGGCACCAGTTATAACTGTACAATAAATAAGAATCAAATTTATAATGTGCTTAAGTACAAAGTAGAGCATGCCAAGTTTTACTCTGATGTTAGAATTGATGAAAATTCTCTCAACAATCTATCAAGAAATTGTGACAAAAAACATTTTCAACAAATTCAAGATAGTGTATATGAAATTTGATTATGATGCAAATGAAATCATATTTGTGGATCCAGTGATGGAGACAAATGAAGGTAATATAATTGAGCACAAAACATTATTGGTTTCCAAACCTCTTAATGTTTGAAGAGAGATGAAATCGATCCATGCATGGGTTAATAACCATGATGCAAATCCAACATTAGTTGATTGAAAAGAAATCGTTGCATCTCATATCAATGAGTATGTCACATCAGGATTACTTGAAATGAGATTTCCAACATTGTTTCTTGATGGAAGATGTGACTGGTTAAAACCCCGAATGAACCTAGTACATTTGCATGAATTTGTGAAGCATCTATTGAGGTATAAGGATCATCATTTTGGTCAACATCCAAGATTTAAATATTTTATTATGAATAATAATGAGACACCGTGCACAAAATTCATTTAAAGTATATGTGAAAAGAAGTTTTCAAGACATATCAATAACCATTATTGAGTTGCATCAGCATATGAAAAACATGACACATTCTCATCTAGTTGATAGGCTAATGCAATTTGGAACCAAATGGAGGGTTACATGGTCATATTAGGCTAAATGTCATGCAAAATTGACTGACATGATTCATCAAATTGGATCTCCTACAATATTCTTCACTTTGAGTGCTACATGCATGTGTTTGCTTAATTAGCATGCATTAATGCTAGGAACATTTCCAACCACTCCACTAGAAGCTCAAAGTTGGAGTAAACAAAATGTTTTAGACTATTCTCGTATAGTCACACACTACATGCACTTAAGGCATTTAATATTCAAAAAAAGGAATAGTTGTTAAAGATTGTTGGACTAGATATGAGTGGAAACATAGAGGGTCAACACATATGTATGGGTTCATTTGGATGAATGGAGTACCAAATATAGACGACATTTATTGGTCAAATGGAGAGCCAAAGAAAAATGTTGAGAGTTATTTTTATTTTATTGTTCATACATGGAATCTTAAACAAGATTCACATCAACAAAATATACAGGCATGACCATAATTTTTTTAACATATGTGCATCTATTATAAACTACTTATAGTTGTTGATATAACTAATACATTCATTTGTATAAAAAATTGTAGACATTCCTAAAATTTCTTCAATATCCATGTCTAAAAAATACAACATAGTTTATAGAGATGGATATTGAGGGTGACTATGAAGAGATACTAAATTGTGCAGAATAACACATAGTGTGTAGGGAGGGTGTATGCATACCAAAAAAAGGAGGGAGGATGGTTTGCAAGTAACTATTTAATTAGTTAAAATATTTTTAGCATGCTTAAATATATATAAAAAATATTTTTAGCATGTTCAAACATGCTAAAAATATTTTGGTTAATTAAATAGTTACTTTCAAACCATACATGTTTCTCTTTTTTTGGTAGGCATGCACCCTTCCTACACGTGTTTTATTCTACACAATTTAGTATCTCTTCATAGTCACACTCAATATCTATCTCTACAAACGATGTTGTATTTTTTAGATATCAATGTGATATATTAACTATATATATCAAAATATTTATTTACATGCCTGCATATTTTGCTGATGTGGGTCTTGTCTAGGATTCCTTGCACGAATGATGAAATGAAAATAACTCTCAACATTTTTCTTTTGCTCCTTATTTGACCAATCAATGTTGTCCATATTTGGTGCTTCATTCATCCAAAACACATGCATATGTGGTGACCCCTTATGTTGCCACTCATATCTAGTCTAGTAATCTTTAACATTCATTCCTTTTTCTAAAATTTCTTTTTTGAATATTGAATATATTAAGTGCATGTAGTATGCAACTATATAAGGATAGTCTATAATATTTTATTTTTGTCAACTTTGATCTTCTTGTGAGTAGTTGGCGGTGTTCCTAGCATTAATGCATGCAAATCAGGCCAATACATGTCTGCAATGCTCAATGTGAGAAATATTGTAGAAGAGTTGATTTTATGAACCAGGTATGTCAATTCTGCACAAAATTTAGCCCAATATTGTTGGTATTTTGGATATGTTGATATGGTTTTTTCATTGATGTCAACACCTGTCATCACTTGTCAACACTTATCAACACTTGGAGATCGTTGGTTATGTTCACCGGCAAGTCAGAGACTTATGCACAGTCACCGGTATTTGGTTCACCGGTAGATTATATTGTTCACCGACACTTTGAATGACTTGGAGACTACTTGGTTATGTCGAAGATATTATTTGATCACTTGGTTTTGGTGATTTGGTTATTTGTTTATTCGGGTTTACATATTTGTTGTTAATGGCAAATAGGTCCAGGTTATGCACCGGCATGCATATCTATTCCAGATCAGCACGACACGTTATGGAGATGATTTATTCTTATTGTAAATGCATTGAACCGACATCATGCATCGGCTATTGATTTATTTGTAATTGATTTTATTGTAATATCTTTTGGTGAGCCGACCTATTCAATTGGTCTTAGGTTATGGTATAAATGTAAGATGTCATTTGCGAGATTGATATGCGATTGGAAAAGAATTGTAATAAGGTATATGCGAAAATAAGCAGAGCTATACACGCAGACATCATTTGAAGGTTGAAGGAAGGTTTTTGTGAAGGCAATCAGAACTTAATCGGTACTGAATCCAGCATATGAAGATGTTATTTTATGTAGTACATTATCATTGGATTTAACCATCCAATTGTAGTCAGTGTGACTCTCATTTTGTGATTGAGCAGTGAGCTCTAGGCAGCTGGCCTTTCTACATGTGCAAAATCCATATTGTACACACATACTATCTGCAATAGTATCATCTGATTGTGGGTAAGGCTTCCCACCATGGTTTTTCCTCTTACAGGGTTTCCACGTACAAATATTTGTGTTATGTGTTGTGGATTTTTTTGTCTTTCTGTTTCATGCATTAATCCTTACCGGTACTGTAATTAACTGATAAAACTGTCTACCGGCATAAAGTTTGGTTTATTGGCATTAAGCATTAAGTTTTGGTTAAGTTAATTTTGGTTGAATTTATTGGACAACTGATTCACCCCCCCTCTCAATTGTCTTCGGGACCTAACAAATATAAACTTGTACCCTCAATTCGGTTCCAAATCATAGAAGTCTATCAACTAGATGAGAGTGTGACATGTTTTTCATATGCTAACGTAACTCATTAATGGTGTTCGACATGTCTTGAAAAATTCCTTTAACAAATATTGGAGATGAATTTTGTGTACGGTGTCTCATTACCATATTCAATATTTGAATCGTGGATGTTGACCAAAACGCTGATTCTTATACCTCAATAGATGCTTCACAAATTCATGCAAATGCACTTGCCCCATTCAGGTTATGACCAGTCAAATCTTCTACCAGGAAATTTTTTTGGGAATACCATGTCAGGTAATCTTAATGTGACATACTCATTGATAGGAGATGAAGCAATTATTGGTCAATCAATCTATGATGTTGGATTTGCATATTATTAACTCATGCATGTATCAATTCCATCTCTCTTTGAATATTAGGAGGTTTGGAAATTATTGATGTTGTGTGCTTAGTTATATTACCTTCATCCATCTCAATCACTAAACCCACAAATATGATTTCATTTTCATCAGAATCAAATTTCATGTGCACTATCTTCAATTTATTGAAAATATTTTCATCACAATTTCTTGGTAGATTGTTGAGAGTATTTTCATCAATTCTAATACTGGAGTAAAACTTGTAATTCTCTATTTTGTACTTAAGTTCTTTATACACATGATCCCTATTTACTATAAAGTTATAATTGGTGTCACACTCATCCCTTCTTCAAACAATAATGATTGACAAATGATCCATTATATGTCACAAAATTTGTGAAACATGTTCAATATTTTGTGGGAAACTTATTTTGTGTCCTTTGTATCTATATTGACCAACTATTGCATGTGTAACTTGTAATATTGGGTTGACATGTGCAATCAGCATTTCTTCTACTTGAGTGAATTTCACAAGATCCTCTAGTTAAGACTTGAGATCCATACTAATTGAAGTTGAATATCTATGATTACCTCTCTTTTGTTGACATCTAGTGCATACATGACCTTGAGTGTTGCGGGGTACTTTTATTCCTAGATAACATTCTTGACAAATATAAAACATGTTTAGCAATGTAAAGCTACCCACTTGATGTCGAAATATTTTGAAATCAACTTCAAGCATTCCATTTGGCTTTTGTATGTTTTAGACATTTCTTTATATAGCTGAATTGATCCTCATTGGAGTTGCATGCTCAGGTGTTTCTAGTACATATCTTGTTGATATTGAATTTTTCATTTTGAATAATTCAATTCAATATTTACGTTAGATGGCTAATAGTACCTCCCACTTGATTGTTGATCAAGTTGATACTTTTCTTCTCTTTCAAAATGAAAGAGATCTTCAAGTGTTCGTTGATGACACAATATAATACTATTTATTTCTTCTCTAATTTGAATTTTTAATTCTTGTCCTATTACTTCTGCTCTTCTTCTAGCATTTATTTGTCTTCAACCTTCATTATCTCTTATTCTTTGTTCTTTCCTTTCAACTTCTATCATTTGTTCCCATTGTCTTTGATATTCTCTTTTATACTCTTTATTATATTCTCTTTGTTATTGTCTTCTTTTCTCCATTGATTCAAAATCCAATATTGGTCGCACCATAACTATAAAAAAAAATCATATTTGACATAAAGTAATTATGTTATTCTAAGAGAATTGTTGTAGCGAAGAAGCTTGGACTTGGAAATTATAGTGGAAGTGACAAACCTATTTTTGTTTTAGACAAATTGAATTTTGCATACTAGAATGTTAGAATAGGAAGATTCAAAATAGAAGATAATTTTAGATGACTATTGAATACAAAATACATTTTTAATTTAATAAATTTAACATTGTATATATAAAATATATAGTTATAAAACTAAATAGATCTGATTGCCTTTGTATATAACACTTTGCGATCTTCAAAACCCCTCAAAGGGCAAGATGAGAGTATACATTGATAGATGAAAAGTTAATAGTTATTATGTCAGTGGCAAACCACATAAAAAAATAAATATATAGTTTATATTACTTTTAAATGTCCACATGCGTAACTGCAAGTATATAAATTTGGCGGCATTGCCTTGCATAAAAGAAATAAACATTCAGATTAGCATATTAGAGAACTACTTAATTTAATAAAGTTCAACAATACTATTGAATCCTCTTAGATAGTAAATGATTTTTGATGTTTACTATAAATAATTATAAATTTTGTAGTTGTATATGGTGAAAAGTGATTAATGGAAACAACAATATTGAAAGACTGACAAGGATCAACCACAAACAATCTAAGTCCTACAATGAAACATTCACCAATACCAATAGAGATACCCAAGATCATGCAAATAAACAAAATAAAACAAGATATACCATTCACATGCCAAGTAGGGTTTTAATCTCCATTGTCTCTAATCTCCATTGATCTTGTTTGATATATTTGTTCTCAAATTTTATGTGTGCACAAGAGCTCAACAAAGAACGAATTGTGGTTGATAACTTGATCACAAGAAGGCTTAATTGCATAAGATCAATTAGACCATTAGGTGATTAGGGTCGATAATTAAGGAGAGTATCCTCTTATATAGAAGACACTTTAGGAAATGGAGGGATAAGATTAAGATGTGTAAAGATAAATGGTTGACTAGGATTAGAGGGTAGGTATCAAGAAATAATTAAATGATAAAGGGGGTAGGTAAGAGAAGAATTAAGAGATGAATGACATGTGTCATGGGTAGAAAAGGCTAATGAATTAATTAAAGAAATAAAGATTTATTTAATTAATAGAGGAAGTGAGATCAATTAAATAAATAAAAGTATTTATTTAATTTAGGAAAAGGATAATTTAAATAAATAAAAGTATTTATTTAAATGAGGAAAGACTTAGAAGAGGATTAATGAATTAATTAAATAAATAAGAATTTATTTAATTAATAGAAGACTTAGGATAAAATAATTAAATAAATAAAATATTTATTTAATTAGACAGGACAATTTTAGGTGTCTACAGTAGTATAAGGAAAAGTTGGTTTCGTAAAGAGTCTATAATCCCTATACAATGACAAATTAAAAAAGTGTACATCAATAAATTTAAAACTTTGAATTAGACATGCCCAAAAAAGTGTAAGAGAATATAGTTTGCATAAATTAGGAAAAAATAACCATTGGTATAACAAAAATATCCATTAGAATAATACTAATCACACCACAAAAGGCAACCATTTCCATTATACATTATTTGAATCAATTGAGAAGAAATTAGAATGAGTAAATTAGACATATCTAATGACTTTATTTGAAATGTTTGAAAACCTTGTTGACGAAATATATATCGAAGCAATTGAATGTAACAAAACTTAGAGCTTAGCAATTGAATCTAATATAAAGCTTTACTTTTACATGAATAATTATTTTTTCTACTTTTATGATAGTGCACTTAATCCTTTTGTTCATAATTATGAGTCTCTTTTTTTCGCTTGAAGTTTAAATATGTGTTTTTTGAAAAGGGCTTTTCCTTTAATGTTTCCAAATTTAACATCATCTTGTTCTTCATGCTTTAATATGTTTAATTCCTTCGCTACAACACCCATAAATTTTTCATTCATTTCTTCAATAGTGGTAATCCAAGTGAAAACAAATTTAGTCTTACACTTTGCATCGAAGTATGTATCTATAATCACATTTAGGAAAACTCTTATCAAACCTTCCACAACACCAGTTACCATTTTCATTATTGTTCATTTTATTTTTGCACTGCCTACCTCTAATCTTCAAGGGGCAAGTTATGTAACAGAAAATGTCCACCTTTATAAAGATAAGGTAGCTTTTATCATTGTCCAATAAGGTTTATTAGATTTACCTTGTTTGTTATTCTCAATCTATGGAATATTTTTTAATATTCTAGCTTGTATTAGAGATGAATTTTCTTTTATAATAGAATGAGAAGTCGGATTGTATCGAACCAAGATCTCAATCACTGTGACTTTAGAATATCTTGATTTATAAAAGGTTGGGTTGTGGTAATTGTTCCCATAGATTTTTCACCCAAATCACTAATTTGTGCAACCCTTATAGCGAGAATGGGGAAAGTTCCTAACTTGCATATTTCTTGGAGTTGTTGGCCTTCTTTATTGTAGAAACCACCCCACATTGTTAACTCCACCATACTACCTGACATGTCTTTCAATTGAAGAGTTCTTTTTGAAGTTTGTGTGACATTCTTTCTTAATATTATGTTTGGTGGATTGATGATAAAACAACACCAATAGTATCAACCATAGAATTGTTTTTCATGTTCTCAACTTCACTTATTGGTGTAAAATAGAATAGTTATTTTGGCATTAACCTATCCTCCAAACACGACTCAACTATCAAATTACTTTCTAAAACAATATCCCTCTCATTCTTTAAGTTTTATATTTCCTTTTGCATTGTTAAAATGGCGAAATTGACTCTTTGTAGTGACTCTTGCTTTTATCCATCTATTCTAGTAGGGATTCAATGCTACAATAGGAATGATTCTCGTAGGAGTTTTATTTCTTGCAACCTTTGGGAAATCATACATAATGAATTGAAGAAGCTCCATCAATAAAAAATCCACGTGATTTAAATGGTTGTTGGGTTTTCATATATTAATGATTTTAGTCATCTATTTATTTTAAATTAAATTGTAAATATTTTATCAATATTAAAAAAATATATTATATTATTTTATCAATATTACAAAACTATTAATTTTAGTAATTTATTTATTTTAAATTAAATTTTTAGTTTTTTAATTGTAAAATAATTTTTTAATAATATTTTAATTTCAAAAGATAGAATATACATGTTTTTTAATTTTTTAGAATTTTTAACAAGATTATCTTGAATATCCTTTTGGTATCAATTAATAAAATTTTATTTTTTTGTTATATTAAATTAAACATTTTTTAGTAACTCATGGACAACATCTAAATTTTTAAACCAATAATATTCAGGATAAAGACATATTTCTTAAATTTTATAATAATTATCTTGCATCTATACTTTACAAATATAAATATTTCTTTTCGTGAATATGAAAAAATAAGAAATTTAAATCGGATGAGGATAAATCATTTAGAAAATAAAAAATGGAGCATATTAAGAAAAAAAATGAATCATATTAGAGATTGCTTTTTTGTTTTAAAAACAAAGGCAAATTTCTATATGTAGTTTTACATGATTTTCATATAAATTTTTATTTAAACAAGAGGCCTCCCATATTTCTCTCACCCTATTGAAGAATACATCTGCTACAAGCACATTTTAGTAAGTACAATGCTTAAATTTTTAAATTTAATTATGTTACAAAAATGGTTTCTCAATCTTGCATTTACATAAGATTACTATTTATAGTAAGTTTTTAATTTGACCATGAATTAGTCTGCAATTTTCCTGAAAGCTTTGGGTTGGCTATATAAGCATGTCGGTAAAATTTTGTTGCAAGATCATGTCTAGATTTGAAAATATTAAAGTTTTTATTTTTTAAAGTTGCAAATGAAAGTTTTAAAGATAATTTTGAGGGCCTTAGAGACTCTTAAATGGCTCGAAAGTGTCTATAACTAGTGTAGTGGCTTATAGCTCGATAGAGCACATCGCGATATTTCTGACACTTCAAACAGTTCATCACTCGGTCACCTAGTTCAAAGTTATGGCCTCTCAAAGTTGGGTCTCCTGAAATAGGAAATATATAAATGTGTTGTAAAAGAGAGATAAACATGTTGGTGTGTGTGTGTGTGTGTTGACACATCATAGGGCATCTTGGAATGGAGATAAGTTGGGTGCCACTTTTTGGGTTGTTTTAGCTCTTAGTTTTGTAATATTTTGTGATGGGTTCATGTATTGTATTTGCTATATATTAGGTCTTTGAGATGGATCTTGTGAAATGGTCATATAGATATTGAGTTACCTCCAGATCTATAGTTGGTGATACTCTTATGAGAAGCTTGTTCTACAAGTATATTATATTTTGTTGTCGACTTTTGAATAATATAGTGGGCAACTTTTGAAGTGTGGGGTTTTTTCTTCCAAAAGGGTTTTCCCCATGGTGTATCCTTGTGTTTATTGTCAATCTATTTACATGTTGTATATTTAATTTTGTGTGTATTTCTTATTCTATAACAATTTAATACTTGTAAGAAAAATTATGTTATCTTCCCCACTAGATTAGTGCCAGGAAGCGTTTTCTGCATCTTAACTTCCTTTCAAATTTCTTGTGCATATTTGATTTGGAAAACAAAAAAACTATTCATTCAGTGTCATTTATTTTGTTTGTTGTATTTGATTTTTCATTGTAGGAGGTATGTCTGCTTTTAAACTGAGCTAATGGATGATTTCTTGAAATTCTAGATTGGGTCCGTTGAGTTTATGATTGAAGTTTTATTGCAATTTCCTATATTTATTAGATTGTATTTGTTCAATTGAGAAATTCATTAACATGGATAAGAATTATCTGTTAAGAGGATGTATGAAATACAATATTTTGAAAAAAATAGTTCTTAAAACTTAAAGATGAATGACTAAAAGGGTGTTTAGTCTCTAGTCAATTTTCTCTATCTAATGTAAATCGAAAGGTTATTTATTACTTTCAATTTTTTTGGTTGGTACTGTTCATAGTTGCTTATTGGCTATATCATTATGGCTAGCACTGGATGAAATCATGCTATGTGTTTATTGTCTCTTAGAATCTGTGCCATATCTCAATTGACTTCATTTAAAAATAGGTGGCGTTGAGGACTTGAACTCCAACCTTTATTTGATAGATATATAAAATTGGCTCTCAAAGTTTAAAATATAGTCTTATTTAATAGTTTTTTAAAGTTTCATCCTAACTTAATTTTTGGTAGAAAACTTTTTGAGATACATATTCTAACAATTTTAAACTAGCTGAAAAATACTACTAAAGATCATTTTTGCCTCTTTTATTAAACAATACTAAATTATATGATAAAATTTAAGGAATGCTTATGATATACCATTTGCATACAATGTCTAAGATACTTTAAGTTAAATGCGAAACTGAATTTGTGCAAATTTATGTTAGAAATATATAATTCATGGCAAAATTCTCAAAACTAGGAAAAAATGGATACAACTACTAGGAAAACCCAATTATTGCAAATAAAATACTTAAACTATGTAGTACACTATAACTAGACATCACTGATGTCAATTTTTTTACTCCTATTCACAAGTGTAAATTTATATCTAACTATGGAAACTTGAATTCTTTAATTATGTTGGTTTTAGTTCGAAAGTTTAAAGCATGGAGCAAATGGTATGCTTATTTTATTTACTCATGGAATGAAGTAATTGTTGACAGTTTTGTCTTGGCTTGCAGGTGTTCTATAATGCCCCACCAAGGAACCCTAGAGAACTAACAACTAATAAACCAAAACAAAACAAACATATATATTTTTAAAAAAAACATAATACATTAAACATATTTTAACTCAACACAACACCAAGTAAATTTATTACATAATATAGATAAATCATAACAATGTTTAGCATAAGACTTAATCACATCTCAAAACAATCCTCTATGATCTCCCTAACATAGCTACTAAGAAAACTTACTAAGATGCATTAAACATCACTAAGAAATCACATGAAGGTAACTATATTCTATTACATTATTCCACATCACATAAACATTTTTAGTAGGATACATTGACTTAACTTAATCAAATAAACTCTTAATCATTAATCATTTACCTTGTCATATAAAGGCCTATAATAAGTTCATTTTAAAGCGCCAAATGAAAGATTCCTATGATAACCTTCATCAATAATAAGATCATACATATAAACCACATGAGTACATTCACTTACAAGTTATCCATTAATACAAATGCATATATCATAATAGTCCTATTACAATCCTTTCCACTTGGAGTATCCAATTATAAATATCCTTTCAATTCCAAGTACAAATATACAATTACATATTCTTTTACATCACTTCTGGTGGACACATAACAAATACATTATAGTGGTAGAACAATCTGCATCTGAATGTGAAAACATTGGAATAAAAGGTAAGATCCATCCAGCTGCACACAAACAAGAAATCCAAAACCCAACTGGATAGTAAAATACTACCACCTGACCATGTGGAACTTGGAGGTCCACCCCCATGATGGAGATAGACACAAGGGACCAAACAATAAGCAAGAAGGCTAGGGATATAAGAACTAAACATACACCACAAAAGATTCACATGACACCACTACACAAGATAAGAAGGTGAGGATAACAACCAAAAGACTACCAAAGTAAGAATATCAACCAAAATCTTCCAGAGGCTTCCACATAAAAGATAGCACAATAGGATATTAGGATACATAAGGAGAGAGTGTAATCACATAGCCTCAACATGGGTTATCCGAGGAGCCTCTTCAGACCCCAACCCCTATTTGACGACTCATGCAGAACTGTACGATCCTTTCATGAAGGCAAGGTATTGCACAATCATACCAGTTCCAAACATTTCTCAAGACGAACGTGCCTTTCCAATATCATCCTCTATCTATAAGAGAACACAAGGTAATGAGTGGGGCACAAAACATTATCTTATTAGTGTGTAAACCCAACCCAAAGTTTTATTGATGTTATATCACTTATTAAACTATTCTCTTATAGGTTATCTTGGCTTCCACTTTGGGCCTCGACCCCTATTGAGAGACACTCCCCGTTAATGCACCTCGATAACCTAACCTTTATGGCTCAAAATAAGCATCATGCAACATATGGTATAAATTTAGGAACATCAAGAATCCATATACATGAATAGATTGCACAATTTGCAAATAGGAATTCCAAATAGAGGCTAATCACAAGGTCAAGTCCTAAAACTGAATTATAACCTCAAAATCATTGTTCCTTTTCACAAGCCAAATCAGGTAAGAGCATATGAACACCAATCTAGCCAAATTAAGTCCAATCAAACACAAAAATCTAAAATTGGTAGGATACACAATCACCTTGAGCCTCTGGAATTGACCGAGAAACCAAATTGAGTCAAATTACAAACCAAATCAAAACCCTAAAGACCTGCACAATTGATCACTATCCCTGCATAGTTTGACTTTTGAAGATGTACAATTAAAGCTTAGAGCTACACAATTGAAGCCCTAATTGAGTATAATTGAGCTATGTAGCTATAGAGTTGTTCGAAAATGCAAAAAAAAAAAGAAAAACAAAATATAAAGATTCCAAATTGAAATCTGACAAAAACCCATTTGAAAAAGGCCTGATAACATCCCAAAAACTCAAAAAAATGGACATAGGGATTCATATAGGGTTTCCAATGAAACATAAAGTGAATCTAATCAATTGAAACAATCAATTCACACATCTGATTTAAGCATAATGCAGTCTTTTCAAAACATGAATATAGAACTGATTTCAGACAATAGTCATAATCAAAACAACATTCCCAAATCCACCTTATAGTCAATTTTAATCAAAACTACAAATAAAATTGGAATCAAAACTGGGAGACAAAAACCCTGCCTGGAAACTTGTGAAGAAAGATAGGAGAAAAACAAAGAATTTGTAGATGAAACTCTGAACACTAATCCTCTTCAAATCAGCAAACAGATTCTAGCAAACAATTGTGAGAAGTTTATAAATAAGATTCAATTGCATCACTTCAAGAAGTATATTGTTTGCTGGAATTTTGTTGCTGATTTGAAGAGGATTCGTGTTTAAATATTCGTTTGCAATTTTTCTCTTTTTCTCCTATCTTTCATCACTGGTTTCTAGGTAGGTTTCTATCTCTGGTTTTGATTTCAGTTTTACTTGCAGTTTTGATTAAAATTGATTATAATGGGTATTTGGGAATGTTGTTTTGATCATGCTTGTTGTCATGAAATTGGTTTCTTATTCATGTTTTGGAAAGGTTGCATTATCCTTAAATGGGGTGTGGTAATTGATTGTTTCAGTTCATTAGTTTCACATTTGTTTTATTGGAAACTTGATATGAATCCCTATGTATAGTTTTTCTCAGTTTTTGGGATGTTATCAGGCCTTTTTCAACTATTTTTCTTCATTTTTTTGCATTTCCAAGCAACTGCAGAGCTCAATTGTACTCATTTAGGGCTTCAATTGTGCAACTTTGGGCTTCAATTCTACACCTTCAAAAGTGCAATTATGTAGGTACAATGATCAATTGCACAAGTCTTTTGGGTTTTGATTTGGTTTGCAATTTTGGTCAATTTGGACTCCCGGTCAGTTCAAGAGGCTTAGGGTGACAACGTGTCCTATCAATTTTGGATTTCTATGTCTGATTGGACTTTCATTTGGCTTAATCAGTGTTCATATGCCCTTTCTTGATTTGCTTGTGAAAATGAACAGGGATTTTGAGGTTATGATTCAATTTCAAGACTTGACTTTGTGATTGGTCTTTGTTTGGAAGTCCTATTTGCAGATTGTGAAATCTATTGATGTATATAGATTCTTGATGTTTCTATTTGTATATCATATGTTTCATAATGTTTATTTTAAGCCATTGAAAATAGGTTATCTAGGTGCATTAAGGGGGAGTGGTTCTCTATGGGGGGCATGGCCCAAAGTGGCAGACAGGATAACCCATAGGAGAGTAGTTTAATAAGTGATAACATTAATAAATTATTTGGTTGGGTTTACACACTAATAAGATAATTTTTTGTGCCCCACTCATGACCTCATGTGCTTGTATAGACAAATGATGAGATTGGGAAGCTCTGTTTGTTTGCAGAGATGTTTGGAACTGAAATGATTGTGCAATTCCTCGTCTTCATGAAAGGATTGTATGGTTACACACGAGTCATCAAATGGGGGTTGGAATCTGGAGAGGCTGACAGGATAACCCATGTTGAGGCTATGTGATGACACTCTCTCCTTCATGTATCCTAGTATCCTATTGTGCTAGCTTTTATGTGGAAGCCTTTGGAAGTTCGAAGTTCTTTGGATGTCTTTTGGTTGTTATCCTTACCTTCTTATCTTGTGCAGTGGTGTATGTTTAGTTCTTTATCCCTTGCCTTCTTACTTGTTGTTTGGGGCCTTGTGTCTATCTCCAGCACAAGGGGTAGACATCTGGATTCCACATGGTTAGGTGGTAGCATTTACCATCCATTGGGGTTTTGGAGTTCTTGTTCGTGTGCAGTTGGATGGATCTTACTTTGTATTCCAATGTTTTCACAATTAGATGCAGATTGTTCTACCATTGTAATGTATTTTTTATGTATATTCTAGAAGTTATGTAAAACAATATGTAATTGTATATTTGTACTTGAAATTTAAAGGATATTGTAATGGGATACTCCAAGTGGAAATGATTGTAATAGGACTATAGATACATTTGTATTAATGGATAACTTGTAAGTGAATGTACTCATGTGGATTATAAGTATGTTCTTATTCTTGATGAATCTTATCATAGGAATCTTTCATTTGGGTGCACTTTAAAATGAACTTAGCATAAGCCTTTATATGATGAGTTAAATGGTTAATGGTTAGGAGTTTATATGATTAAGAGTCAATGCATCCTATTTAAGATGTTTACGTAATTTGGAATAATGGAATGGAATTAAGTTATCTTCATGTGATTAGTTTAGTGATGTTTAATACATGTTAGTAAGTATTTCTTAGTAGCAACGTTAGGGAACCCATAGAGAATTGTTATGAGATCCGAGTAAGTCTTCTGCTAAACATTGAAGCTTAGAGTTGTGCAATTTGGTGTGTTTTGTTTCTAAAGGAAATTGATAAGCCAAAAGATATGATTATTTAGAAGAGGTGTGACCTAAAGAGTTATGTTTGGAAAAGAGGTATGTCTTTTAAAGAACAATCACACTTCTTGAAAGATATATATATATGGAGATTACTAATGGAGGTCGGTGTATGTGAAGATTTTATTTTATTATTACTCTAATCTGAAGGGCTCAATTGAGTAGCAAAATTTTATTGACAAGTAGTATATTATTTTGGAAAGATAAACTTCTTGAACCCTAAATGAGCTCAATAGTACTCATTTAGGGCTTCAATTGCATAACTTCAGAAAAAGGCCTAATCTTCAATTGCAATATATTGTGTAACCTCAAAAAAAGGACTAATCCATAATATACTTATTACTTTGACTTGCTATACTATGTTTGACTCATTATGTGTGGTTTATTTCATTGGTGTGTGTGTGGATAGATTCATGTGATCCATGTTGTTGGACTATTTTATGATGCTTAAATGTTTCATGACATGATTATTGTTATACTTTATTTGAGGTGGACATATTGATGTTAGTAATGGCATACTTATGACTTGGATTATATATTGGTGATTTATTATGATCTGCTTTATGAAATAATAATCTATGATTAGATGTTATTATTTGGATTTGATGATTGATTATTTGTGATATCGATGCTTATGAATTTTATGTGTAAAAAAAATCTTTAATGTATTGTTTGCTTGTGGATTAGGATGAAGGATTCCAAACTAAAATCTGACAAAAACCCATTTGAAAAAGGCTCGATAACATCCCAAAAACTCAAAAAAATTATACATAGGGATTCAAATAGGGTTTCCAATCAAACATAAAGTGAATCTGATCAATTGAAACAATCAATTCACACATTTGATTTGAGCATAATGCAATCTTTTTAAAACATGAATATAGAATTGATTTCAGACAATAGTCATAATCAAACCAACATTCCCAAATCCACCTCATAATAAATTTTAATAAAAAATGCAAATAAAACTGAAATCAAAATTGAGAGATCGAAACCCTACTTGGAAACTTATGAAGAAAGATAGGAGAAAAACAAAGAATTTGTAGATGAAACATTGAACATAAATCCTCTTCAAATCAACAACAAAGTTCTAGCAAACAATTGCAAGAAGTTTGTCGATAAGATTCAATTAGGTAGCTTCAAGAAGTATATTGTTTGTTGGAATTTTGTTGCTGATTTGAAGAGGGTTCATGTTCAAATATTTGTTTGCAAATTTTCTCTCTTTTTCTCCTATCTTTCTACGAAGGTTTCCATGTAGGTTTTTTATCTCTCAGTTTTGATTTTAGTTTTATTTGCAGTTTTGATTAAAATTGATTATAAGGGGATTCGAGAATGTTGTTCTGATTATTACTATTTTATGAAATTAGTTCTATATTCGTGTTTTGAAAAGATTACATTATGCTTAAATCGGGTGCAGGAATTGATTGTTTCACTTTATGTTTGATTGGAAAAGCTGTATGAATCCCTTGGGATTTAATGGTTAGTTTTTCAACTACACCAAGTTGATCATGTTTAGATAATTCAATATTCAATATAAAACTTAATCATTCCTTTCACCTTAATCCCCAAGCAAACAATATAATAAAGATCTATTCTACACATTAAATTCATAAGCATCAATATCATTATTAATCAATCGTCAAATCCAAATAATAACACATGATCATAGATTAACATCTTATAAAGCATCAAAATAAATCACTAAATATATAATCCAAGTCATAAGTATGCCATTACCAACATCAATATGTCCATCTCAAATAAAGTATAATAGTAATCATATCTTGAAACATATAAGCATCATAAAATAGTCAAATAAAATGGACCACATGAATGTATTCACACATACACAAACAAAATAAACCACATATAATGAGTCAAACATAGTCTAATCAGTGAAAGTAATAAGTATTTAAAGAAAAGCATGGAGGAGTACTACACTCTCCAATGAGGGGATATTGGTTGTACTTCTATGACAGATTCACTACTTAGGGGGACATCTTGAGTTCTTCATACTTGTGACATGTACTCTCTTTTCATTTCTTTTCTCTCTATTGGATTGGTTTTTTTTTTCATTTCATTTTTCTCCTTTTCTCTATTTGTGAGAGTTGCTTTGGTTTGTACATGAGTACCTAATCAGGCCTAGTTGTCGGGACTCATTATGTATGCATTTAGCATTCTTTGTTATCTCTTTAGCTTATCCCTAAGATAATCTTAAGAGGGGGCGTTGGAGTCATTAGGGAACTTTATCTAATTATTTACTAATTAATTCCTTTAAACTTTTTTTTACTTAAGGTAGATTTAGGTTTTTTTCCTCATATTGAATCAGGCTAATAATAGCTTAAGTAGTCTCATTAATTATGATTGTGACACTTGGTGCTAGCTAATTTAATCTTGCATTAGGGTTTTGTATCTAGGGTTTCATTCATCATTTTATAAGGATTCATTCATTCATTGTAATCATATCATTGACTTCACTTACTTGAGCCAAATCACCTATGTTTGAAGCATACAAAAGAGTAAAAGATAAAAAGTTTCAGAAGGAACTAAAAAGAGATGGAAACTCAAGAAATTTGATGGAACAAAGTTCCAAGGTTTGAATTTAAAGAATTTCTCAAGGAACTACATTATCTCCATCAGAGTAATTTGTTATTTGCAATGATGCTACCCAAAATATCTGGAGTGAATGTTTTTGTAGTAGATTACTTTACTACTATAACTTGGATCTCATAAATCAGTCCATGAGGGTGGAAATGACTTTTCACAGGTTAAGGTCAATTATGAGACCACTATTGAGTATTGCAATAATGCATTTTTCAATAGTATGGTGACCAAAGTAGTGGTTGGCGACCAAAGTAGTGGTTGTCTTGAAAATATATATCATTATTAGAGGCCTTGGGGGTTTATGGTGTAAGCTATTCGATAATAGTGCTAGAGTCTCAATATATTTTGTGATTTACAAGATCATAAGAGAGATTGTCTAAGGAATGCTTCAAGGAGGGATGTATCAATCATGTTATTAAGTTTTTGAACATGAGAAATATCATATTGAGAATTTTGTCAGATGATTAGTATAAGTTGGTTGATGGATTCAAAGAGTGCACAAACTTTCAACAAAATAAACTATTGTTTGCAAATTCAATATTCAGATTTGGGTAGAGTATTTTTTATTGTTACACGATGTTAATTGTCGATTCTCAGCTGCACCATTTCTATTTTAGATCTAGTCTTTATGTTGTATATAACATCCTTAAAGTTGAAGCAAAGGTTGAAACAATTAGTATAGTTTCCAGTAGAGTGTATCTCAACAATTCAAAGGTAAAAGAGTTAATTGTTTCTCAATTGTGTAATTATTATTGTGAAGGATGCAATTATGTTTATAACAACTTCATTGAATTTAAAATCAGATTTATGGCACAATAATATGTTTCAAGTGTTTATGGTATAAATTTTCAAGTGCTAATACATCTCTACATTTGAGACATAAGGTTGTGAAATGAAGGATATTGATAGAAAATGAATGGATACATATCACATACCCATCAATAGCATTGGTAAGTTGTTTATACCTTGGTGATTGCTACATCAATATCACTTAGCTCAAATTCATTGTTTAGAGATTTTTTAGAAGGATGGAAGGAAGATGGACAAAACTACATTTGGTAAATCTTTGTGGAAGGATATGGATCAGATGGAGTATGAGGAAAAATACATAAAATATCTACACATTCAAGAGCTTAGATTTTACAAGTATTATTGATTGATTCATGACATTAATACAAAATAATAAGTCTTCAAGTTTGCATAGTGTTCATTGGCAAAAAATGGTACACCATGCAAGAATGAGATCAAGGTTTAGCATACCATTTATCATGACAAATCACTTTGCCATCAAGATCTTAGAGAATTGTGTTTGCAATTGCTTGAAAACATGCAATTTTGAGAAGGGAGGACTTGTCGTGTCCCTTTTTTTAAAAATAAAACTTACTATAAATATTAAGTTCTCATTGTCCAAAAATAGCAAAGTCAGAGGTTTTATGACACATTAGAAAATATTATTTATCTAATATTTATATTGTCCAAATACAAATTAAATATTTTGGGCAAATAAATATTAAATCAAATATTAAGTTAATAATCCTCTTTTGGTGGTGTTGGTTTTGGAAATTTTCTTTGGCATCTTTGGGAATTTGTTTCCTTCTCAAAAGATATTTAATTTAAATATTTTCCCTCCTTTTGATGTGAGGATTTGGGAAACTTCACTTGGATTGATTGTTGGCTTTAGTGGTAATTGGTAGTTTGGTAAAATTAGCAATTCATCGGGAGTTTGTGAAGGTTAGGAGACACTTGGAATTAAAGTTTCCTTTCCTTGGGAGTGGGATTTCGACACTCAATTTGAGTTTTGAAAGTGATTTTATATATGCATAGATTTGGCTCTGTAGACACCTAAAATTGTCCAGTCTAATTAAATAAATATTTTATTTATTTAATTACTTTAGCCTAATTCTTCTATTAATTAAATAAATCTTTATTTATTTAATTAATTCATTTATCCTCTTCTAGCCATATTTCTCATTTAAATAAATACATTTAATTTATTTAAATTATCCTTTTCCTAAATTAAATAAATATCTTATTTATTTAATTGATCCCACTTCCTCTATTAATTAAATAAATCTTTATTTATTTAATTAACTCATTAGCCTTTTCTACCTATGACACATGTCATTCATCTCTTAATTCATTCACTACCTACCCTCTCATTATTTTCTTATTTTCTCTACCTACCCTCTAATCATAGCCGACCATTTATCTTTTACACCTCTCAATCTTATCCCTCCATTTCTTATAGTGTCTTCTATATAAGGAGATGCTTCCTTCATTATCAACCCTATGCATTCAACCCCTGGACATATACATTTTAATCAAGCATCCTAGCATTTAATCTTTCATATGCGATCCTACTTGCAACCACATTTCCATTCTTTGTTGAGCTCTTGTGCACATAAAATCCGAGAGCAAATATATCAAGAAAGATCAATGGAGATAGGAAGAATGGAGATTCAAACCCTATTGGACATGTGATGGTATAATCTATGTGATTTCATTTGATTTGCATTGTCTTAGGTAATCGTCATATGTTATGGTGGATCTCTATTGTTGTTAGGCTAGGGTTTTGTGGTTGAATTCATTTAGTCTTTCAACATTGTTGTATCCATTTTCACCATATACATTTGGCACGCTCGATGGGACTCTTGTCCCTTTTGCATTTAACATCTTTTGTTGCAGATTTTGTGTTTTTGAAGTTGTAGATCTGACATTTCCGACAACATTTTGACATTTTCGCATCTACGTACCTTTGCATTGCATTTTTTAATTTTTTGTCGCGTTTGTGATATTTGGAATCGTGTCTGCATCGTCGGTATTATTTTATTTTTTTGTAGATTCCAGGAAGCGCGTCTGTGTTCCCTATTTGCGTCTGTGAGGCCTACAAATACGTCTGTGTTTAGGAACCGCATTTGTGTTCAGGAACCGCGTCTGTATCAGATCTAACCGCGTTTGCGTATTTATCTAGCATTTGTGTTAGTGATAACCGCGTCTGTGTTTAGTTTTTGCATGTTGGTTTCTTTGATTCAGTTTTTCATCATTTGGATTTCAGATTTGGTTTATATTGAGCTAACATCTTCAGATCTAGCTAACGAAATTGGTGCAGCTTGTCTTGAAAGCAAAATCCTTTTGTTGAAGGCCCCTATTTCATAAAGTCTTTTGGATCTAAAATTTACCTAACTCGTGTGCTTGCAGGAAGGGGTGATCATTTGAAACAATCCAAACTACTAACAAATCTTTGTTGAAAGATCTTGGCAAGGGTTTTTGATCTTTATTGTGTGTCTTATTTTCATAGACTAGCAAACACTTCAATTGGTGCACTAAAATTGAACTAGTGTCTTTTGTGTCTTGAGCAATAGGCTCTTTTTGTTTAATCTTTAGAGGGCCTATCTCCTCGTGTGGTCATTAGGACTACTAGTGAGGAGAGAACGACCCAAGTGGTAGTGACGAAAACCCACCTCTTCCAAACCACTATAAACAATTGTATTCATGGTGAAAACTATGGATAACGTGTGTTGATTAGTTCATACCGACACTATGTCTCCCCATAAACCTGTTTGATCAAATTTATTTGATCAGTTGTAGGGCGTAACCCCTACCGGCTGGGAGCCTTCTGTATTTAAAGAGCTGAAAGTGTCGCATGTATGGCCACACGAGCGGATGCCCTTACTAGCACCTTTTTGTTTTAGAAGCCAAAATCCTTCTAGTTGTTGGGGCAGGAGGTCGGACCTTTGGAGCGACCCACACACATACGGTTCTTAGTACAGATACAAAGTTCGCCATGAGGAGTTTTCGTGGGGACTGATGCTTGGATGCCCCGAGAAGTGAGTGTTGAGGGTGCAGCCAGTGGGGTCAAGCATCTAAGTATCCACTCTTAATAGTGTAGCCTCATGTGGGATCAACAACTATTGTCCTGGCCAGCCATAAGAATTGTGTTTGTCTTATTCTGAACAATCAAACATTCAAGACCAAACATCAAAACATTGTGTCTTTTGTGTCTTCAAGTGTATGCAAAACAATTTTACATCAAACAACATACTTTTATTTGAGTCATTTTGAGTCTACACACTTGCAAACATTGAGTCCTCATCAACACTGTGTCCTCTTGTCATGAAAAATAGTCAAACATTCAGATTTGGTCACAACAAGTCACTTCACATATTGGAAAAATTGCACTCAATTTTCAAAAACGCGTCTATGTCTGAAAGAGTCGCGTTTGTGTCATCTAACCGCGTTTGTGAAGGGCAGAAATGTGTTTGTGTTCTTTTGAGCAACATTGCATTTATAACATCTCATAAACGCGTCTGTGATCTTTTGAGCAACATTGCATTTATAACATCTCAGAAACGCGTATGTGTCTAACAGAACCACGTCTATGTCATTTAAGCGTGTATGTGAAGTATACAGGCACGTTTGCGTTCAGAATTGAAAAACTTTTACAATCCAGCAAACAAGAATAGTTAGTTTCAGAATTATTGAGCTTCCTAGGTATCTCTTTGGGTTTTCATCTAGAATTCAACCTGTTTTTGGGTCTCACAAAGTCTATCATTTCTTTACATCTTGCATTACATTCACGTTTGTCTAAACTTGAGTCAAAAGGTCACTTGCTTGTCCACATCATACTTTGTCAACACATTACATACAACAACATTTTGCTAAGTGGTCCCTCATCAAGGTCTATCACCTTTGGGTCTCATTTGGTCTTACTTAGAGTCAAGGTCAACTTACCTCATCAAGAGAAACTATCATCTCTTTGGAAGTCACACCTACTCTACTACATACATACTTGGTCTTACACTTTGGACATTGCAAGTACACCTCAGATTCATTTACATTCCATCCAACTCTTGCTCTTTCGTACTCTTTCCATTTTCATCTAGTCTTAAACATCTTGGTCAATACCTAGTTCATGGTTGAAACCCGTTCCCAAAAATCTAGGAGAGAAGCTAAAGAGGCTCAAGAGTCTGCAAACATGAGTTCTTATGAGTATGACAATGATATCTTCTTCAATTTTGATCATACTACATTACCTGACATGGATGCCTATAGAAACATTCCAAATGTTGAGAACATGGACACTATAAACAACAATGATACACACAATGACAATACATGGACAACATTTCAGTACATTCAGCGGAAGTGGAAGACTCCATTATGGATCCCCGTTTCAATCGATTGGTTGAGGAAATAATGAGGAGAGATAGACAATACTTCTTACAAGTGATGGCACAAAGTGGAGCCAAGATTCCTCATGATTTTGACATGTCTCAAATAATGGAAAATCGACCTTTGCAACAACCTGACCTCAACATGGGTCAAAGGAGGCCTAATAGTGGAGGCAATAGAGGACCACATCTTGTGCCTAAATCACCATCATCTTTGTTTCAAAAACTAGAGGTCCCATACACACATGGTCAAGCATATCATACTCACCTTTGCAGACCATTATGGAAGTCTTATGCAAAAAAATATACTCAATCACATACCAATGCTAAGGATCAACCATCAAAGCAATTGGATATCCAAAGGCATGCTCAAAATCTGGACACAAGGAAACCTCGTGTCAAATTTGGGGCCAACACACTAGAACAAACTCATGACATTCCTACAGAGTATGGTATACAAGGACAAAGCAGATATTCTGCTCCTCATCATGACTCTATACCAAGTGATCCATATACACAACATCATTATAAACCTCCTCCATATGAACATGTGTATGATCAATATCATCCATATATGCAACATGCTCCTCCTCCACCCGGTGCTTCAGGCATGGGGTATGGTCCAAGAAGTCGGTCTCCACCTAAGAACAATTTGGAACAGCAAATCAAGGGCTTACAAAAGAAATTGGAGGACATAAATACACCGAAGCCAACTTACACAATGAAAGACATATGTCCCTATCCATTTGACAAAAGCATTCCAATGCCTCCATTTCCTACACACTTTGTGACACCTCAGTTTGATAAGTACAGAGGAAAAGGGGATCCTAAGGCACATATAAGACAATTTTTCATAGCTTGCATTGAGGTAGCAACAGAAGAGACATATTTGATGAGATTATTCCCACAAAGTCTAGGTGATCAAGTTATGGAATGGTTCTCCCAACTTCCACCTGGAATTAAGTCATGGGGTGACTTAGCAGAGGCATTTATCCAACATTTCTCATACAACATAGAGACAGACATATCAATCACTACTTTGTGCAACACCAAACAAAAGGATGGAAAATCTTTTTCATCATTTTTACAAGATGGAGAAATCTAGCCAACAAATGCTCTTGTGAAATTCCACAAAAACAAATGGTAGAGATGTTCACTCAGAATGTTAACAAATACATTGGTTATGACCTAAGAAAATCTTGTTTGTCCACCTTCAAGGATGTCATTGAAAAAGGCTTGGCAATAGAGAAAGTCCTAATTGAACAAGGAGTCATAAAAATATTCAAAGAAAACAAAGAGGACTTTAAAGGAAAAGACAAGCCAAGATTTTTGAATAAAAACAAGAACACAATCAATGATGGTGTTGTGGACACCAATACAGTACGACCCAAAATCATTTTTTTCCAGATCAAGCTCTACAAACAATCAGATGAATCCTCAAACAACTTCCAAATCACGAAGGAAGTACACCCCATTGGGAGAACCACTTGAGTTAGTTTTCAAGAAGCTAGTGGCAAACAAAATAATTACAATCCCAGATCTGCCTCCATATGACCCAAAGGTTAAACCAAATTGGTGGAATGATGATGAGTATTGTGAATTTCATAAAAGCAAGGGCCATAAAATAGGAAATTGTCATTGACTGAAGAACATTATACAAGATCTTATTGATAGAGGTGACATTGAGATTGAAGGACACTCATCCAATCAAGAACATGAGATGTTTAAAGAACCATTCCCAAAGCATGACAAGGGAAAAGCTAAAGCCACAGATGACCAGACCAACTATACCAGAGCATCCTATAACTATGATTCAACTATCAATCACATTTAGATGGACAATTATGTCTCTACCATTATCATCAAGGACAAAATGCCTAAGAATTCTACCCAGAGACCCAAGATCGTCTTGAAAGGAATTGGATCTTCTTTCAAACCTACCTCTGAATGTAATGTCACAACTCGTCGAGGTAAATTCACTTTGCAAGGTGCTCCAGCTAAAAATGCCACTTCCTCATCGATCGAGCCTGAGTATGACCTTGTAGAATAGTTAGGGAAGACACCCACACTTATTTCCATCCTTGAGCTTTTACACATATCCCCCGCACATAAAGCTATCCTTGAAAAAATCTTGAGAGACACTTTGGTCCCCACTGATCTGGACATGGACCAATTTCAAGCCATGGTGGGATACCTTTCCGTTCCACACTCCCTTACATTCACAGAAGCTGATGACGCCTCCGTAAGTCACGCACTAATGCACCTTTACACATTGAAGCCTTCCTACACAAACATCGAATAAACGAGTCCTGATAGATGGAGGAGTAGGTCTAAACATTTGCACATTGAGCACTATTAAACAATTGGGATATTCAGATAAAGTTGTGAATTCTACAAACAAAATTACCATCAAGGCATATGATGATGAAGAGCATTCATCCAAAGGCACAGTCACCTTGCCTCTCAGAGTTGGGCTAGTTACAAAGGATGTGGTTTGTCAAGTCTTAGACCTGGATCTCACATACAATATATTATTGGGACATCCTTGGATTCATGAAATGAGAGCAGTCCCATCTACATATCACCAATGCATAAAATTTCCTCACAATGGAGTTGAAATAACAGTTAATGGTGATCCTAATCCATTCATATACTACAATAACTTGAGACCAAAAACTGAGACGATCATTCCAAGTAATAGGGAAGTTGTCCCTTCTTTTGCATACATTGATCCTGAATCATTAAAACCTTCGACATCAAAACAAGGTGAGCTTAAAGGGAAATTTCAAGACAAGGGCATGGGTGAATACACTTTGAATCAAACCATGTGCTTACAACAAGTTATGAGTTCACCAAATGAATATGGAAGACCACATCCTAATAAACAGGTATCTATCATTATACTCAAATGGGACCCTACTATCTTTCAAAGATGGGGTGAACTGGAAGAAGAAGACTTATACAAAATGCTTTATAAAGACCCTGAAAATGATACACAAGATCACATTAGCCTACCATGTGAAAAATATGGCAAAGGGTTCAAGATCCTACAAAAATTTGGGTATGATGGCAAAAGTCCTCTTGGCTTAAGAAAGGAAGGCATCATTGAACCTTTACAACCAGAATTAACATTCAAAAAGGAACACTCGAAAGGACTTGGTTTCATGTCTTCCAAGGTAAATACTCAAAAGACAGGAGAAGCATTACAAATCAAAGCTGCCAAAATTCAACAAGAGAATCGCTATTCCACAAACTCCAATGAATGGGAATGGGATTCAAACAAATCCTCCAGTGACTATGAACTCACCGAGACATTCAGAGAACCAGGTGAACCCATAGAAGAAGAGGAATTTTATAGAAAATTCAAAGTTGGTCAAGAAACAACCCTTGAGGATCCCATGCAGTACTCGCCTCTAGGTTCTAGGTCGAAATCACGAAGAATGAGAACACCTATCCTAGAATGCGCTACTAGTGATGACAATTTGGATTCGTTCATGATCGAGACAGATGAGGAGAGTGCCAATGATGACCTCGATAACTACCTCAACATACTTGAATATAACTACATCTTCACCCCTAATCCCGCTAACTTTGAAGACATCAAAGGCCTTCCCCTTGTTCACCACCAACTTATTGACTGGGACCATGAAGGACCTGCACAGTTCGACACATTCCAAAATGATGAAGCCTCTATTAACTATCTAGGCATATGAGATGATCTTCCCCCTAGGGACCATAAGGCAGGATACACTATAGAGCTCAATAGTGTGGCATATTTTGGTGAGGGTGTCGGGCCTTCCAATCTCAAAAACATAAAAAAATAAAAAAATCAACGGTCTTATGGTGAAAACCACGTTGTGGCGCTGTCTAACCCCAAAAAAGTAAAAAGAAAGGACGTATCTGAGAGTGAAAACCTCTTTGAGGCACCTGAGGATGGAAGGCTCGACATTCTCCCAACATCATATGAAGAAAAATCATCTATGTTGGTAGAGGAGACCATCAAAACAAACATTGGTACAGAAGAAAGTCCACATAACATATTCCTGGCTCAATCCCTGACAGAGACAGAAACATCAAAGTTCATAAGTTTCTTCACAAAGCGACAAATTAATTTTTCATGGTCATACAGTGATATGCCTGGATTGGATCCGGATTTGGTAATGAATCATTTCATAGTTAAATCGGGGGCAACACCAGTGAAACAAAAATTAAGAAATATGCATCCACAAGTGGCATTATTAGTCAAAGAAGAGCTTGAAAAATTATTGGATGTCAGATTCATACGCCCAATTGATTATCCTGAATGGATCTCCAACTTAGTGCCTGTCAATAAACCAGATCGTAGCATCAGAATATGTACAAATTTCAGAGACATCAACAAAGCTTGTCCTAAGGATGACTTTCCATTACCAAACATTGATTTGATTGTAGATCTTACAACAGGTCATGCGATGTTATCTTTGATGGATGGATTCTCTGGTTATAATCAAATAAAAATCGCATTTGAGGATCAGCACAAAACAACATTCACTTGTCCTTTGGGAACTTTCTGCTGGAATGTCATGCCCTTTGGGCTAAAAAATGCAAGCGCCACATATCAAAGAGCCATGACTACTATTTTTCATGATCTCATGCACGTTACTATGGAAAATTATGTTGACGACCTCTTGGGCAAATCAATAGACAGAGATACACATTTGCACATACTTTCAGTCATTTTTGATCGGTTGGAAAAATACAAAGTAAGGTTAAACCCCAAGAAATGTGTCTTTGGAGTAACCTCCGGGAAGCTCCTAGGATTCATTGTCTCAAAAAGAGGAATCAAAGCCAATCCAACAAAAGTCAAGGTCATCCTAGAGATGCAACCACCAAAAAATATCAGCCAACTTCGATCTTTGCAAGGAAGACTCCAGTCCATACGAAGATTCATAGCACAACTTGCAGATAAATGTAATCCTTTTCAGCATTTGTTATACAAAAACATCAAATTCAAATGGGATGATAACTATCAACAGGCTTTTCAGATACTCAAAGATTATCTTCTGAATCCACCAGTCTTGATGCCACCTGTAGACACATAAAATTGTCCAATCTAATTTACTTTAGCCTAATTCTTCTATTAATTAAATAAATCTTTATTTATTTAATTAATTCATTTATCCTCTTCTAGCATTATTTCTCATTTAAATAAATACATTTAATTTATTTAAATTATCCTTTTCCTAAATTAAATAAATATCTTATTTATTTAATTGATCCCACTTCCTCTATTAATTAAATAAATCTTTATTTATTTAATTAATCCATTAGCCTTTTCTACCTATGACACATGTCATTCATCTCTTAATTCATACACTACCTACCCTCTCATTATTTTCTTATTTTCTCTACCTACCCTCTAATCATAACCGACCATTTATCTTTTACACCTCTCAATCTTATCCCTCCATTTCTTATAGTATCTTCTATATAAGGAGATGCTTCCTTCATTATCAACCCTATGAATTCAACCCCTAGACATATACATTCTAATCAAGCATCCTAGCATTTGATCTTTCATATGCAATCCTACTTGCAACCACATTTCCATTCTTTGTTGAGCTCTTGTGCACATAAAATATGAGAGCAAATATATCAAGCAAGATCAATGGAGATAGGAAGAATGGAGATTCAAACCCTATTGGACATGTGATGGTATAATCTTTGTGATTTCATTTGATTTGCATTGTCTTAGGTAATCTTCATATGTTATGGTGGATCTTTGTTTTTGTTAGGCTAGGGTTTTGTGGTTGAATTCATTCAATCTTTCAATATTGTTGTTATCCATTTTCACCGTATACATTTTGGCACACCTGGTGGGACTCTTGTCCCTTTTGCATTTAACATCTTTTGTTGCAGATTTTGTGTTTTTGAAGTTGCAGATATGACATTTCCGACAACATTTTGACATTTTTGTGTCTGCGTACTTTCGGATCGCATTTTTTATTTTCTGTCGCGTTTGTGATATTTGGAATCGCGTCTATGCCTTCGGCATTATTTTATTTTTTTGATGATTCCAAGAAGTGCATCTGTGTTCCCTATTCGCATCTGTGAGGCCTACAAACACGTCTATGTTCAGGAACTGCGTCTGTGTTTAGGAACCACGTCTGTATCAGATCTAACCGTGTTTGCATATTTATCTAGCGTTTGTGTTATTGATAACCGCGTCTGTGTTCAGTTTTTGCATGTTGGTTTCTTTGAATCGATTTTTCATCATTTGGATTTCAAATCTGGTTTATATTGAACTAACATATTCAAATTTAGCTAACAAAATTGGTGGAGCTTATCTTGAAAGAAAAATCATTTTGTCGAAGGCCCCTATTTCACAAAGTCTTTTGGATCTAAAATTTACCTAACTTGTGTGCTTGCAGGAAGGGGTGATAATTTGAAACAATCCAAATTACTAATAGATCTTTGTTGCAAGACCTTGGCAAGGGTTTTTGATCTTTATTGTGTGTCTTGTTTTCATAGACTAGCAAACACTTCAATTGGTGCACTAAAATTGAACTAGTGTCTTTTGTGTCTTGAGCAATAGGCTCTTTTTGTTTAATCTTTAGAGGGCCTGTCTCCCCTTGTGGTCATTAGGACTACTAGTGAGGAGAGAATGACCCAAGTGGTAGCAAGGAAAACCCACCTGTTCCGAACCACTATAAACAATTGTATTCATGGTGAAAACTATGGATAACGTGTGTTGATTAGTTCATACCAATACTATGTCTCCCCATAAACCCGTTTGATCAAATTTGTTTGATCAGTTGTAGGGCGTAACCCCTACCGACTGGGAGCCTTCTGTATTTACAGAGCTAAAAGTACCACATGTATGGCCACACGAGCGGATGCCCTTACTAGCACCTTTTTGTTTTAGAAGCCAAAATCCTTCTAGTTTTTGGGGCAGGAGGTCGGACCTCTAGAGCGGCCCACACACATAAGGTTCTTAGTAGAGATACAAAGTTCGCCAAGAGGATTTTTCATGGGGACTGATGCTTGGCTGCCCTGAGAAGTGAGTGCCGAGGGTGGAGCTAGTGGGGTCAAGCATCTAAGTATCTGCTCTGAATAACGTAGCCTCATTTGGGATCAACAACTATTGTCCTGGCCAGCCATAAGAATTGTGCTTGTTTTATTTTGAACAATCAAACATTCAAGACCAAACATCAAAACATTATGTCTTTTGTGTCTTCAAGTGTATGCAAAACAATTTTACATCAAACAACACACTTTTCTTTGAGTCATTTTGAGTCTACACACTTGCAAACATTGAGTCCTCATCAACACTGTGTCCTCTTGTCACGAAAAATAGTGAAAAAATCAGATTTGGTCACAACAAACAACTTTACAGATTGGAAAAATTGCACTCAATTTTTAGAAACGCCTTTGTCTGACAAAACTGCGTCTGTGTCATCTAACCGCGTCTGTGAAGGGAAGAAACGCTTCTATGTCCTTTGAGCAACATTACATTTACAAAATCTCATAAACGCGTCTGTGTCTGACAAAACCATGTCTGTGTCATTTAAACACGTTTGTGAAGTATACAGGCACGTCTGTGTTCAAAATTGAAAAACTTCTACAGTCCAACAAACAAGAACAGTTAGTTTCAGACTTATTGAGCTTCCTAGGTTATTTCTCTAGGTTTTCATCTAGAATTCAACCTGTCTTTGGGTCTCACAAAGTCCATCATTTCTTTACACCTTACATTATATTCACATTTGTCTAAACTTGATTCAAAAGGTCACTTGCTTGTCCTCATCATACTTTGTCAAGACATTACATACAATAACATTTTGCTAAGTGGTCCCTCATCAAGGTCTATCACCTTTGGGTCTCATTTGGTCTTACTTAGAGTCAAGGTCAACTTACCTCATCAAGAGAAACTATCATCTCTTTGGAAGTCACACCTACTCTACTACATACATACTTGGTCTTACACTTTGGACATTGCAAGTAAACCTCAGATTCATTTACATTCCATCCAACTCTTTCTCTTCCATACTCTTTCCATTTTCATCTAGTCTCAAACATCTTGGTCAATACCTAGTTCATGGTTGAAACCCATTCCCAAAAATCTAGGAGAGAAGCTAAAGAGGCTCAAGAGTCTGCAAACATGAGTTCTTATGAGTGACAATGATATCTTCTTCAATTCTGATCATACTACATTACCTGACATGGATGCCTATAGAAACATTCCAAATGTTGAGAACATGGACACTATAAACAACAATGATACACACATTGACAATATGGACAACATTTCAGTACATTCAACAGAAGTGGAAGAATCCATTATGGATCCCCGCTTTAATCAATTGGTTGAGGAAATAATGAGGAGAGATAGACAATACTTCTTACAAGTGATGTCACAAAGTGGAGCCAAGATTCCTCATGATTTTGACATGTCTCAAATAATGGAAAATCGACCTTTGCAACAACCTCACCTCAACATGGATCAAAGGAGGCCTAATAGTGGAGGAAATAGAGGACCACATCTTGTGCCTGAATCACCATAATCTTTGTTTCAAAAACCAGAGGTCCCATACACACATGGTCAAGCATATGATACTCACCTTCGCAGACCATTATGGAAGTCTTATGCAGAAAAATATACTCAATCACATACCAATGCTAAGGATCAACCATCAAAGCAATTGGATATCCAAAGGCATGCTCAAAATCTGGACACAAGGAAACCCCGTGTCAAATTTGGGGCCAACACACTAGAACAAACTCATGACATTCCTATAGAGTATGGTATACAAGGACAAAGAAGATATTCTGCTCCTCATCATGACTCTATACCAAGTGGTCCATATACACAGCATCATTATAAACCTCCTCCATATGAACATGTGTATGATCAATATCATCCATATATGCAACATGCTCCTCCTCCACCCAGTGGTTCAGGCATGGGGTTTGGTCCAAGAAGTTGATCTCCACCTAAGAATAATTTGGAACAACAAATCAAGGACTTACAAAAGAAAATGGACATAAATACACCAAAGCCAACTTACACAATGAGAGACATATGTCCCTATCCATTTGACAAAATCATTCCAATGCCTCCATTTCCTACACACTTTGTGACACCTAAGTTTGATAAGTACAAAGGAAAAGGGGATCCTAAGGCACGTATAAGATAGTTTTTCACAGCTTGCATTGAGGTAGCAGCAAAAGAGACATATTTGATGAGATTATTCCCACAGAGCTTAGGTGTTCAAGCTATGGAATGGTTCTCCCAACTTCCACCTGGTATTAAGTCATGGGGTGACTTAGCAGAGGCATTTATCCATTATTTCTCATACAACATAGAGACAGACATATCGGTCACTACCTTGTGCAACACCAAGCAAAGGGATGGAGAGTCTTTTTCATCATTCTTACAAAAATGGAGGAATCTATTCAGCAGATGTTCTTGTGAAATTCCACAAAAACAAATGTTAGAGATGTTCACTCGAAATGTTAACAAAGACATTGGTTATGACTTGAGAAAAGCTTGTTTGTCCACCTTCAAGGACGTCATTAAAAAAGGCTTAGCAACAGAAAAGGTCCTAATTGAACAAGGAGTCATTAAGATATTCAAGGAAAACAAAGATGACTTTAAAGGAAAAGATAAGCCAATATTTTGGAATAAAAACAAGAACATAGTCAATCATGGTGTTGTTGATGCCAATACAGTATTACCCAAAATCATTTTTTCCAGATCAAGCTCTACAAACAATCAAGTGAATACTCAAACAACTTCCAAATCACGAAGGAAGTACACTCCATTGGGAGAACCACTAGAGTCAGTTTTCAAAAAGCTAGTGGCAAACAAGATAATCACAATTCCAGATCTACCTCCATATGAGCCAAAGGTTAAACCAAATTGGTGGAATGATGATGAGTATTATAAATTTCACAAGAGCAAAGGACATAAAAAGGAAATTGTCACCGACTGAAGAACATTATACAAGATCTTATTGATAGAGGTGACATTGAGATTGAAGGACACTCATCCAACCAAGAACATGAAATGTTTAAGGAACCATTCCCAGAGCATGACAAGGGAAAAGCTAAAGCCACAGATGACCAAACCAATTATACTAGAGCATCTTATAACTGTGATTCAACTATCAATCACATTTCAATGGACAATTATGTCTCTACCATTATCATCAAGGACAAAATGCCTGAGAAATCTACCCAAAGACCCAAGATTGTCCTAAAAGGCATTGGATCTTCTTCTGAACCTCCCTCTGAATGTAATGTTACAACTAGTCGAGGTAAATTTACTTTGCAAGGTGCTCCAGCTAAAAACACCGCTTCTTCATAAACTAAGCCTGAGTATGACCTTTTAGAACAGTTAGGGAAGACACCCGCGCTTATCTCCATCCTCGATCTCTTACGCATATCCCCTGCACATAAGGCCATTCTTGACAAAACATTGAGAGACACTTCCATCCCCATTGATCTGAATGTGGACCGGTTTCAAGCCATGGTGGGATTCCTTTCTGTTCCATACTCCCTTACATTCACAGAAGTTGATGATGCCTCTGTAAGTCAGCCACATAATGCACTTTTACACATTGAAGCCTTCCTACACAAACATCGAATAAAATGAGTCCTGATAGATGGAGGAGCAAGTCTAAACATTTGTACATTGAGCACTATTAAACAATTGGGATATTCTAAAAAAGTTGTGAATGTTACAAACAAAATTACCATCAAGGCATATGATGACGAAGAGCGCTCATCCAAAGGCACAGTCACCTTACCTCTCAGAGTTGGGCCAATTACTAAGGATGTGGTTTGTCAAGTCCTAGACCTAGATCTCACATACAACATACTCTTGGGATGCCCATGGATTCATGAAATGAGAGTTGTTCCCTCAACATATCATCGATGTATCAAGTTTCCTCATAATGGAGTTGAAGTAACCGTCAAAGCTGACCCAAATCCATTCATGTATTGCAACAATCTATGGTCAAGATCAAAAATAACAATCCCAGTCAATAAAGAAGTTGTTCCTTCATCAGCATATGTGGATCCAGAATCCTTGAAAGCTTCTACATCCAAACAAACAAAGATCAAAGAAAAGTTCAAGATTAAAGACCTGGGATGTGGTGAGTATATCTTTCATGTTGATCAACTCCCACTATCTCCTAAGATATTTAGTCAAGAAGAACAACCTTCAAACAATTTGCATTGCCAAGGAATTGGGTACGAAGCACCTAGTGTTGTGTCTACTAAGTCTGAATGCATATCTCGTCTAGTGGTGCAAGCAACTCTTGATATAAATAGTCCAAAGAGCAGTTCCAACGAAGAATCTGTTGAGTGTATCACCAGCCCTCTTGAGAACTCACATAGCCTTACCATTTCATCCACTCATTCCATTTCCAGTCCACTCCTAGACTTGGATCAACAAGAATCAGAAAAGCCCTTACTCATTGAAGATGAAAAATCAAGCTTTGAAAAGAAAAATCTATAAGTCAAAAATAAAGAAAAGGCCTTTAATCCAAATCAAAATCAAAAGCTATTGGACTCTGCAAAAATCAAGGTCAAAGATGAAAATCCTATGAAAGAAAAAGAACAAGAGTTGATCTCCCCTAATATCAAAATAACTAGGGGCAAAAGTTCTAAAATTTCAAGTAAAAAAGAATACTTGTTGATCCTAAGTCTCCAACATGTCATGATACTTTCACTTCTTTTCGCAATCATAAGCCTTCATAACTCATCCACTTGTTCCACACATCCTTTCCCTTCTGGTGATACATCATGGACCTTTAATGGAGCTTCCTCGAAGGACTTTGTTATCAGGGGTGCCCAAACTTCTTCAGGTGACATGCATATGGGCCTACGTAGTACACACACTAGTAATTCTATCTCAATTCCTTTATCAAGGAAGATAGTCACTCGAGCTACATATCATTCAGTCAAGGACCAATGCAGCTACAATCACAAGGTAAAGCCTTGTACATTTGGGGTAGGTGACTTAGTTCTCAAAGAAAATCCTAAAAATCAGCAAGACGGAGAGAAGAAGGGCAAGTTCGAACCAAATTGGCTTGGTCCTTAAATCATCACAACAACATATGGATCTGGTGCATATCAGCTCTCAACCACAGAGGGTGAACCTTTGGAGGATCCTATCAACAACATGCACCTTTACAGGTTTTACACATAGCTCTTCAGAGTATCCTAATTAAAAAATGCAAAAAAAAAAGAAATCAAAAAATTCAAAAATACAAAAAAAAATTGAAAAATTTGAAAAAAAATAAAAATAAAAATAAAAAAAATACAGAAAAACATTTCGTCCAATGGTGAAAACTACTTCGGTGGCGCCCTGGGCAAGTACCATGGTGAAAACTGGGTCACCAGCGCCATGTGTAGAGACATTGCTCCTCCCTCCTTCAGGATTCCATCTCATCCTTTCACTTTGCACACACTCACAACCTCTTCATCCATAATAAACACCCATTCTCATCATGGCTTGTTATTCATCTACCTAAGATTGGTTAGCCATTCATAATAAACCTTCATTTTCACCCTTCCCATCCATAATAAATCAGCTCTTATCTGTGGCTAAGGCAAATCCTACGTCTAGTGATGGGTCTGGAACTGAGAACATCACATATTTCAAGGAGTACAATTTCTTCCAATTTTCTCCAATTTATCCGCGCACAATCCACAATAAAGCAACATTTGCATCACGATCCACAATAAATTTTCGTATTCTCAATTTCATGGATTTGGTCAGTTTTAGATGAGACACAACAACAATGGGATTCAGCAAATCAAATCTTTCAACAAACTTAGACAACATTATGGTTCAGTGCTATCTATCCTTTTGTGAAAGTAAACATTGTGACCACAATCAAATAAGACTTATACAAGTGACAAGAGACACTAAACTTGAGGACTATAGTGGATGTTGGTGTTGAGTCTTGGTTTTCTTTTTATTTTATCTTTTTGGTGACATGTCTTTTAGCTTTTACAGGATGTCTCTGACTAGAGATTCTATCTCCAAGATGTCTTTGACTAGAAAGGCAAGGATGGGGTGTCGTCACCTATTTTTCTTTGTTGTCTGTGGATTATCTCTTAGTAATGCTATGACTTGTCCAAGGATATGAGGACACTGTGAGTCTAGTGTGAACTGGGGCATTCCTTGTTTGTGACTGTCTGATCTCCATGCAAATGGGTACAATGACTTTCTGGGTCGAACATATGCCTAGATGTTCATAACCTATTTGCCATCATAAAGCTCAATTATGATAACCCACAAGAAGCTCTTTCACTCCCATATCTTCTATCTTCCATCCCCCTTTCTTGATTGACCTCCATCATCCTTCTCGAGTCCATGTAGCCTACTATAACATGACTGAGTATAATCACACACCAAAAACATTTGCATCTCATGTAGTTGGCACCTGCATTACCACATATATAAGCATTTCATACATACATATAAATATCACAATTGCATCATATCCTACACACAACACATGTTAGCACATTTTACATTCTCATCATGTCAATAATCATTTGCATTATCATATTCATATAGGCATTTCATACATTTACATTCACATATGCATAACATATCAACCCAGAAAAAGAACAAAAATATTGCATTACATCATATACATATTTACATCATGAAACATCTCATCACATAGGTACACATGCATATAGCTGCCGCAAGGATGAATCTCATATATATATAATCATAAGTGTCATGATACAAGGATGTCAAAATCAGATGGCTACAAAATCACCTGAAGGTGTCACCATACAAAATGGTATAAAACTGATACATAGGGAGACCTCTAGGCTATGATGAACTCCCTCCCTCGGACCCGCCTAGCCTTGACAGAGTCTGAGCCCTGGAAGGACCCACCCCAAGATCATCTCTCCTGCCCCCTCTATCTGGTGGTGGTGGAGGACCCATGACCCCACCGCTAGACGCCTGTCTCCTGTCCCTCCCTCCGGTAGTCATCGATGTCCACGATGGTCTACGGAAGCTCTTAGCCCGCTGCTCTAGTGGCACTACTCCATAGTATAGGTCTCTCCAGTAGCCTATCTCCTCCCCGGCTCATAGAACATAAGCATATCCAGCTCCTGTGTCCTCTGTCGCCTACCTCCCTCCCCTCAGTGTTGTCTCAACCTCTTTATAACGCTGGATAGCCTGATCTCTCTCCCACTTAGTGTCCCTCAGCTGTCTCCTGAGCCTATCCCTCTCCTACTAGAGATCCTAGATCTCATTTGCTTGTCCCTGGCAGATCTCCCTCAACTCCAATAGCTCATCCTCCTCCTCTCCCCCCTATGCCTGTGGCTGCTCATGCCCCTATACCTGTGGTTGCTCCTGTGGCTACCCCTGCCCCTATCCTCGTCCCTGTCCCCCTTGTACCTGTCTGGGACCTTGTGCTGCTAGCACATGTAAAGGCAATCCACCTCTGCCTCTCACCACGCGAGCCTGTCTCTCCTCCCCACCCTCTCTCCATGGAGCCACTCTCCTCTCTCCTATCACACCCTGCCTCCTCCATCGGCCTCTACCTCCGCCATCTCCATCATCATCCTCATCACCCCTGCCATCTCCATCTAGCTGCTCCCCTGGGTCTGTCAGTCATGGAAATGGATGCTCAACCCAATATGCAGTATACTTTGCATCCATCCCTACATCCTCTATCTCTAGCCACATATCCCAAGGGAAGGGAATCATCTCTACTAGCTGCATCATTGCCTGATCATATGACAATAATGGCCCGAAGTGTGCCTGATACCTCACTGTCCGAGCATACATCTTGGAACCCTGTGGCATCCACTGAATCCTATCGAACTGCCTGCCAACCTTGTCAACCAACTGCCTCTCCAGTACATAGGGTGTCCGCCCAATCAGATACCTACTCCTAAATGTTTACGACAGCTCCATTGCGTCATCCTCCCACTCCTCGCACTCTCGGTATGGTCTCCATACCACAGTGTCAATCTCATCGATGACCCGATGCCAATACTCCAATCTCCTGATCCGTGGCTGACATGTAATCATATCATATAAATGCACAAAACTACGCCCATGGCCCCTACCTCTGAAATGAATTGGTCAGGTAACCGACAGATGCTCATAAGCCCATATCTGCAATAATGTCACTCCGCAGCCCAATCCTACGGATCCATGGTATACAAACTGATAAAGCTCATAGTACAAATGTGCCAGCATGCACAGTCCCCAAGTATATCTGGTATGTTGTGTCACCAGTGTCTCCAATGTGCTCCCCCAGCCCATAACCAACCCTCGTGTCGCCCTATCCAGACACAGGAACCCACTAATCACTCCTACCAGTACTGATGGTAGTGCCAATCCTGTCCGTGTCATGGTATCCCAAGCCACGTGTCCTACCCTCATCTCCAATCCTGGATCCTAAAACACTCGTCTCAGGGCATCCCTATCTTCGTCTCGATCATAGGGAATCAACTCCCCATCAATCGGTATTTGTAGTATTATGTACACATCCTCTAAGGTGACTGTCATCTCACCCATCGACAAATGGAACATGCAAGTCTCTGAGTGCCATCTCTCAGCTAGCGCAATTAGCAACCCCATGTTCGCCCGAAACTCAGGCACATACAGAATATGTCACAAGCCCATAACCTCAATAGTTTCTCTATCCTCAAATGTCAGCTCCAGTCGTAAACTCTGAGTCGATGGGAATCTCTCTCGTGACTCCAGCATAGGTAGGTACTCTTGCAGTCAAGCAAATCAACTGTGTCAATTAAAGTGGCATTCATTGTTCATCACAAAATGCTGCTTATTATCCTAATGCTTATATCTATCATATGGCGCTCTATCCTAGTGACACTCACTGTTCATCACAAAGTGTTGTTGTTTATCCTAGTGGTACTCCATGTTCATCACAAAGTACTACGTGTTTTTGCACTCCCTGTTCATCACAAAGTGCTTCTCATATTTGCACTCCCTGTTCATCACAAAGTGTTGCTCATATTAGTACTCCCTATTCATCACAAAGTACTATGTCTTGGTACTCACTGTCCATCACAAAGTGCCTCGATCTATCCTATCCTAGGGCTATACTTGAGTGTATCCTCTTGAGTAGTTTCCTAATTGGCAACGTATGTTCTATCACATAATTATCAATCCTGTCCCTATTTGCTATCCTAGTCTTCCCTAGAGGACCTGCTTGAGTGTATCCTCTCAACAGCTTATCCAATCAACAACGTATGTTCATCACAGAATTGTTGATTCAACCTTGAAGACACAAACGCGCCTTCATGACATAAATGCGCTTGCATATTGCACAAACGCGCCTTCTCTGCATAGACACGCCTGGAATACACAGACGTGCCTATGCTCTGCACAGACGTGCCCACATTGCACAAATACGCCTGCACAATGCAGACGCGCTTGCATTTGACATAGACGCCTTTTCCTACACAGATGTGCCTAGCTAACCTAGACGCACCTTGGCATTTTTTGACCTTGTTTGACATACCTAAACGCACATTTATTGCTATACCTAACATGCATTTATGACAACATTTAATGCAACAAAGCACAAGGAGGTTTTGTGGTACTCATCGACTCTCCTGCATCTGCTGGCTTCTGAAATCGGCGAAAGTGATCGAATTTGTGAACCAATGCCATCGCTGCTAGCTGTTGCTGCTCTATTCTCTCTCTGCACATTGATCTCTGGGATGTGTGGATGACAATGAGGATGGTTTCCCCTCGTGGTCTATCTTATAGACTACCCTAGCCCTAGCCCTCGTTTCCCATGTCAGTCTTCATTATCCCGTGACTCTGTCACTTCATCCGGTCAGTCCATTCTAGCCTTTCTTTCTTATCGAGAGATTGTCTACGATCTTTTCAACCATTTTCATCCAATCTCTCGAGGGAGCATATCATTCCCATCTTGGGGCAACTTTGTATCAGTTCATATTATCTTCTTTGAAACAACGCAACAAGCTGCTTTGTCTCAAAGAGGGGCAAAATGTAGACACCTAAAATTGTCCAGTCTAATTAAATAAATATTTTATTTATTTAATTACTTTAGCCTAATTCTTCTATTAATTAAATAAATCTTTATTTATTTAATTAATTCATTTATCCTCTTCTAGCCTTATTTCTCATTTAAATAAATACATTTATTTATTTAAATTATCCTTTTCCTAAATTAAATAAATATCTTATTTATTTAATTGATCCCACTTCTTCTATTAATTAAATAAATCTTTATTTATTTAATTAATTCATTAGCCTTTTCTACCTATGACACATGTCATTCATCTCTTAATTCATACACTACCTACCCTCTCATTATTTTCTTATTTTCTCTACCTACCTCTAATCATAGCCGACCATTTATCTTTTACACCTCTCAATCTTATCCCTCCATTTCTTATAGTGTCTTCTATATAAGGAGATGCTTCCTTCATTATCAACCCTATGCATTCAACCCTTGGACATATACATTCTAATCAAGCATCCTAGCATTCGATCTTTCATATGCGATCCTACTTGCAACCACATTTCCGTTCTTTGTTGAGCTCTTGTGCACATAAAATCTGAGAGAAAATATATCAAGCGAGATCAATGGAGATAGGAAGAATGGAGATTCAAACCCTATTGGGCATGTGATGGTATAATCTTTGTGATTTCATTTGATTTGCGTTGTCCTAGGTAATCTTCATATGTTATGGTGGATCTTTGTTTTTGTTAGGCTAGGGTTTTGTGGTTGAATTCATTTAGTCTTTCAATATTGTTGTTATCCATTTTCACCGTATACACAAAAACATCAAATTCAAATGGGATAATAACTGTCAACAGGCTTTTTAGATACTCAAAGATTATCTTCTGAACCCACTAGTCTTGATGCCACCAGTTCCAGATCAACCTCTATTACTATACATATCAGCTATTTCAACAGCACTGGGGCAAATCTTAGCACAATAGGTTGCTGAGGGCAAAGAAAAGGTAGTCTACTACAACAGTCGCACATTGGTGGGATATGAGCTAAACTACACAACAATTGAGCATGTGTGTCTCGTTGTGGTCTTTGCTTCACAGAAATTACGACATTACATGCTAACTCATAAAACTAAGTTGGTCGCAAGGATCGATCCATTGAAATACCTTCTCAATAAGGCAAGGCTTACTCGTCGAATAGCCAAATGGGTGATAATCTTGAGTAAATTCGACATTGAGTATGTGGACAGAAAGTAATAAAAGGGCAAGCTATCACAGATCAATTAGTAGATGCTCCCATGATAGATGATGTTCCTCTAACTTCAGAATTTCCAGATGAATCCATCTTAACAGTGTCACACACGAAGCCTTGGCAGCTATACTTCGATGACTCATACACACAGCATGGGACAGGAGCTGGCATCCTCTTTATAACTCCGCAAGGGGATTCTATACCAAAATAATATCGATCATCATTTCCTTGCACTAATAACATAGCAGAATATGAGGCATTGACAACTAGATTAAGGATTTCCGTTCAGTGGAAGATCCAAGAACTTCATGTTTTTGGGGACTCCCAACTTGTGATTCGTCAAGCAACTGATGACTACCAAACAAAGGATGACAAATTAATGCCTTACAAAAGAATGGTGGATGACCTAACACAACATCTCATGAAATAAGACTTCGAGCAGATACCAAGAGAGCAGAATCGAGCTGCGAATGTCATGGCTACAATTGCTTCACTAATCGATCTACTACAGAATGAAACCCAGTATGAGTTCTTGGTGGATAACCTTTTGGTTCCCTCATATGAGATCACTCCTATTGGGATGATATGTGCCATCAGTCCTAATTCCCCGTTATATGGTTCCATTTTCACATACCTTTGTGACAATACCCTTCCCCCCAACTTATGCAATAACCAATGTTGCACTTTCATTTGCCAATCTTCTCGATGCGTCATTTTAGCCAATATCTTATACCATTGAGGTCTAGATGGCACTCTTCTTAGATGTCTAGAAGGGGACAAAGCTCAGATTGCGTTACGTGAAGTTCATGAAGGGATATGTGGTCCACATTCTAGTGGTCCTACCTTAGCCAAGAAACTCATCAGGACTGGATATTATGGGCCCAATATGGAAAAAGATTCATATCAGTTTGTTAAGAAATGTAAGTAGTGTCAACTTCATGGAGACCTCATTCATGCGCCAATGCAAGAATTTCAACCAATTGTGACTCCTTGGCCCTTTTGTTAGTGGGGACTCGATCTCATAGGAATGATTCACCCTCCTTCCTCCAATGGCCATAAATTCATCATCACTGCCATAGAGTATTTCACAAAATGGATTGAAGTCATGCCTCTTACACAAGTCACTGGAAAACAAATTGCTACATTCATTCTCAACTATATCATTTGTCTATATGATATTCCTGTTTCCATCATCACCGATAATGGGTGTCCCTTCAAAAATCAAGATGTTCGTGAACTCTGTGATCAATTCCGTATTACCCATCGTTTCTCCTCACCTTATTACCCCCAAGGTAACGGTCAAGCTGAGGCATCTAATAAAACAATCTTTAAAATCCTAAAAAGAACAGTCAATGACGCTGGCCGTAATTGGCATATCCAACTTAATCCCGCACTTTGGGCTTACCGCACACCTACAGAAGCTACCCTTTATTCACTTGTCTATGGCACTGAAGCTATCTTGCCTATTGAGGTCGAGTTACCCTCTTTACGAGTCTCTTTGTGAAACATTATCAGTGATGAATACTACATGGTCTCTCGCTTACAAGAACTTGAACTATTGGATGAACGAAGATAAACTGCTTTTAATCACCTCAAGGCTTATCAACAACGAATGAGTCACAACTACAATCATAAAGTCAAGCCTCACACATTTGAGGTAGGTGACTTGGTTCTCAAAGAAAATCCTAAAAATTAGCAAGACAGAGAGAAGAAAGGCAAATTCGAACCAAATTGGCTTGGTCCTTACATCATCATATAGCATATGGATATGGTGCATATCAACTCTCAACCACAGAGGGTGAACCTTTGGAGGATCCTATCAACAACATGCACCTTCGCAGGTTTTACACATAGCTCTTCAGAGTATCCTAATTCAAAAATACAAAAAAATAAATTCAAAAATACAAAAAAATAAATTCAAAAATACAAAAAAATCATAAAAATAAAAAATCGTTACTTGGTGAAAACCTGGCAAATAGGTGCCTTGTGACACAAAAAAAAAAAATTGAAAAAAAAAAAAAATAAGTAAAAAAAAAATAAAAAAATAAAAAAAATTGGAAAACAGAAAAAAATTTCGTCCAACAGTGAAAACTACTTCGGTGGCGCCCTGGGCAAGTACCATGGTGAAAACCGGGTCACCGGTGCCATGTGTAGAGACATTGCTCCTCCCTCCTTCAGGATTCCATTTCATCCTTTCACTTTGCACACACTCACAACCTCTTCATCCATAATAAACACCCATTCCCATCATGGCTTGTTATTGATCTACCTAAGATTGGTTAGCCATTCATAATAACCTTCATTTTCACCCTACCCATCTATAATAAATCAGCTCCCATATGTGGCTAATGCAAATCCTACGTCTAGTGATGGGTGTGGAACTGAGAACATCACACATTTCGAGGAGTACAGTTTCTTCCAATTTTCTCTAGTCTATTCGCACACAATCCACAATAAAGCAATATTTGCATCACGATCCACAATAAAGTTATGTCTTCTCTGCAATAAAGTATTAGTTGCATGGATTCAGTGAGTTTCAGATGAGACACAATAGCAGTAATGGGCTTCAACAAATCAAATCTTTCAATAGACTCAGATAACATTATGGTTCAGTGCTATCTATCCTTTTGTGAAAATAAACATTGTGACCACAATCAAAATAGACATATACAAGTGACAAGAGACACTAAACTTGAGGACTACAGTGCATGTTGGTGTCGAGTCTTGGTTTTATTTTGATTTTATCTTTTGGTGACATGTCTTTTAGCTTTTCTGGGATGTCTCTAACTAGAGATTTTATCTCTAGGATGTCTTTGACTAGAAAGGCGAGGATGGGGTATCATCACCTATTTTTTCTTTGCTGTCTGTGGATTGTCTCTTAGTAATTCTATGACTTGTCCAAGGATATGAGGACATTGTGAGTCTAGTATGAACTGGGGCATTCCTTGTTTGCAACTGTCTTATCTCCATGCAAATGGGTACAATGACTTTTTGGGTCAAACATATGCCTCGATTGTCATAACCTACTTGCCATAATAAAGCTCAATGATGATAACGCACAAGAAGCTCTTTCACTTTCATATCTTCTATCTTCGATCCCCCTTTCTTGATTGACCTCCATCGTCCTTCCTAAGTCTGTGTAGTCCACTATCACATTTCAGAGTATAATGACACACCAAAAATGTTTGCATTTCATGTAGTTGCACCTGCATTCCCACATATTAGTATTTCATACATACATATAGATATCACAATTGCATCACATCCTGCACACAACACATGTTAGCACATTTTACATTCTCATCATGTAAATAGTTATTTGCATTATCATATTCATCTACATTTCATACATTCACATTTGCATATGCATAACATATTAAAACATAAAAAATAAAAAATATTACATTTCATTATGTACATATTTGCATCCATATCATAACCATCACATAGAAACATACATCATGAAACATCTCGTCACATAGGTACACATGCATATAGCTACCACAAGGATGAATCTCATATATATATATAATCATAAGTGTCATGATACAATGATGTCAAAATCATATGGCTACAATCACCCGAAGGTGTCTACATCATCATACAAAATGGTACAAAACTGATACATAGGGAGCCCTCTAAGGCTATGATGAACTCCCTCCCTCGGAGCCACCTGGCCTCGATGGAGTCTGAGCCCTGGAAGGACTCACCCTAGGATCATCTCTCCTATCCCCTCTATTTGGTGGTGGTGGAGGACCCATGACCCCACCGCTAGACGTCTGTCTCCTGTCCCTCCCTCCAGTGGTCGTCCTTGTCTGTGATGGTCTACAGAAGCTCCCAGCCCACTGCTCTGGTGGCACTGCTCCATAGTATAGGTCTCTCCAGTAGCCTATCTCCTCCCCGACTCACAGAACATAAGCATATCTAGCTCTTGTGTCCTCTTTCGCCTGTCTCCCTGCCCTCAGTGTTGTCTCAGCCTTTGTATAGCGCTGGATAGCCTGATCCCACTCCCGCTTAGTGTCCCTCAGCTGTCTCCTAAGCCTATCCCTCTCCCGCTCGAGATCCTCGATCTCATCTGCCTGTCCCTGGCAAATCTCCCTCAACTCCAATAGCTCATCCTCCTCCTCTTCCCTTGTACCTGTGGCTGCTCATGCCACTGTACCTATGGCTGCCCCTGCCCTTGTCCTCATCCCTGTCCCCCTATACCTATATGGGACCCTGTGCTACTGGCACCTGTAAAGGCAATCCACCTCTACCTCTCACCACGCGAGCCTGTCTCTCCTCCCCACCCTCTCTCCGCAGAGCCACTCTCCTCTCTCCTATCACACCCCGCCTCCTCCGTTGGCCTCTACCTCTGCCATCTCCCTCATCATCCTCATCACCCCCGCTATCTTCATCTAGCTACTCCCCTGGGTTTGTCAGTTGTGGAAATGGATGCTCAGCCCAATATGCAGTATACTCTGCATCCATTCCTGCATCCTCTATCTCTGGCCAAATATCCCAAGGCAAGGGAATCATCTCTACCAGCTGCATCACTGCTTGATCATATGACAATAACGGCCTGAAGTATGCCTGATCCCTCACTGTCCGAGCATACATCTCGGAACCCCGTGGCATCCGCTGAATCTTGTCGAACTGCCTGCCAACCCTATCCACCAACTGCCTCTTCAGTACATAGGGCGTCCGCCCAATCAGATACCTGCTCCTGAATGTATACGACAGCTCCACTATGTCATCCTCCCACTCCTCTCACTCTCGGTATGATCTCCATACCACAGTGTCAATCTCATTCGATGACCCGACGCCAATACTCCAATCTCTTGATCCATGACTGAGATTTAATCATATCATATAAATGCACAAAACTGCACCCATGGCCCCTGCCTCTGAAATGAATCAGTTGGGTAACCGACAGATGCTCATAAGCCCATACCTACAATAATGTCACTCCGCAGCCCAATCCTACAGATCCATGGTATACAAACTAATGAAGCTCATAGCACAAATGTGCTAGCACGCACGGTCCTCAGGCATATCTGGTATGTTGTGTCACTAGTGTCTCCAATATGCTCCCCCAACCCACAGTTGACCCTCGTGTCGTCCTATCCAAACACATAAACCCACTGATCACTCCTGCCAGTACTGATGGTAGTGCCAATCCTGTCTGTGTCATGGTATCCCATGCCATGTGTCCTGCTCTCATCTCCAATCCTAGATCCTAAAACATTCGTCTCAGGTTATCCCTGTCTCTGTCTCGATCATAGGGAATCAACTCCCCATCGATCGGTATCCTCAGAATTCTGTAAACATCCTCTAAGGTGACTGTCATCTCACCCATCGACAAATGGAAACTACAAGTCTCTGAGTGCCATCTATCAGCTACCGTAGTCAGCAATCCCATGTTTGTCTGAAACTCAGGCACATACAGAATATGTTGCAAGCCCATAACCTCAATAGCTGCTCTATCTTCAAATGTCAGCTCCGGTCGTAAACTTTGAGTCGATGGGAATCTCTCTCATGACTCCAACATAGGTAGGTACTCCTGCAGTTAAGCAAATCAACTGTGTCAATTAAAGTGGCATTCACTATTCATCACAAAATGCTGCTTATTATCCTAGTGCTTATATCTATCATATGGCACTCTATCCTAGTGACACTCACTATTCATCACAAAGTGTTGTTGTTTATCCTAGTGGTACTCCCTATTCATCACAAAGTACTACGTGTTTTTGCACTCACTATTCATCACAAAGTGTTGCTCATATTTGCACTCCCTGCTCATCACAAAGTGCTGCTCATATTAGTACTCCTTGTTCATCACAAAGTACTATGTCTTTGTACTCACTGTTCATCACAAAGTGCCTCGATCTGTCATATCCTAGGGCTATACTTGAGTGTATCCTCTTGAGTAGTTTCCTTATTGGCAATGTATGTTCTACCACAAAATTGTCAATCTTCACCCTATCTGCTATCCTAGTCTTCCCTAGAGGACCTGCTTGAGTGTATCCTCTCAACAGCTTATCCAATCAACAACGTATGTTCATCACATAACTGTTGATTCGACCTTGAAGACACAAACACGCCTTCATGACATAAACACGCTTACATATTGCACAAACGCGCCTGCTCTACACAGACGCGCCTGAAATACACAGGTGTGCCTATGCTCTGCACAAACGCGCCTTCTCTGCACAGATGTGCCCACATTACATAAACGCGCCTACACAATGCAGACGCGCTCACATTTGACATAGACGCCTTTTCCTGCACAGACGCGCCTGACACAAACACAGACGCACCTAGCTAACCCAAACGCGCCTAGCACCAGCACAGACGCGCGTTGGCATTTTTTTTACCTTGTTTGACATACCTAAACGGGCATTTATTTATCTACCTAACATGCATTTATGACAATATTTTTTGCGACAAAGCACAAGGAGGTTTTGTTGTACTCACCGACTCTCCTGCATCTGCTGGCCTTTGAAATCAACGAACGCGATCGAATCTGTGAACCAATGCCATTGTTGCTGACTACTGCTACTCTATTCTCTCTCTACACATTGATCTCTTGGATGTGTGGATGACAATGAGGATGTTTTTCCCTCATGTTCGATCTTATAGACTGCCCTAGCCCTAGTCCTGGCCCTATCCCTCGTTTCCCGAGTCAGTCTTCTTTATCTCGTGACTCTGTCACTCCATCCGGTTAGTCCATTCTAGCCTTTCTTTCTTATCGAGAGATTGTTTGTGATCTTTCCAGACATTTTCATCCAATCTCTCAAGGGGGCATATCATTCCCATCTTGGGGCAACTTTGTATCAGTTCATATTATCTTCTTTGAAACAACGCGACAAGCTGCATTGTGTCAAAGAGGGGCAAAATGTAGACACCTAAAATTGTCCAGTCTAATTAAATAAATATTTTATTTATTTAATTACTTTAGCCTAATTCTTCTATTAATTAAATAAATCTTTATTTATTTAATTAATTCGTTTATCCTCTTCTAGCCTTATTTCTCATTTAAATAAATATATTTATTTATTTAAATTATCCTTTTCCTAAATTAAATAAATATCTTATTTATTTAATTGATCCCACTTCTTCTATTAATTAAATAAATCTTTATTTATTTAATTAATTCATTAGCCTTTTCTACCTATGACACATGTCATTCATGTCTTAATTCATACACTACCTACCCTCTCATTATTTTCTTATTTTCTCTACCTACCCTCTAATCATAGCCGACCATTTATCTTTTACACCTCTCAATCTTATCCCTCCATTTCTTATAGTGTCTTCTATATAAGGAGATGCTTCCTTCATTATCAACCCTATGCATTCAACCCATGGACATATACATTCTAATCAAGCATCCTAGCATTCGATCTTTCATATGCGATCCTACTTGCAACCACATTTCCGTTCTTTGTTGAGCTCTTGTGCACATAAAATCTAAGAGCAAATATATCAAGCAAGATCAATGGAGATAGGAAGAATAGAGATTCAAACCCTATTGGACATGTGATGGTATAATCTTTGTGATTTCATTTGATTTGCATTGTCTTAGGTAATTTTCATATGTTATGGTGGATCTTTGTTGTTGTTAGGCTAGGGTTTTGTGGTTGAATTCATTTAGTCTTTCAACATTGTTGTATCCATTTTCACCGTATACAGGCTCCATTTTGGATTATTCTTTTAGATTTCATCAAAGCTTATGCGTGTTTCTTAGTGGCCGATAAACCAATGGAGAAGGAGATTGTAGAATGAGATTTTGAAAGCTTCCAAGTGATCTAAGGATGACAGTCAGGGGAGTGATCTAAGACAGGAGTCAAGGATTACCATAGAATAATCTCATTGAAATGTTATTATTTGTGTAGATTGATATTAGTTTCATAGCTTATTTAAGTTGTTTGCAAGGATTTTGTTGAGGGTTTGTGTGAGAAGTGTGAGTCACATTTCCAAATTTTGAGCTATAGCTTTCACAACTATATAGAGAATTCATTTTGATGTTATTTCATGCTTAAGATAGATATTTTATTATCCCAAATAGTTGTTGCAAGTGTGGTGAAGTTTCATTGAAACGGTGTTGTTTTGGCTATGCTTGTTGGCACCATTTGTGTTTAGTTTGAATAAGATTATTGTAGTTGTTATTTGTTGTATGAATTTATTTGATGACAATAAATAATTAGTTATTCACTGCTGAAAATTTATACCATCAATTGTTAAATAGTTTGTGTGAAGTTCATTGCATTCTAGGTGTGTTTGTTCATTAGTTTATTGGCAATGTTTGAAACAATATTAGATATTTTGCAAAGATATATTTTAATGGTTTCAAATAATTTTTCAGATCTAGTATAAATTATTTACAAGGGTTATTACATCCTCCTACAAACTACTTTCCAAGCAATGCTATCATTAATGATCTCATTACAGTGAGAGACAAGAGGTAGCCCCCCACTAGGGGATCAACAACATTTCAGGGAGAGGGAATATTACAAGGTGGGAGATGCGCCTCGATCATAAGAGGAGGCAAAAGCTATGAGGAAGCACCTAGAGTGAGTTGAGATGAAGACAAAACAAGAGGAACTACACTAGGAACTGTTAGGCACAACACTTTTGGAGTAAGACACTCATCAAGATCCTAGGAAGAGCAATCCTCAACAAAAGAAGGAACCTTAACAATTAAATGATCTTGGACTTGGAATTGTTAGAATTCTTCCACCAAGTAACAATTCCTTTTCGATACAAAGGGAGTAGTTCAAAGCCAAGTGACTAGTAGTGAAGTAGGAATGATAATAGAAGTAGATCCTCTCGTAATCCAAAGGTTGCATCCAGGGCCTATACCCAACAATCAAAACCATATTCCTAATGAGGGGTTTAGAGGTGTCAATGTCAACTAAAATGCTAGCAAATGTGGAATAACCCATGTGAGAAGTTGAGTAATCAATTTTTGAAAAATGCTCAACTGATTTTTCAATGACCTCATAGAAGGACTCCTCCCAAAACTAGAGGAGAAGATTTGACAATTTGATCCAAACTAAATGCACATGAAATGGTTTGGTGAGGGGTTTGAAAGAAGAAGACCAAGGTTTAATGGAGAGAGTGTTCTCCCTAGGCCAAATATTGACCCAACACCAAATCACAATCCTCAAAAGAAACAAAAGATGTAATGAAGAAACCTTTAGCACAAGGGAAACACTCGATCTTATCAAATGCAAAAGGCTTCCCAAGAGAGAGGAAACAACTATGTAGATCTAGAATAGAAGGCCAAAGGATGAAGAAATGACACACCAAGTCTCGTCTTTGGTATAAATCCTCATTTTTAGCCACCTCTGTGTCACAGACAATCATTGGTGAAACCTTTTCACAAGGAAGAGGCTGAAGCACTCATGGAAGTGGGCAAGACCGAACTTAGCAGCTTGAGCAAAGCTTCTTGTCCCGACAACAGTTTGGGTGCCAAATGAGGGTCAGAGCTAATCAGGGCTACCTTAATGCCCACCTTATGTCTGACCACAAAAGAGATTCCTCGCACAAGAAGAGAAATGGTAACCTTGGGAGAAGGAATTACACCTCTCTATGGATCCTAAGTAGAATTGACAACTAGAGAAGAAGTAGGAGCCACTCTGATTGGGAAGCCCGCACAAGAGGAAACCAAAGTTGTTGAAGAGGACACTGGGGCAACAACTACTATAGTGGAGTCCACAAGGGGGGCCTATATGCACCTCGAAGCGTTAGACCTATGGATGCATAGGTAGCTATAAGAGCATGGGACACATGCAATAAGAGCTCGAGCATGAGTGTTAATTTCAAACTTTCCAATATTATTAGTAACCCTAATTTTTGGATGAGAAAGTTGCTAATTTGAAGAATGAGTTACTTGAGGGTATATGCACCAAGTTGTGGTACCAAAAGGGGGTCTTAAGATGCCACACTTTTTTTTTTTTTTTTTTCTGAAATCAGCAAAGTCTGAACTTCAACGACAAATTGAAGATAGTTACACTCCAAATTTGAAGATGCAACAAGAACAAGAGTCAGAGTGCTTCGAGTCTACTTTCTAAACTACTAATTTTTTTTGAAAATGATGGAGATTAAGGGCTTCAAAATGGGGGCCACAAAAAGTGGTCCTGTTTTTATGTACAAAAATAACACAACGTCTGTTGTGGCCCCCCTAAAATGTTAAATTTTTTTTTGAATTTTTAAAATCGCTTCGGTGAGAAATTAGCTAACACCTTTTAGTTTATGCCGGAATTTTTAGCCATTTTTTAAATGAGTATATGATTTTTAACTAATTTTCGAAGTGGACACATCTTGAAAAACAGAAATTTGAGCGTGCTCCCCCCTAAAATCATTGAAAACAAATAAAAAATCAAAAGTTTTTTTTTAGAAATTGTGTAGAATGGAGTCTAGTTTCTAAAAATGTAAGTTTTTTCAAAATCTGATGAACGTGTAAAAATCTATACCCAAAATAGTGCATGTTGGTTTTTGACAAAAAACAGACACACTAACAAAAGAAATTATACATGAAAGACTTAACGAAATCAAAATTTGAAATAAATTACATTGTTGGATAGCTAAGAGGGAGCTCAAGTTTACCACGGTATTTTTTTTAACTTCATTGAAACATGTGCAAACCTGACGGAGAGCACGACCAAAAATATGTCAAAATTTTCAATGTTCTGATAAAAACACGTCTCTAGCCTGAAATGGTCGTCCAAACCTTTGGGTTGGATTCCCAAGGCAAATCCAAACCATAGGTTTGGTGTTTCCCAAAGTGGGCCATTTGGCACGCGCCAAATATGGCGCTCATCCTATTTGGTGTGCGTCAAATGTGATGAATGGATATTCCATTTGGTGCGCGCAAAATGTGGTCCATATTCCACATTTGGCACATGCCAAATAAGGATGAAGAGGGAGATAGCTCGAGGGATAGGAGAATAAGTAAATTGTGAGAGCTATAGAGGGGAGGGACAAAGAAGAGTATGTATCTATAAGAAGAAGAGGTAAGGGGAGAGAGAGAATATGAGATCTAGTTCATAAAGACAGATGGAACTACGAGGGAAGGGAGATAAAGAAGGGAGAGGTGAGATGGGGGTTTCTATGTACACATTTGGCGCTCTCCCTCGCCAAATGTGGAATATCCCTTGTAGTTCTATCTCTCTCTATGAACTATATCTCATATTCTCTCTCCCCTTACCTCTTCTTGTGCTCTTCATTCTTATAGATACATACTCTTCTTTGTCCCTCCCCTCTCTAGCTCTATTCTCCTATCCCTCGAGCTATCTCCCTCTTCATCCTTACACCCATATAATTCCCTCTCTCACCTCTTTCCCTCAGTTTCTTCCTCACTCCCTTCTCTCTCTAGGTCCTAAGGGGTCATAGGACAACATATGACCCCTTAGGACACAATATGATCCCTAACGGCACCTAAGGGGTCATATGGTTTCCTAAGGGGTCATAGGACACCATATGACCTCTTAGGTTACCATATGACCCATAACGGCACCATATTTTGTCATAAGTGGTCATAGGACACCATATGACCCCTTAGGACACCATAAAACCCATAACGACACCATATGGTGTCTTAATGGGTCATAGGACACCATATGACCCCTTAGTACACCATATGACCCCTTAGTACACCATGTGGTGTTAGTATTGTTCGTATGGTGTCCTATGACCCCTTAGGACACCATATGAGCCCCTAGTACACCATATGGGGTCAGTATGGTCTTATGGTGTGTGATGACCCCTTAGGACACCATATGACCCCTTAGGACACCATACGACCCATAATGACAACATAAGGTGTCCTAAGGGGTAATATGGTGTCTTAAGGGGTCATAACACACCATATGACTTGTTAACACACAAATATGATCCCCAACGCCACCTAAGTGGTCATATGGTGTCCTATGGCCCCATAGGACACCATATGACCCCTTAGGTATGCATACAACCCATAACGACACCATATTGTGCCTTAAGGGGTCATATGGTGTCCTAAGGGGTCATAGGACACCATGTGAACCCTTAGGACACCATATGACCCATAACGACACCATATTATGTCCTAAGGGGTCATATGGTGTCCTAAGGGGTCATAAGACACCATATGATGCCTTACGACCCATAACGACACCATATTGTGTCCTAAGGGGTCATATAGTGTCCTGAGGGGTCATAGGAAACCATATGACGCCTTAGGACACCATACAACCCATAACAACAACGTATTGTGTCCTAAGGGGTCATAGGACACCATATGACCCCTTACGACACCATACGACCCATAACGACACCATATTGTGCCCTAAGGGGTCATATGGTGTCTTAAGGGGTCATAACACACCATATGACCCGTTAAGACACAATATGATCCCTAACGACACCTAAGGGGTCATATGGTGTCCTATGGCCCCATAGGATACCATATGACCCCTTAGGTGTCCATACGACCCATAACGACACCATATTGTGTCCTAAGGGGTCATATGGTGTCCTAAGGGGTCATAGGACACCATATGACCCCTAACGACACCATACGACCCATAACAACACCATATTGTGTCCTAAAGGATCATATGGTGTCCTAAGGGATCATAGGATACCATATGACCCCTTACGGCACCATACGACCCATAACGACACCATATTGTGTCCTAAGGGGTCATATGGTGTCTTAAGGGGTCATAACAAACTATATGACCCGTTAAGACACAATATGATCCCTATCTACACCTAAGGGGTCATATGGTGTCCTATGGCCCCATAGGACACCATATGACCCCTTAGGTGTCCATACGACCCATAATGACACCATATTGTGTCCTAAGGGGTCATATGGTGTCCTAAGAGGTCATAGGACACCATATGACCCCTTACGACACCATACAACCCATAATGACACCATATCGTGTCCTAAGGGGTCATAGAACACCATATGACCCCTTACGACACCATACAACCCATAACGACACCATATTGAGTCCTAAGGGGTCATATGGTGTCTTAAGGGGTCATAGGACACCATATGACCCATTAGGACACCATACGACCCATAACGACACCATATTGTGTCCTAAGGGGTCATATGGTGTCCTAAGGGGTCATATGGTGTCTTAAGGGGTCATAACAAACCATATGACCCGTTAAGACACATACAAGTTGAGGTGGCCGAGTTTACGCTAGGAATGCCTTCTTTTTTGCTCTCCAACTTGCCCAATTGTTGCAGGCCACACCCTACCAGCGAAATCGCCTAAGTGCTCAAGTTGCTCAAAGTTGTCAATATTTGGCATTGCGTTTCTCAATGATCGTTAATCATAAGAACGAGCCGTCTGATCTTGCGAGGTCGTGTTATGGCACTCTAAAAAAGCCTCTCTCGATTTTGGTAGACTCGGATCTAGTTGCTCGTGGCAACACTTTCTCAGTTGCGACAAAAAGCGTCAGATGAGTTCAATGAAAAGTTGCACAATGCCCCATCTTTCAATCCGCTCGTCGTGACACCGAACCGTCAACTTGTATGCATTGGGGTGGTCGGGTTTACACTAGGAATGCCTTCTTTTTGCTCTCCAACTCGTCCGATCGTTGTGGGCCACACCCTAGCAGCGAAATTGCCTAAGTGCATGCATTAGATGAATATAAGTTTATGGGCTATGCAATTTTTTTAGAATGGGTATTGGTACAATGGTGTCTTACATTGTCTAATTTTGGTTCTTTCCATGTTTCCTTTATATAATCTTATTTCGACTATAACTATTGAATTTGTGTTGATCTCCATAAGCTTGTGTCTTGGATTACAAACACATATTTAGGTTCAAAGCTTAAGTAATAATAAACTTTGTGCAATTATGCATTTAATCATTTAAACTGCAATTATGGATAACCATGATAAATGATTTGCATTAACCAAAAAGCTACAAATCCATGCAACATTGTATACTGTTAAAACTATCAAATATATCCAATACAAACAAATAGGCTTGCCAAAAGCCATATGGTCTTAGAATTTCACATACTCATAAAACAAAACATATGTTCAAAATTGCTATAAAGGCATACAACATGATATCCAATAAAGTCAAATAGGGGCTTGCCAAAAGCCATATGGACATAGAATATCACATATTTGTAATACAAAATATATGTTCAAATTTTCCATACAGGCATACAACAATGTATCCAATAAAGTCAAATAGGAGCTTGCCAAAAGCCATATGGAGATAGAATGTCACATATTCGTAATACAAAACATATGTTCAAAATTGCCATATAGGCATACAACATAGGACCCTATTCTATTCATTTCCCTCTAGGGGAAGGAAACAGATCACAAGATATCTTTGCCTGTCGAGGGGATGGAGATGTATATGATGCAGGTGTCTTTCGAGTACGTCCACTCGACCTCCTCTCCAGACTTTTTTGTAACTCCACCTGATACAATGAAAAGAATGATGTTAGCATATACAAAAATTGAATTTTAGAATGACATATAATAGAATAGTCACTTACCGCATACAAATAATAATGATGTTCATCCACAACAGGTGCACGTTCATGATCTGGAGTGACAAGCCCCTCCTGTAAGCATCACAATATAAATTAAATTAAATACAAGTGTCGTTAAAATTTTCAATAACATATTATTAAGATAACAAATGTGTAGCGTCGTAAATTGTACGCACTTGCTAGGGTGGTACAATTTCACACTTGGTTTAGCACCCGCCTTGGTGCATTTTGCATTGCATTTCCCCTTTAGCACCTAATTAGGTCTAAGGTTCTATTTTTATCATCTCCCGTATCATAAAGTTGGGCCCTTTCATTAAAGTGTGCCCCTTTCATTTTATTCCTCCAATACATCATTTAATCAAAAACCCTAATTAGGTCCTATTTTGAACTTGGGGGCTTGATTTCGGGGGTCAAAACATCTCGAAATCAGCTGTAACTTTAGGATTTTCTCTAAAATCATCATATTCGACGGTCCTGAAAATTTGGTGAAAAGTTGTCGGGACCATCGCGCCCGGAGTGCACACAGTCCTGGACATTTTTCCCAAAATTTTAGGAGCGCAATCCAATCATAAAATAAAGCTTAACCCCAAGAAATTGGCGGGAGATTCAATCTCTAGGTCGGCCAAAAGTTGAAATTAAGACCTAGGGTTTCATATATAAGAGCTCTCTTTCTTCATTTGAAAGGATTCAAATTTTGGTTTCAGGGGCCTTCTACGCAGCGAAAGAGCAGATCTTTGAAGACTTCAACAACATTCAATATCCATCCATCAAGCATTCATCAATTTCATTCATCCATTTAGGGCTTTGAAGACATTGAAGAGCAATAGGGGATCACCGACTGAAGATTGGCTTGTACCCCTCCCTTGGGGTTGGGTATGATTTCATGTTGTTTTCATGTCTTTGCATAAGCCTCATTATATCATTTGTATTCATGCTTTAGATCACTTTGCATCTTGATTTGGAACATTTACATTATCATTTACAAGCAATTAGGGTTTACTTTCTAGGTTGCTCTAGTTTGCTTACTTGCATTTTAGGATCTTGCACACACACAAGGTCTGCACACACACTACTTTTACAATACAACTTGGCTATTCGTGGAGGTGGAAATCACCAAAGCGGGGGTTTGACTAAGGCAAAACCTTATATAGCCGCCCACAGTACCTTTTCAGATATAAGTGCAGATTTCGGGAATCGGACAACACCGCAAGTTGCAGATCCGACACAAGCAGACAAAAATTGAGCTACACACCAAATTTCAGGGCAAAAGACTAGGACAGGGGCGTTGGGTGCCCTGGTCCCTCTGTCAGACAACAAGTTTCAGCATTTCCGACAGCTTTTCAGGTTGCAAAACAGTAGTTTCAGGAGCAGTATCAGGACAGTGGCGCCTGCGCCCCCGTCCCGAACATTTTCACTCAGATTTTAACTCCGGGTACGCATCTGCATTCTGGCCTTGTCCTTGTGTTTACAGCTTTCCATTGTTTAATCTCAATTCTGCAATCTTGTTATTAGTTCATACTTGCACTTTAGGGTTAGGAATTGAACTTGCATCATTTTATCTTTCAATTACAACAAAGGAATAGAAACCCTAATAGGTAGCCTGTGGCTCTCTCTTCCACAAAAAGAAGTAGCCAATTGTGTGATACCTCTAGGCTCTTTCATATTCCACAATGTGTGTCAAAAGGTAGGATTAGGGCATGTTAGCCTAGTCTCGCTTTTTCTCCTACACAAAATGTAATGCTAAATTTACTAAATTTACAAATATGTCTCATTCTTCTATTAAAACAGTTGAACTTGCAACTACTACAGCAACACTGCGCTCCACTGACGCGCGGACAACAGGAGAAGTCTTTGATGTCAACATCTGAAAATTAAACAAAGTATATTGATTAATCGCCAAAACTATCTATATTATTTAATAACAACATTAAAGATAAATTGTTTACCTGGGTGAAAGATTGTTGATGAAATACACTGCGAGGGGTTGATGTTGAAACTCTATCATCAAACTATTTGACATCCAAAATGAGTAATTAGAAAATCATTCACATAAGGTTCAACTATCTACATATAATAATTATATTTCTTCACTCATTGTATACCTGTGGAGTCGACGAAGTCGTGAAAAAGGGTGTTGCAGGAATGTTGCTATTATTGTGAACACTTTGACCCTAATTTTTTATCATAATAATTTACTAATTTAGATATATTCTCAAATTTACATATAAGATTTAATAATAAGAATGAAATGAACTTGTAATGAAATTCACTTGGGTATTAATGCCAAATGTTTCGTTCAACAAGGATTCTGTCATGACAATGTTCTCTGTAGAGAAACTCTGCTCGTGCATGCGCATTCTCAGAACTATTAGGATCATAAGTGCAAAGAGAACCACAAGATTGACAAAAATGAGCTGGAACTCGTTGCCTAGAAGAATCAACATCATCACTCGCATCACCCTCTACTAGAGGCCTAGCATACTGTATAAGGGTCTGAGTGAGTGAGCTAATCGAGTCTAGAGTTTCGACCTCAATACTCTCCTTCACAATGGAAGCAATAATAACATGCTCCACCATAGGTTTGGCCAAAGGTCTTGGTGGGAGATTTGGATCACGTTGTGCACCCTCTCTATCATGCGAGGAACCCCCACCTCTACCTTGAAAATCTAGAAAATCAAAATAGTTTGGGATCTCATTAAGGACAAACTCACAGTACAATTTTCTCAAAAAGTATTGGGGTACCTCATGATTATTGCATGGGGGCTGATCAAATACCATCCACCACCTATCCCAAAAATTGTTCTTAATCCCTTCATGATGACACCAATGAATAGGGAATCTCCTACATCTAAGGTGTAAAGGTTGATTCGTTCGGGGGTTCGTAAAAAGAGCACACAAGTCAAATTTATTAATTTTCTTTTTCTTCACTGCCGCATATGATAATTTGTCAGCATAAAATTGCTTTTGTTCTTCCTTCTTACTGGACCAAAAATTTATTTGCCCACTCATAGATTGTATGTGAGATACAATAGATTGCAAAGAACTGGCAAGGTTTGTCCTATGGGAGTTTGTTCCAGTGGGATCTTTTAGCCTTGTGATTAAACCTTCAAGCTCTTTTTGACTATTTTCTATTTGACCCAATAGGTTTTCTTGTGTACCTATGGGATGTCTAGGGATTGTAGGAGGTTCTTGATGTGCTTCTTCTTCAACATGGTCTTCATGAGGAGGCGATTGATGTGCTTCTTCTTCAATATGGTCTTCATGAGGAGGTGATTGAGTGTTTTCAACATTTTCTTGTCTAATCTCATTTCTTGATAATGAAAATAAATTTAAATCAATAAACCTAGTTTAATCTTCAAATTAATAAAAAAATGACAATAAGAAAATAAAAATACATACCTCTTCGATGGCGTGGCGACATTTTGATGAGAGATGGACAACTTAGTGCCCAATATCAAGCTTTTACAAAGGGCGAGCGCAAGAAAATGGCACCCAAAATCGCCAAAATGCGGGTTTGGGAATGCATAATGCATCCAAAATGCGAAGCAAGGTTTTTTTAAAGTTTTAAATGCGCATAAGGCACGTGCACTATAGGGCGCGCGCACTCGCGCGCCTTATAAGGCGTGCGCTTTATGAGAATTTTTCATTTTTTTTGAAGTGTGACACCTTTTTGGTACCACAACTTCGTGCATATACCCTTGATGAGATGAGAATGAAATTTTAATGGAAGAGTTTAATGAGCTCTTGTTTAATTAAATAAATAAATGGGTTAGTACATGATAATTAATTATAATGATGTGATATATGATAAATGGTATTAGAGAATAATAAATGATAACTAATGAATAATGATTAATGTCAAGACGAAAAATAATATTTTTAATAAAAATAAAACAAAAGAATTATAAAAATAATAATAATAACTTTAAATAGAATTAAAAGTTACATAAAAAATAAAACAAGTATATTACTAAAAATGATTCATTCATATAGAAAAATAAAACAATTCTTTAAATACATCCATGTGAAAACATCAATGCCTAGCTAACTTAGGTCATAAATTTAATATAGACATTGAAAATTAATGCCTATTTAAGAAGACGTCTTAATTGTGAAGAAATATTATGTACTTACATGTTATATTTTATTAGTTCTAATTTTATAGTTTTATTATTTTTAAATATATGCTAATTAAAATTTATGTATATATGCGTACAATAATATATATGATATAAATCATTATACATTTATCATGATATTTTATAATAAATATTTGAAATATTTATTATATATTTATATTGTTAAAAACTATGATTTTTTCGTTATAACAAAAAAAAAAAAAAATTAAAAATCTTTAAATAATATTTAATCATTTTTAATAAAATATTAACATTTTAATCTATAGATAATAATTAAAATAAATACAGAATAAGAAATAGAAAACTTCAATCAATTAAAAAATATCAAAATAATAATAACTAATAAAAATTATCCGTTTAAATTACGTTGCTAATGAGAGACTCCTAGCCAAAGTTCACAATATTATTATTCTCTCTTTGCTTACACCCGTATATTTAAAATATTTCGTCGTTCAAAAACTCATCATACAGGCTGTAAATTCTCCCAGTCTTTTTCCTTTAGTTTGCTCACTACTGAAAAAAATTGAACAGAGGCGAATCGATCTCAATTCAAAGAATTCGTTGATTAAGCCCGTGGTTCGTAATCCTCAATCCAAAGAAAAACTAATCAGATCCAATTTACCTGAGTATCCTCTCATGTAAAAATTCTATAGTGCAGGAGATTTAAAACGTGAATTGCAAAAATGCAAGGAATATGTTCATCTTCAGAGTCATCACAGGGCAAGGCATGGATCGTTCACGGTTTGTTAGCAGGAGCAGCTGCAGCAATTGGACTGTACATGGTCGTCAGGTCGAACCGTGGCCGCAACAGAGTAGTAGGAATTATCCCCGCTCGCTATCGCTCTTCTCGCTTCGAAGGAAAACCCTTGGTTCCTATCCGAGGAAAACCTATGATCCAGGTATTTCACAATTATCACCTTTAATTTTTTGTTTTCGCGCGATCTCTTTGTTTTAAGCCTCAATATTGTTAAATTGCTGCAAATTGTTGACGAGGTAATCTTACACTGTCAATTTATACTTAAATAAGGTAATCATGTTAACTTAAGCGTAGATTGATATTGCATAGGATTTATGTCGTCAATTGGCTGATCTTTTGACGGTTTGTTATATACAAGTAAGCTAATTTGCATTTGTTTTCCCTTTTCATGCATATGGGAGTTTTCGGCAGTGTCGGAAATTTGAGATTATGTTTACAGGATCTCATTTTTGGAACGTGTATCTGGAATCAGTTCTGTTTCAGCCACTTTTCATAAGAATCTGGATAAAACACAGCTGATCCCAGTTATATGTTTTGAACAATTAAGGTTATCAGCGATCAATTTTCTTTTTCTTATTTTATCCATATTAGGAATTTTGGCTCTACAACCTTAGTAGGTGTCATTCTTTTTTGGGATCTTTGGTAGCATAGCTTCAATTGTAACCACTGGATGTGGTACCAAGTAATTGGACTTTAGTAATTTTTTCTTCTGGCTCAAGCATGCTTAATTGTGGAGTTTAATAGTAAACTGGGCCAGTATAGTAAAATAGACATTCTTTTATGTGAATTCATTGTGAATTGTTTGTTTTTGTTTAAAGTTTCGAGAAAAGCGTATATTTTACATTGCTTTGGTCCTCAAAGATTTGTGAGAATAAAAACTATTGTAGTCATTGAGAACACTCCCGATCTACATTGTTGCATACGTGGAATTGGGTTTTGTTTAACCAGATGTGTTAATTAACTCTAATGACGGTGATGCCTGCATTTATTGGACTTGGTTTTAGTGGGTTATGTTATCAAGTATTTGCCTGGGTCAGATCTGGAGGGACATTGTGCCTTATCTTTAAGTTTGAGAGATTATATTAAAGTTTAGCATAAATATTTGCTAGAACGGTGACAGAGAATTATACTCCTGATTCTCATTAGATTTTATTTTAACCAGACCATGTTTTACAGTGTATTGTTCTCAATAATTTTTCGATCCTGAACCAATATATGCATAGATCATATGCTAAACAAAGTACAAACATTTTTGAATCTCGGATGCATGTAGTTTCTTTCCAACGTACCTTAGCACCTTCATGCTTTAAATCTTGTTGTGGTTCCTTCATTCAGCTCGCAGTGCCCTATGACTGGACATAAAACATATCCCTGAAATTTTCACTGCTTGATTCTAATTTTATCTGGACTTGGTTTTAGTATGTTCTGTTATCAAGAATCTGGTTAGACTAGATCTGGAGGGACGTTGTGCTTTTTCTTTAAGTTAGAGAGATTTACATTAAAGTTTAGCATAAAGATTTGCTAGAACAGTGACAGAAAGGATTATAATCTTAACAACACTCCTGATTCTAATGAGATTTTATTTTAACCAGACCAGGTTTTTAGAGTGCATTGTTCTCAATAATTTTTCAATCCTGATCCTATATATGCATAGGTCATATGCTAAAAAAAGTACAAACATTTTTGAATCTCCGATGCATGTAGTTTCTTTCCAACTTACCTTAACATCTTCATGTTTTAAATCTTGTTGTGCTTTCTTAATTCCAGCTCGCAGTACCCAGTGGCTGGACATAAAACATATGCCTGAAACTTTCCCTGTTTGATTCTAATTTTCTCTTGCCATCCTCCTGTCAACTTTGCCTCCTATAGTCTTCTAAGTACTTAACCTTTATTTTTCCGAAATATGTTGTTAGAAATTAGAACACTTGCAAAATGGTGAACAAATAAACTCTGCCCAGACATCTATGAGAACATTTCTCCCATGGTAGTTGGTGCAGGAGCACCTTGCACGATTTGAAGACCATTTGAGCAATGAAGGCTCTTAGAAGTGTTTGTAGGTTCTTTGAATGTTTTTGAGTTGTAATAAGGTCTTTCAAGACCATTTGAGTTGTTTTGATTAGCCATGTAAAGCTTTGATGCCATTTTTGTAGTGTGAACTTCTTAGGGCCTATTTGGTCAACCATGGTCAAATGACATCCAATATGCCTAAATGAGGCAAGCAATGTATTTTGGCTTCTATGTGGCCTATTTGTAAGGTTTATGATGTGTCCTAATAAGTTGCATGGGCAAAAGTCATAGGTTGTGAAGTTTGTGCAAAGTTGTCAAATTTGATGACAACTTTTGTTGTCAATTTGTTGTCACTTTGTAACTAGTCTCCCTCCAACGGCTACCTAATTCAAATTTCAGTTGGAGTTGGTTGAGGAGGTTGGAGAAACCTTGTTTAAAGCCTTGGAGGTTGAGAAGAATGATGATGATGAAGTTTGGATGTAAGACAGTGATCAGATTTCAATAAACACTCGGAAATTTCCATAAATTTGCTGTAGAAGTGCTTGGTACGGCCATTGTACAGACTCCATGTGTAGCCTAAATCATTGATTTGAATAGGCATATGTGATAATGTTCATTTGGCTTTGATTTGGCAGGAAAAGTCTGTGTAATAAGCAAGATTTCTGCATTTTTGTAACAGGTGGTCTGAAAACCCTCCAAAACCAGGGTTTCTGAGGAAATGTCTTCTTAACCCCACATTCCTCTGGCCAAATTGGCTCAAATTCTGAGGAATGGTAGGGGAGACAATGTACTTTAAGATTCTTGAGGTTTCTGAGTGGGCCGTTGAACTGGTGGAGTTTGGGATTGTTGAATTTTAGACTTTCAGATTTAAACTATACTCAGAAAACTGAAGTTAATTACTAAATCAATAGATTTTCTGTTTAGTTTAATTACTTTCAGACTTAGACATAAACATAAATTGAGCAAAATGAACACGACACACAAATACCCTGGGAAAACCTCCTAGGAGGAAAAACCCAGCCAACAGATCCTCAGATCTGACTATGAATTATATCCAATTGTAACAGTACATTACTTAGCTGGTAGCTTTGATGTGGCACACCAATTTGTCTAAGCCTTTCACACAGCAATACACCTCTTGAATTTGTTTTGCATATAACAACAAGATGACCTTCAGATGAACAGATCTGGAAATTGTCTTTGGCTTCACATATGTCTTGCAATTCGCATCTTCTATTGAAGTTCACCCTTGTATTAACAATCGCCTTAATGCACACTTCCTTCACTTCGCATTTAGAATTTTTTCTTTCTGATTTTCACACTTGCAGAATGATTATCGCATATGATTTCATTGTTTGTTAATGAGGTCAAGTAGTTGTTTATTTATATGAGGCAAGAGGACCTATTTGAGGTCGGCTTGGTGCTGATCCTTTTTTTATTTATTTTATTACTTTATAGGGTCGGCCCTATTAGAGGGAACACGTTTCTCTTTTGAGTGGCGTGTGTTATAGGGTCGGCCCTATTAGGGGGAACACGTTTCCCTTTAGTGTGGCGTGTGAGAGGGGAGAGAAGGGCCCAGCCCTTGGCGAATTCCAATGTTGCCTTAAGGCAATTGGAATCCGCATTCTACCTAGTTACAATCAACATGGATCAAGCCCTAGGCTAGGCATTCTCATGTGACTACCCTGTTTTGACTGCTAAAAATTGTGTAGGGGTAAAACTAAGTGTGCTGGACCCCATATAACGGTGGATTTGATGTTTTGGGATGCGTGCAGACCTTTTTCATCCATTGGTGTTGTAATATCCCCTGTCCTATAATGACTGAGAACAAGGAATATTTTACTGTCCAAACTGTGTGTTATGCTGTTCTGAGATTTGCATGTTATGCTGTTCTGAGATTTGCGTGTTATGCTGACAGAGTGTTTCAGAATTTTCAGTTTGATATGGAGGTCTTCAAACACACACTTCTCATGAATAATCAACAATGAACAACTCCTAATGAATTGGACAATCACAAAGATGCATTTGATACCAAAAATATATAGTTCTATGCTACTTTAGACACACTAATATACACCAACAGCTTGCTGTCATTTTAACAAACAGTTGGCATGAGTCCTCAGACAAGCCTGATTTATGAATGCAACCTTATTTTCTTTTCTTTCATTCAAAAGGAGGTTTCAATAAGTCCTTACAATGATAACACAATGTCCCAAGATCAACTTATTATTGACTCATAATTTTCTGAGTACAAGACAGCCATGGTTGCATACATAAATATCATCAAATATTCATTGAAAGACTGTCCAAAAGAACCTGGTAGAGACGCCTTGATGGAGGGATGAAGAAGCAATCAATATCCTTTTGTTGAGCCCACATCATTATCAAAATGAGGTGTTTCCAAAATCGCCCCTGCTGTCCATGGATGATCAGATCATAAATGAAATATCAGCTGCTAGGCTTCAAACTCCTCTCTAAAAATGTTCGCCCTTCCTTCACAAGTGTGGTGCTGACCTTGTAGATGAGATTCGATGCCAAATGGATGGGCTATGAGCAAAGTCGAGGGTATAGGCTGACTGCAACGATTTTTTCTTTAGACTTGATATGGTGCTGATCCCTCCACGTTACCCCCTCAAATTGTCACAGGATGAATCACCTATCCTTTCCAAAAATATCGCTGGCTTCAAATATGGGATTCGATGCTGCAATGATGAAGAATGAATAAAATCGTGGGTATGTAGGTAGGAGCACGATTTAGTCTCAGTCCTGAGATATGATTAGCAAACTTACAAATTTACCCCCAATCTAAGTCATAGGGTTCGCCGAACTTCTGGCTTGGGGTTCGGAATTCGGCGAACCCATAAAATTTCAAAAAAATCGTCAAAAATGGCCTAAAGTTTGTAGGGCTTCCACGTTAGTGTCCCATTTTTCAAAACATATTTTTTTTCGGGCGCTTTTTAGGGTTTCTGACTTTTTTTTTATAAATATGATGTGGATTTCGTCTAAAAAATGTATGAGTTCTCCGTGAGTGGGGTTTTCGACATTTTTTCTTCTGTTCATGTTTGCGCAGAGGTGTGAAACAAGGCCATCGTATTTGCAGAGGTTCGTGTTTCCACTTGCATAGATTTGTTGTTTGTGCCTTCGCGTTCGCGTCGTGTTCACACCGTGTTCGTGCCATTGGAGCTCCCAACTCAGGTCGCCTAACTTACCTAGGTAGGCCATCATACATCCGCCATTTTTTAATTTCCTCTGCCAATTTTTTTTCTCTATTGTTCTTTTTCTAGAATACGTAACTATTAAATTTTGATATATTTTTAAAAACTTATTTATCAATTATCAAAATAGGTAACAATTAATTTTTTTCAGAATAGCTAACACGATAAATTTTAGATAATCTTTTATATAAATGTTTTTATATTTTTATGTTTTATTAGATATTAAGATAAATTTTATATTTTTATAAGAATTTATATTTTAGATAAATGTTATGTTTTCTAATTTATATTTTAAATAGATGTTTTTATATTTTATATGTTTATATTTTATGTTTTATGTTTTACATAAAAAGATAAAACATGTTTTAGAAGATATTTTAAGATTTAATAATAAAAATTGATATATTTTTGTTTTATGCTTATTGAAATATAATTTAATATTACTTTTCCTTTTTAGAGTCAAAAGTAAAAATTTCATATATTTAGTTTTGATGTTTTTTAAATAGAATGTAAATAATTTAAATACTAAATATTGTTTTTCTTTTGAAACGTACAGATTGTAATAAAATGCCTCCTAAAAAATCAGATTCTCTAGTATGGAAATGTGTGACACGTGATGGTAATGAACTCTTTTGTAAGGAATGTAAGAAACCTTTCAAAGGAAGTTTAATAAGGGCAAGAGACCACTTACTTGGAATTAGTGGGGGTGCAGGAGGAGGTGTTACTGCATGTCCAAAAGTGATTGCAGAAATGAGAGCTACTTTAGAAAGAGAACAATCCTCTTTGATTGTAGGAATGATCAAGATGACACAAAAAAAACAAAGAATTCAAGAGGATGTGTCCAAGTTCACATCTATCTCTTCCTCTTCTAGTTTACCCAAGGCCACAGGTGCATCAGTAGGAAGTGGAACACTGAAAAGCTTTTGGAAACCGGTAGAGAAACAACAAGTGGATGATGCATTGGCTGATTTGTTTTATACAAGTGCTATTCCATTCAATGTGGCAAGAAATCCTCATTTCCGTAATGCAATTCAGAAAGTTGCAAAGTTTGGCAAAGGGTACACACCTCCAACTTCAGAGTCTTTCAGAACGACTCTTTTAGAGATGTTAAAAGATAGAGTGACAGAAAAGTTAGCTGAGGTCAAAGCTTCTTGGAAAGTAATAGGTTGCACCATATTGAGTGATGGATGGTCGGATGTATGTCAAAGGCCATTGATTAATGTTTAAGTAGCTTGCCCTAAAGGTGTTGTCTTCTTGAAAGTGATTGACACCATGAACCAGAAGAAAACTTCAGAATATATTTTTTAGATACTAGATGAAGCCATTCTTGAAGCAGGGGTGGAAATTGTGGTTCGGGTGGTTATTGATAGTGCAGCAAATTGTGTGGGTGTTGGGAAGCTGATTGTAGAGAAGTACCCACAGATATATTGGAGCCCATGTGCAACCCATTGTCTAGATTTGCTGCTTCATGACTTGGCAAAATTCCCATGGATACATGAAGCAATCCATAGAGGGAGAGCAGTGACAAATTTCATTAGAAACCACCGTCTCACATAGAGTCTATACAGACAACATGCATCTAGGGAGTTGTTGAGGCCTTGTGACACAAGGTTTGCCTCATTTTATATCACTTTGAAAAGAGTGATTGAAGAGAAAGCAGCTTTGAGATTGGTTGTTTGTTCCAATGAGTGGGAAAGTTCAGCACTTTCTAAAAGTGCTAAGGGGAAGAACATAGAGCAAATCATTTTGAGTAGCAACTTTTGGGAAAGTGGAGCAAAAGTTTTGAATATATGTGGACCAATTGTTGATGTTCTTCGTATGGTGGATGGTGACACTCCTTGCCTTGGCATGCTTTATGAAAGCATAGACCGTTGTAAGGAATCTATTCAATGAGCACTAAATAATGTAGAAGCAGAGTACATGGAGATTTGGGAGATAGTTGATTCCAGATGGAAGATGATGCACACACCTTTGCATGCAGCAACATGCTATTTGGAGCCTAAGTTATTTCATATTGATAGACAAGGTGATCCTGAAATCATGCCAGGGTTTTATGAAGCCATTAGCAGGCTTGAACGAGATAGAACAATTGCAGGTCTAATTAGAGACCAAAGTTGGAAATACAAGAGAGAAGAAGGGTTGTTTGGAATAGAAGCAACCCAAGATGATATGACACGAGATGAGGTACTTGGCTATAGATGGTGGATGAGCTATGGAGCACAAAATCCTGAACTACAACGCTTTGCCATTCGAATATTGAGTTAGGGAGCGAGTTCATTAGCTTGCGAGAGGAACTAGAGTTGCTTTGACCACATCCATTCCAAAAAGAGGAACAAGTTGCTGTCCGAAAAGTTGGGAGATCTTGTCTACATTTGGAGCAATTTAAAATTGTTCATGAATAGATCAGCAAATGACTCCACATCTTCTTCACAACAATGAATTTCAAAAGACATGGTAACTGGAGTTGTAGATGAGCCTGAGGTTGACTTTGTGGATGATGAATTGGGCAGTGATATTGATCTGAGTGATGATGATGATGCTACAACAGCAGCTCAGCCATGTGTTCTTGACGAACTGGAGCTTTTTTGAAGCTCTATAGTGTTGAATTTTGATTATACCTTTTTGACTAAAAACATCTTCGCAGTCTTGATGACTTGTAGCTTTTTTGAAGTTCTAAAGTCTCGACTTTTGATTGTATCTTTTTGATAAAAAAAACTTGACAATCGTGATATCACATGTTTCCTATGGTTTATATTAAGAATGTTACATCTTTCTATAATGATTTTGAGTCTATTCTGCAATCTTAAGTATATTGATAATTTGTTGGATATATTACTAATATTTAAATTTTTTTTTTTATATAAGTTGAATTTGATGCCGATTTTTTTTTCCGAACTTTTTGCCCTTGCCGAACTTCATCTGAACTCCATAGTTGCCGAACTCGAACTTGAACCTTGTCACTTAGCCCCCAATACTCCTCCAATAAGATCGGCTTCTCTTTCCAATAAAAAATCGATATACAATGAGATTCAATCTGACAAATCTGAAAATATCATAAACCCCATCCACCATGGAAATGTAGCAACTCAATATGCTCAATATGGAAGATTGAGTATCTTCCACTCTCAGCTACAACCCCTCGGAAGGTCTTCCATTCCCTCAGTTATGCAATCTATGGGAGTTTTCCAGTGTTCCACGGGGACGCGTCCCCCCCTTTTTTGGCCGCGTCCCCCGTAAGAAACGTCTCGGGGACGGGGGGACGGGGACGCGACGTCCCCCGCCATCCCACCACCGCCACCCAAGCGCCGCCGGGATGCCGAGACATCTCCGCGTCTCCTAGGGAGACGTTTGGGCGTCTCCCCGACGTCTCTCGAGGGACGGGGAGACGCCCAAACGTCACCCACGTCAAAAGCAAACAAAAAAAACATTTTTTATAAACATGTGACTTTTTGGGGGGTTAAGGGGTAACCCTAATTGGACGTGGGCCAATAGAAAAATAACGCCCGATGCCTTTAGAAAATAATAAGAGTATTTTTGCCTCGTGGGGCGCTGCCCCTTGACCCCGCTCTGTATTGTGACAGGGAACTGTTGTGACCATTTCACACATCGCCCCATTGCAAATGGGGACCCTTGCTTTTTTTTGCTTTTTAGGGTTTGTTTTTTTGGTCTTTTAGGGTTTTGTTAGTTAGCCTTTGCATTTTGAGTGCTGTCGGGGAGATCAATAGGATAGCAGGTCCTGAAAATTTGGCTAAGTCTAAAAGTCCTGATCCTGAAATTTGGCTAAGTCTGGAATGTCTTGATCCTGAAATTTGACTAAGTCTGGAAACTGAAAAACCTCAAAAAAACTAGATTTTGCTATATAACTCCTGGAGGTCTGAAACCACTCTCAAACATCCTGAAAGTATATATGGAATATAACTTAAAGTATAAGTTCTTATACTTAAATGTTATATTCCATAAACATTATCCTGATAGAGAGTTCGAAAAGTCAAATTTCGCTCCTGTCCTTCACTGAGGATCCAGAGCGAATTTCGCTCCTGTCCCTCTCCAAGGGTCCAAGGCGAATCGCTCATGTCCCTCACCAAGGGTCCAGAGTGAAAAAGCTTAGTGGAGTCATTCCTGACCTTGTTTGGACAAATTGAGGCATCCAGACTTGATTAAGGACGATGAAATGATGGAGTATTTGTCTAGATAGGTAAATTCGCTCCTGTCCCTCACCAAGGGACCAGAGCGATTTTATTCATATACACATTTTTAGACCTTGTTTGGACTCGAACTTTTATTCATGGCGTGTAAAGAGATGATATTTTCCTTCGTGAAGGAAATTTGAAGTGAAAAGTAAAATGATTTGGCCCTGAGAGCAAAAATCGCTCCTGTCCCTTACTGAAGGACCGGAGCTTGAATTCCGATTTCGCATTATCCTTGCAAGATTTAAGTGGTTTCGCGATTTGAGGAGGTCAAGGGAAGTATGTTTTGCCCGTTGAATATAACTTAAGTACGCCACAATGAAGAAAATCGGCCTAAGTAACAAGTTCGCCCCTGTCCCTCTCCAAGGGACCAAGGTGACTAGCTAGGGCGCTCCTGTCCCTCTCCAAGGGACCAGAGCGATTTTCCCTCAAGACAAGATTCGGGCAAGAGAAAAACAAGTTTTACGTTTGAGGTGGGTGAAGGAAGACGCAATCGATCCGTTGAAGATAATTTTCGAAGCTAGCAAAGGACGAATTGGCTTGTAATTGCAAAAGTGCTCCCGTCCCTCACTGAAGGACCGGAGCTTGAATTTCAAATTTGCACTGTTCTTGCAGGATCAAGACAATTTTATGATTTGAAGAGACCAAGGACAAAAGATGAAATCGCTCCTGTCCCTCACCAAGGGACCAGGGCGAAAATGCTTTAAAGTGCACTCATTTCAAAGATCGAATAAATTGAACTCGAAATTCTAAGTAAAAATGCCATCTTGGACGTCTCGAAATTCTAAGTAAAAATGCCATCTTGGACGTCAAAAATGTGGTCTTGGACGTAAAAAACAAGAAGTGTGAGGTCCAAAAGGTATAGGCGCTCCTGTCCCTCTCCAAGGGACCAGAGCGATCTTGTTGATATCTATTATTTTCCCATGCTTGGGCGCCAATATCCTTCAAATCACATTAAATGCCAATTTCGATAAAACCTTGAAATATTTTTGAAATTAAATTGACATTTAATAAGTGCGCAAAACATTCAATAATTAATTTATGCCTTTAAAAAATCAAAATTTTAATTAGAAAGGCATTTAAAATTAATTATTATTATTTTAAAAAAATAAAATAAAATTGGAGCGCTTGGGGTATTATTTAATGTTTTTATCAAGTCGGCCTCTTCTTTTATTAATTTTTATTTATCTTTTGGCCTATTTTTCCAAGTCGGCCCATGGAAATAAAATGGTGAGCGCTCTATATATTTGAGGCATGTTTTTCATTATTCAAATCATTCACTCATCATTTCAAGTGCGATTTGGAAGAGCAATTTGAGGAGCGAATTTCTACCAGATGTGGAGACTAAGGAAGGCGAAATTCATCTTGAAGGCTATTGGAGAGACGTATTTCTTGCTAGATTGGAGGATAATTTCCAGATTTTGAAGACATTTGAAGGCGAATTTCCAGATCTTGAAGAAGCTAGTGGAAGGTGGAGTTCTTTTCCAAGCTAAAGGGGGCGCATTTTGCTAAAGGGAGTCTTGATCTACATTTTGCCTAGCAAATTCTCCTATTTTTGCATCATTTTTTAGAATTAATTCCCAAGTGGAGGTATGGCGTAATCACCTTGGCACCATTTTTGAAGATTTAAATTTTGCTTTGAAAATCCTAAATTAGGAAATGATAACTCAAGATTTATCATGAGGTTGCCTAATTTAAAATCTTGAATCTTCCTTTTAAAGTTTAATTTTTAGATTTCAAGATATATTACTAATTTTAATATTTTATGTAGGCATCGAATGGAGATCCCGGAGTTGTAAAATCAAGCCAGATCAAGGACGGTCTCCTCCAAGGACGATCAAGCAAGGACAAGGGCGACCTCCTCCAGCCTAGCATAGGCAAGGACGGCCTTCTTTGGACTAATGTCATCAAGGGCGACCTCTTCCAATCCAGCATTCCAAGGCGAGGTACACCATCATCTTACAAATCAAGGACACAATAAGTTAGAACAAGGGTTCGTTGAAGAAGCAAATAGTTCCAGATGAATTAATTAAAGCTAGCTTCTCAACAACATCAAGTTGAATATCTACCAATTTACAAGTGTCAGATGAGGTGGCATCCCAGTCATCACTCCTCCAGTCAGTGTGGTCCACCTCAGCATGTCCAGATTCAATGTACCTAACTCATGGAAGGTGGCACAAACTCCGATGTACCTACCCCGACTATTCATTGGTCGAATTTTCTAGAGAGGACATGTGTCCAAGCAATACAATTTTATCATTGGTCAAGCATTAAATGTTATGTAATGGTTGTAACAAACCCTAATTAGGGTTTTCATTGTAAAATCTTGGCCATTGATCTCGAATTGATCTAAGCCATCGAATTGTATTGAGGGCACTATATAAGCCCTGGCATTTCATTTTGTAAAGGCAATTAGCAATAAATTAGAGAGGGTTAGAATAGTTAGTAAGCAGTTGGAAGTATTAGAATAGCAATTAGAGTAGAGTAGAGAGAGAAGGCAAAGATTGTTGCCAAGATGTTGTTGTAAAAGACTTGTAACTTCATTGAAGAAATGGTGAAATTTATGGGTCGATTCGACAATTTGCATGGTCTTTATACTTCTCATGTTTGATTTTATGATTAGATGAGTGGAAGAAATGTGCTTGATTGATGGTGAAATTCGTATATCCATACTACTAGCAGTTTGTTGATTGCAGACTTGCCTTGCGTAGTCAACTGGAATCATTCAGCTTAAGCTTAACTTCAATTGTCGCTTCTTCATCGATATGCATCAACCTGATGGTGTCTATGCCTGCAGTGATGATTTGAACATCATAAAGCTTTCCTTCGAAGATCGCACTAACCTTGTGGAGATGTTCCTATGATGTCAAAAGAAGACTTAGTTAGAATTTCATCAAAGATCATTCATTGCTCTTACATTCTTAGTGTTAGGATTAGATCCTTTCCTCGCCCTCATCTTTTTTCCTTTTTTCAAATCTAAGTTAGTAAAATCCTGTGTCCAGCAATATTCAAAGCAAATCACAAGTTCAATCATCAAATGTAAGTCCCCTTGTGATTCCAGCAAATCACATCATACCACAAAGAGCTTATCCACACGTAGAGACCCTACATAAAAGAACATTGGAGTCACCCTGATTGATCCTTTTTTGCGATATCTTCATCAATCAGAGGCTTTACTCAAGAGAGGATAAGGTACCCTTGGGTATTTTATTCTGTGTTTGATAGTGTACAAAATACACGTCAACAGGAACACGCAAGGGGTGCTACCCCTTGACCCCAACTTGGGGGCGCTGCTCCCAAACCCTCGTTGAAAAATATAGGGGGAAACCGCGCCGATAGAAGTAGGGAAAATCTAACCTCCGAGTCTGATTAGTCTCCATATAACAACACAACTTAGAAATCTTGGTATTTAGATTTAGTATTTCTAATTTCCTATAGTCTCATTTGAAATGTAATTCTTATATTGTAATACTGTCATACATCTTTTCAAAACTAGTTTTTCAAGTACTATATGTATATGTATAACTATATCAGCACCACCACCCCGCCACCCCCCCTTCGCCGTCCCCCCGCCGTCCCCAAACTTAGGCCCTTGGTCCCCCCGTCCTGGAAATGCATCCCCCTGTCCCCCTATCCCCCGTCCCCAACGCCCGTGGAACACTAGAGTTTTCGTTCCCAAAGACCAAAGTCTGCAGACACCTCTCGGTTATACAAAACCCAATCAAAAACAAAATCCAAATCCAAGGTGCCTTGAAGCTTCATCTACATCTCTCTTTATACTTGTTTTCCAAATTATCTCTAGAAGTTTCTAGAAATAAATTTAAAATAATATTATTTCACTTAAGTGACTTTATGATATAATATTTAATTAAGTCACTTTTATTAAATTAATTAAATTTAAAGTCATCTTTTAATTTTAATTTATTTGATAACTTTATAAATAATTAACTTAATATTATTAATTAAAATAATTAATTAAGCTATCCATGAAAAATAATTATTATTTGGACAACTTAACTAATTAAATTAATTAATCAATTCCTCTCCCCAAAAAGGGGACATTACAGGTGTCTTTGGATCAGGCCATTGGTGTGTGGTTGCTTTGTAAAAGTGGCCTAAAAGCCCTTTTAGCCCTCTTGTAGCAGCTGCGTTTGACCCAGTTAATGCAAGAGTTGGGTAATAAGTTTTGGAAGAGTTTTGTGTCATCAAAGGAGGCATCAAAAAGTGTCAAGAGTCTATGGTATCATTAGGAGGATTTCCGAGTTCTGCCTTAAAAGTTCAAAACAATAGGGCTACTAGGAGTAGGCGCCTTGTAGAGGGTAGTCATCTTGATTGCATCTGTACAAACAAAAGGGTGTTGTTTTGGTTGTAATCAATGTTCCTAGGGTTAGACAAAAGGTTCTATAGGGTCCATACTTGTTATGCAATGGTGGATATGTTATAAACCAAGTTAGCCATAGGTGGCTACAGGAGAGTTGGTGTCAAGAATAGACTTGATGTGAGAAGTTGTATCTCCATGAGTTGTTCATGGATATAGTGGAGTTCCATTGAGAAAAGGGGAGTGTAGTAGTGTCCTTGCATGCTGTTGACAGGACTGTCCAAGAATCCATGAATGTTGAGACCTTGGTTGAGGGTCTAGTGGTTTGAGTTTGGGTGAGAAGCCTTTGTTCCTTGGGGCTCTGCATCAATATTCTTCTTAATATCGGGTGCATAAATGTGGAAGGTAAAGATTGATTGGACAAACTTCCTCGATAACTCCCTTAAACAAATGTCCATTTAACAATAGTTAGTATCTTTATCTACAAAATAGAATTATCCTAGCTAGAAAGTACCGATATGACTATTAATTGAACGCTATTTTCTGCTGAATTTGATATCTTGTGTCTTATGTTAGGCTAACTATAAAGGAAACATGATCACAAGTATAGCTTCAATTTAGTCTAGAATATTATTTGACAGATATGATGCATAGAGCATAGCATACGATAATGGGTCTTGGATAAAGTGTAAACTCTTAGATCATATTAGTTGGTGCTCTGGCTAGATTGATACTTGTGATTTGATTTTCAACCATTAGTTTGCCATTCTTGTAAATTATTTCATATTCTATGCTGTTTTTTTTTGTGGAATATACATAATGACTCTCATTATGGACATGCACATCTTGGTACCTTGTGGACATTATTCTTTCAACAGAAACTCTTGTCCTTGTTTGTTGATAGGTTATAGTTTAAACTTGGGAAAAGTACTGAACTTTGTTGGTCATGTTATCGACTCTTTCCATGTTTTCTTTGTGAAAATGAGTATTTATGTCAAACTGCACCTGTCTTGATTGTCAATTGAAGTCTAGTACACTTTGTTGACTTGGTGGTCAGCACCTCCTTGGAGACTTGAGACATGGCTTAACCACCTCCTGTGGGTCGGGTTAAATCTGGTGTTTGTATCAAGCATTGATAGTTTGAGCTTTTGGCGCAATGACAAACAATTCCAACAATTGGTATTAGAGCCTTGGGTTACGGGTTCAAGTCTCTTTTCATTGGATGCTGAAGGCTCAGTTGGTGCTGAGGGGGTGATTGTTGACTTGGTGGTCAGCACCTCCTTGGAGACTTGTGACATGGCTTAATTGCCTCTTGTGGGTTGGGTTAAATTTGGCGTTTGTATCAAGTGTTGATAGTTCGAGCTTTTGGCGCAACAACAAATGATTCCAACACACTTTGCTGAAGAAAAGATGGAAACTAAGATTCTAAAACGATACACTCCAAAGCTTACTTTACTAATCATTTTCCCACCTCTCTATGCTGTGACAAATCTTCAACATGTCGATTTAATTATTGCAAGCTAGTTTGAGCTGTAGCTTGATGAATCTTTCATTTTTCTTTTTGAAAACTCTCGTATATGAAATTAAAAAAATAGAATTTCATTTTTGTATTTCATAGATACCCATATGTTTCACTTAATACTGCTTCAACTGATCCCATAAAGTTAGCTTTCCATTTATGAACATTCAAGAACAAGATGAAGCACCGGGAAGTGAAGCATTGTGAATTTACGTTCTTTATCACACTTTAGGCTCTTCATTGAAATGGCCATCAATTGGAAAAAGCCTTCAGCAAATAGTGTGGTTTTTGTAAAACCAAAGGCTTTAGTCCACTATATTTAATCCTTTCTTTGGGAGTTTCATGTGATCTCAATTCATTTGATACAGTTTGGTAGTTTTGGAATTAAACATTGCTTGTTTGGAAATTCAATGTTGGTTTAAGAAATATGCAATATTTATTAAGCTAAAAACTGTTTTAGCAATAGAGATGCTTCATAATCCATTTCCTTGCTTTCCTCATAAATTGGTAAGTAGCATATACTTCTCTGCAGGTTCTTCCTGCTGTTCTTAATGTTTTTTTTCATTCATTGATTATCTCGCCATTCATAAGACAAAGACACATTAATCAGATGTATATAACTAGTTTGAACTTTGCAATCAATTATGTTTTTAGTTTGAAGCATTTTTTGACATTGATTGTTTGGGATAATAGTTGCAATCATGCATCTTCTTCATTTATACTTATTGGGTTTCATTTCAGAGGACTTGGGAGAGAGCAAAGATGGCTTCCACTCTAGATAATGTAGGTAAGTTATCTTTATTATCTTTATTTATACTATCATATTGCATACAATCTATTTTTGGAGTAGCGAAGGGAAAATGAGGATATTAAAGAACAAAACATTGTATGCAATAAAAATGTTAAAAAGAAAATGACATAAAAACTGTTTGAAAAATAGAAATTCCTATTGATATTTGAATTTCTTGTTATTTTCTCTTTCAATTAATCTATTCTCCTATTTTAGGTTCTACTCATATGTTCTCTTTTCTATTTTGATTTGCTGAAGCTGGAAATTAAAAGTTCAAAATCTTCATTGAGCACATCTTTCTCTGTACTTGTGAACTGCTACACATACCATAAAAATATAAACTACCGCAAATTGATATGTGCTTGAAGTTTCTCTGGTGAACCTATGAACAGTTTCATGGTGAGAAAACAATTGGATATTTAATGTTCACTGTTGTAGTGGTTGTAAACTCAAACTTGAAATATGATGATAGACTCTAGAAGTCTTAACTTTTTGAAGACTGATCTGAACTCCGAATTTATAAACTACTTGAGGAGGAAGAAACCAATACTAAGATTGCCTACAGGCTACACATTAAAAATTGAACCTCTTGGATAGCATTTCAAACAACGCATAGAAAAAGAACTCTCTTAAGAATGTATGGGTGCCAGCTTCCTGTAAACATTTTCTATTCCCAAAGCTTCAAGGCCTATTGATCATTACTTTACTTGTTTCCTTTGCATTTTGATAAGTAGTTTTACTTAATAGCTTTATTCAATTGAATTTTGACCCAAAAAAGTTTTCACAATTTTTAATAAGTTTTATTTTTACCATAGTAGCTGGAATTTGCTTAGTTTGCTAGAAACTTGTGAGTCTGAAACGAGTCACTGCTTAGGTGAGCCAGAATGGCAAAAGAAAACTTGCGGTGAAGACTTGACCCCCCAAAATGTAAAGAAAAACTTAAACTTGGCATGAAACCCGCTTAGTCTATCCACTCGGTAAAGCATTATTAGTAGCAGGAAGGAGAAATAATACATTACATGGTGTATAATTGGAAGCAGTGGAATGACAACTTTAAAGACTTCTATGAGCAGCTGGAAAGTACCTTATCCTCACATTTTTATAAAACAATCCTTTATTGCCTATGACGGGGTGATTAAACTCCTCTAAATGCATAGAGAAGATGTTTCATGATGTAAACATCCAAGATAAGATCCATTTGACATAGGTTGCTTTTCGTAAAAATAAACATATACTCAGAGGAATCTCCTATTACCAACTCTTGAAATCTATTCTGTCATATAATTTTAATTTCTGATTAACTAATAGGCTGCCGTATTTAGGATGAATCTGAAAGATTGACTTGTGTAACTGGGTAATACAATTTTCAATAGACATTATTACTATTAAGAGAATAGGTTTTTATTCTTACTTACAGGATCCTTTTGTAATATGTTAGCTGATCAATCTGTACTTAACTCTTGTGCCATAACAAATGCAACCTTTAAATAGAATCTTATAGACTATGATTGAGATTCTTCACAATTATGCTTTACAAGTGATTGTAGTGGTGTTGTGCGTGTTCATAGTTATGCCTATCTTCCGAATGGCAATCTACATGCAATGCTTATGAAATTAAGGTGCCATTGGTTGTAGAGTCTTGGTTCTAGAAGCCCTTAGGTCAATGCACACTACTCCTATACAGCTGTTGGTGCAACTAGCCTATCGTGTTGCCAACTTCAGCCATGTTGTTGAAATTTCATAATGTCAATTAAGTTGGCTGTGGTCCTTACTTATTGTTCTTCTTTTTGTTTATCAGTTATTGCAACAGATGATGAAAGGATTGCTGAATGCTGCCTTGGCTTTGGAGCAAATGTGGTCATGACATCTGAAGCATGCCGAAATGGTAGGATCTGCATTGTTTTTATCCGTGTCTTTGATGGAAGGCCTGTAGTATAGACATTTGAGAACTATTAGTTTTGATTTCAGTTTGCATTTCAGGTAATTGGGGTTTCTATTGGCAGGCACTGAACGCTGCAATGAGGCATTGAGAAAGCTGAAGAAGAAATATGACATAGTTGTTAACATCCAGGGAGATGAACCACTTATTGAACCTGAGATTATTGATGGTGTTGTCAGAGCTTTACAGGTATCTATCTCCCTTCCAATATCTCTTAAAGCTGGAGATTTGATTATTCTGTGATCTATAAATGCAAGTTTTAGCACTGAATTCAATTGTGTAAGTTCAGTGCCTGGACTTCTTTTTACCTTTCCATTTCCAGGCAATGCATATATCTCTATTGTGGCAGAATTATAGAAGTTAATTTGGATATCTGAAATCGGTTGAAAAATTAATAACTATTAAGCATTAACCAGAGAAATCTATTATCAGTTGAAAATTAATTTATCACCTTGATCCTATTGTGCGCTTGAATACTTACTTCACTCTATATGCTCAAACTGGACCTGCTATCTCTTTTAATATTCATTGTACTTTCAGCTGATTCATCTACTTTAGCTTGAGTAAAGTTCTAGTAGCATCCAAGCTCATCCAGTTACAATAATCCATTTTAACATATTACCACTACGTTTGAAAACTTAATCTTAGCTAGCATAATTACTTTTGGTGGTAATATCAACCTCTAAAATGTCACAATCTTGGACCTCCTTGAAATGGCATGTATGTGTTTTTTTCTTATTTCAATTTTTGTTGCCTTAAATCCAGGTAATAAGTGTGCAAAATGGAACTATGATTAAAGTGATCAAGAATGTAAAATACCATCGATGGCTCCAAAAGTAGGTGTATAATATTTTGTTTGGAAGCACTTGATCCCTCATTTTCATAAATACAATTGTGAGCCATTTTGTAATTGTTTGATGAATTTTACTAAATTTTTCTCCAATATATCGGATTGGATGTTAAAAAACCTCTTTGCCAACATTTGGTTACAAAAAAGGAATAATCACATGCATGAGTGACAACTTATTAGAACTCATGCTTTCCTGCTCTAGATTGCATGCATCCCCATTAAAAAAAAGAGGAAAATTATAGAGGGTCCTGGGCACCCTAAAGAGAGATCAAAGTTTATGCTAAAAAATGAAGGGGCTTCACAAAGCATTCCCTACCATTAAAGCCAAAATAAAGGCATCATTAAAAACATTGACACAACCCTTGGTTTGCCATCTAGTCATTGATCAGTTACATTCCCATAAAAACATGGATGAATTGGATACCAAAAAAAAAATCCTTAAGTCAATGAAATCCTTGATCCTCCAATATTCTTACTGACTTCCATTCATTGCATCAATAGTAATATCATAATTCCCTTCTAAAACAATCCTTGGGATCTTCATCTAGATGGCCAATTTGAGCTCCATTATCACACACTTGGCCTCAATCACATTGTTGGAGTTGATCTTTTGCAAACTGTCTAAAAATCAAACAACTCCTAACATTATTTGAGGTGACACATCTAGCTCCCGAGGGAGCCTTGTATCATCTTTAAAAGCCTTGTTGAAAATCGCCATCCACTCATGAAATCCTAGAAAAGCCAATAGAAACTCCCTCTTCTTGGGATTTAACGCTTGTGCAAAGCACTCTTATAAGGCTTCACATGAAAACCATGATCCCTATTTTCCTTGATTTTTGTTATGGTTTCTCCGTGAACTTCAGAGTGCACATTATTTCCTTTACAGAGCAATCTGTCTCTCTATGTTTCTCCTCAACTACTCTCCTATACCTTGCTAAAAACATTGCTTATTTATTTTTAGCCACACCTTCTAGCACAATATTGAAAGGAGCGAGATCAATATCCCCATTCCTTGTTCTAGTGCCCCCCAGATCTTTTCGAAGACAAATTTTTCCAAGCTACAAGTGGAATCCTCCTTTGGTCTACTTTTCCTTGTCGTAGGAAGAGATGTATGGCTTTTTCAGTCTCTTAGTGTACCTTCTTTAGAGCCTAGATTATAGAGAACCAAAAAGTTAAGACTGCCTAGAGGAGCACTTTGATAATGTTCAAATCTCAAACAACCAACCAAAAACAACCATTGTTCCTTTCCAACTACTAAATTTCTTCTTAATTTGTCCACTATACTCACTTAAAGGCTTGAGTTAGCTCTCCTTTAAAAGAAAGAAAAGCTATAGGCATTAAGAAAACGCCACTTCACAACCTAATATTTTGGCGCAGTGATTCTACTCACTATTTGCCTACCATGTTCATGAAAAACAATCTAGATTTCCTATTTGTTCTTAACTTGACCAAAAGCCAACTCATAGTTTTGAAAAATCTATATAATACTTCTACACTTTCTTATTGATCATTCAATGATCAAAATAGTATTATCCCAATTGGTGGTGGGTAAAAACTTCGTTGGGAGTAAGACTTTGATACCTTTCAAGTTTTGTCTCCTTGCATCTTTCAATGTTTTGACATAGCCTCGATTATGATACTATACAATTAAGGGGATAATGGTCTTGTTGAGTCAAATGATCAAACCTCTTGAGGATACATAAGAACCATTGGGGTGTCATTGATTACTATAGAGAATTTCGGAGTAGAAAAGCATCCCTTGACCCATTCCTTCTGATGCTCCCAAAAATCAAACCTTACTTGCACTTTCATGATAAATATCAGAACTTTATTAGAATCCACTTCCTTTTGCTATTTTGTAAAGAGTAAATGGCCTTTTGTAAAAGAAGATCCCATCGAGAACTTGCCTTCCTTTCAGAAATCCTCCTTGTTGGAGGGAGATATAGTCAAGGAGAATGAGCTTAACTCTATTGTCTATTAATTTAGAAATTATCGTATATAGAAAGATAGGTTTGTATTTGTCTAAAGATTTAGCTCTAGAGTTGTTAGAAACAAAAAGTTGTGATGATGGAATTGAGGGACTTAAGGATCCTAAATGAAGAGCTAGGTTCCTCCATGGCTTCAATCACTTCATCACAAACCTCTTCCCAAAAATTCTAAAAGAAGAAAGACAAAAAAAGGATTAGGCCACAAAGCTTTATTCCTTTTCATCTTAAACATTGCCTTTTGGACCTCCTCTGAAATTGGGCTAGACAAGTTTTGACTCTTACTTTTTTAAATAATATTTAGAATATGGATGAGCATAGAAGATTGGGATTTCTTCCTATATCCTCATATTTTAGAAGAAAATTCACAAAAAGATTAATCACCTCATCAATCTCTTCTCGAATCCATGAAGTTTTTCCATCCAAAGTTTTGTTGTACCAATTTGATTTTTTTTTGTATTGTCACATTTCAAGCTAAAAATTTGTTTATTCAATCATGAGTCATATTTCAAAAATTTTTGTGGTCATCCATTTTACTTTTGTCTTCTCTAGTTAGTGTTTTTGCAAGGCCAACAAAATGAGTTTTCCAATGCATCTACGAAGTGAAGATTGGAGTTCAGACATTCAAGTCATGAAAATGTCACTTAGTACCAAAGTTCCTAGCCTCGGACTGGGCTCTGACTCGGCAAGGCTGACTCGGCTCGTGACTCGGCTCGGACTCGGCAATGACTCATCAAAATAAGAAAACCCTTGAAATTTAGAGATTTTTAATGATTTAAAACTTGTTTCATACACCCATTATTGAATTAAGCTTAAAGACACTATAACATCATCAAATAGAAGCTAATTTGATTACATACATAAACATACATCCATCACATGCGTAGAAATGTAAATTGTAGCTGAAGGAATTAGAAAATATAGATATATAGAGTTATAAACGTTGTCAAATGTATATAAAATCCATGACTTCAAATGTTCCCAAAGGTGGAGAGCTCCTTGATCGAATATTGAGCAAGTAAGAGTGCATATCCTTCCTTGTTTAAAATATTTTAAGTCATTTAATATGCTTCAGACACAGAATGGGTAATTCAATACCAATCTGCTCTTATTTTGAACCACTGTAATTGGGAAATGTGAAGTATGAAGTTTATAATTTATTTAAACACATGTTTTGACATGAAAACTTTTGGATCACATGCATTATGCCGGGTCACGACCCTCAGACTCGGCGAGTCAGGGAAGTCACGCCCCCTGACCCGTCCAAGCCCGGGTCAGGGTCACCGTGACTCGACAAGGGTCACCTAGCCCGCTGACTCACGGCGAGTCACAAAACTTTGCTTAGTACAAAGGAGCGTGTTGTTAAAATATATGACAGATAATTGTACAGCAAAAGACTTACAACATATAAAACAGTCACTAAACAAATATTGTACACAGTAGCACAAAAATTGCGTGGTTCAACAGTTTGGCTACTGTTGTCATTTTATGACACCCTTGGTCCATCAGTAAGAACTGATCAGAGATACGATCCATGGACCAGCGCTGCCCTAGTTGACCAAGGAGAAAAGAAGAAGAATTATGAGGTGAGAAGTGTTGTCTTGTTTGGAGGAAGTCCCTTCCCTTTGCTTCCCTTTTCTTTCATGTTCCCCAGAACTCCGGAACCCCGAGGTTCCGAAGTTCCTTCTCTTTGCCTTCTCTTCTTTTCTTCTCCAGAACTCTGGAACCCCGAGGTTCCGAAGTTCCCTCCTCGTCTTCTTCCCTTCCCCGGAACTCCAGAACCCTGAGGTTCCGAAGTTCCTTCCCTTGCTGCCTCTCCTTTCTCCTTTGCGGAACTCCGGACCGAGGTTCCGAAGTTCCTCCCTTTCCTTCCCCCTCCTCTTTAGTTCTTCAAAACTCCGAAATCCCCCCCTTTCTTTTCCAGGAACTCCGGAACCCCGAGGTTTTGAAGTTTCTTCCCTCTTTGCCTTTTCTCTATTCTTCGGAACTCTGGAACCCTGAGGTTCCGAAGTCCCTTCCTTAGCCTTTTTTTCAGTTCCCTGGAACTCCGGAACCACAAGGTTCCGAAGTTCCTTTGCTAGGTCTCCTCTTTTCCTTTTGCTTAGTCTCTTCTTCCCTTTCCCGGAACTCCGGAACCCCGAGGTTCCGAAGTTCTCCTTCCCCTTCCCCAGAACTCCAGAACCCCGAGGTTCCGAAGTTCCTTCCTTGTCTTCCCCACTTTGGGAACCTGAGTTTCCGAAGTCCTCGAACTTTCCAGCTTGCAACACTTCCGGATGGTGTGATTAACACTCAAAGCTTTAAATGCTCCGACGACTTTTGTGACTTGTGCACCTTCTTTTGTGGAGCCATAGGTGTGCATTTAATGATTTTGGTAGGATTTCCATCAAGAGAGATACAGGGCCATGCTTGTTGTGGTAACTTATGTCATGTCTGCATCCTTTGACTTTGGAAGGTCAGTCAATCCACCCTTCTCAGGGTTGCATTTTCAGGGTATGGCTAGGTTGCTTGCATGTATAGAAAGTCAGGTGCATGCATTTCCCTGCACTCCTAGACTGACATTTCCCTGCACACACAAGGGTCATGATCACTCTTGTAACCAATTTTCTATATAAAGGCTATTAAGCCTCATTGTAAAGGGTTCTCTCCCTGCTGGCTTGAGCTATTCCATGCTCTTTCACTTCTCTTGTATTTATCTTGCATTTTTTGCCACTGTAAGTTTGGTCATTGGCCTTATAATGAATTGAAATCACCATCCTTGCCTTCCTTCAACTTATGTATGTTGTGTATGTTTCCTTACCTTCATCATAGGTGTATGTTTTGCTGCTCTTCTCTCATATTTGTTGTGTTAATTTATTTCTGAGTGTGACTTGTGGGAAACCTTCTCCCCTCTTGACATTCAACGAATTCTAACCTCCATACATTCATTGGGGTCACTCATACAACTGAAGTTTGTGCATCTCCTGGGTATTTCAGTTGATTCTTTATGTCATTTCGGGTAGGGAGAGAAACAATCTCTTCTTGGTGCATCACCTCCTTTTATCTTAAGCATTTCTCTCTTCCCTTTTCCTTTGCAAGTTGTTAGGATAGGCTTAGGAGTAAGTTTTGAAGTTTTGAGTTGGTTCTACTTGGATTGAGAAGGAAGCCGGCCTTCTTCGGAGATTCAACCCCCTTTGCGCAAGGTCCCACACTTCGGGGTTGTTTCCATGTTTCACGAGGTTGCTAAGTTGATAGCTTAGCAAGGGTGCAAGCTTTTGTGATAACAACTACATCCATGGGAAAAGCAAGGTATTCATCTCTTATATCGATCACAACAATTACAAAGAAGTTCTTTATCAGTCATACAAATTTTTCAATCCCCAAAAAATATATATAGGACTCGTTAGGGTAGACGAAGAGTCCAAAGTTGAGAAGATGAAAGGTTTGATGATTGGACTTTAACACATTAAAACAATCTCCCACTTGAAGTCCAATCCATGCTGTGAATAGCCATGCACACAGATGTCACTTGTTTTTCTAGGCTTACATGTCACATGTTTACCAAACCTAGAAAAGCTCTGCAAAACTCCAAATTCTCTTTTGAAACAGCCTTGGTAAATGCATTTGCAGGATTGAGGCTAGTATGAATCTATTCCAACTTCAGCTTACCTTGTTCAAAGACACTTCAAATAAAATGATGTTGAAGCTCTATGTGCTTAGTTCGTGAATATAAAGCTAGATTTTTAGCCAAATGTAGTGCACTTTTGCTGTCACTATACAAAATGAAGTCTTGTTGTCTACTACCCAATTCTTACATTAACCACTACAACAGCATCTCCTTAGCTCCTTCTATGATTGCAATAAATTATGCTTTCATAGTGGAAAGAGTCCCCACCTTCTGCAACTTTGAAATTCAACTGATCTTTGCTCCTACAAATGTGAACACATAGCTCGTGGTAGATTGTCTTTTATCCAAGTCACCAGCCATGTCTAAGTCAAAATATCCTTGTAATTGTGCAGCTTCTCCACTAAATCTTGAAACATGATTTGATGTGCCCTTTAGATATCTTAGAACTCATTTTAAAGTGTACCAATGTATCTTTTTGGATTGCTCATATACTTGCTGACCACTCCCACTTTATGAGCAATGTTGAGTCTTGTGCAGACCATTGTGTACATAAGGCTCTCAACAACAGAGGAGTAGGGCACACTTTCTATGTATTTTTGTTTTTCCTGTGTCTTAGGACACATCACAGAAGATAATTTGAAGTGATCAGCGAGAGGTGTGCTCACTGCCTTAGCATTCTCCGTACTAGACCTCATAGTTTGAGGACTTGGTGAGTCTTGGCGAGGACTCATGGGACTCGCAAGTCCTAAGGCTCGCCGAGTCAACTCGCCACAGACTCGCAAGCAGAGTCAAGGAGAGTCCAAGCTAGGACTCATCAAGTCCTAGTATGAGATTCGCGCGAGTGCCAGACTTGGACGTGTGTGTCTTGACGTGGGACTCTCAACAACTTTAAGAATTGGGTTTCGTTTTGCACTTTCTTGTCCAAATAGGTCTGCTGCAACTCAAATTTGTCCATTTTCAATCATCCATTCTTTTTTTTTCGAGGGCATAGCCCCAAAGGCCCCACTTCCAACCCATGGGAAAATGCAAGTGCATTTCCCCGCACCCCTTCTATCATTGGGTTTTTCTCATATCTAACACCTTGTGCAACTTATCATTGCTGTCCCTCAAACCCATTAGGGTCTCCATGTTAGTTTTGTGTCTCAGACCAGCGATCAAACTTTAATTTCAGATTAACATTAAATAAATGATAAGCAAGCAAACTAAAGAGAGAAACTAAGTGCACAAGAGACAAACTCAATTACCCTGGAAAAACCTCCAAGGAGGAAAAACCCAACACTAAAGACCCACAGGTCAGATTATGTATTCAATTCTGAATTGTAACAATACAATACTTAGCTCAAGTCACGTGTCTCAGATCTAGAGTCTTCAACCTGCACACTTGAATGATTCAGATCTGCCCTCTTATGTTCACCAAGTCTGCTCTTTAATGCATCATCTAACAGTAATAAGGAGCACCGAAATTGCTTTGTCTTCCTTGACTAAGTTCGCCCAGTTCACCTTTTATTTCGCACACCAAGGAGCAGATGGATTTCGCTGATTGCATGAACGAATAGATAAAATGAACTTGGCAAATGATCTTTATTTGTATGTGCATATAAGCTTAAGTCGGCCTTAATTAAATATATATGTTTGGCGCCAAATTGGTTTAGTGTGGCGTGTTCATTATAGGGCTGGCCCTGTTTAGGAGCACGCTACCCTCTTTGGCGTGTAGGGTTCAGCCCTACACGTTATGGCTTGGTGAAAGGGGGGCCCAGCCCTTTAGGGATTCGGATGTTGCCTTAGGCAATCCGAATCCCCTTTTTTGAGCCTAGTTACAAACAATACTCCACTCCCAAAACCTCACTAGTTATTGAGTATGAATTATGAAATTTCAAATACTAAGTGTTTAAAGATCAAATGACATGTGTAATGTTTAAATCATGACAAATTGATAGTCAAAGTAGGCTTTTATATTCTCTAAATGCATTAATTTCTTTTTGTTTTTTGTAAAACTATGGTTTTCTTTTTGTCAAATCCTAGCTGGGTTTTTTGTCGAGTCCTAGACGAGTTTTTTGCCGAGTCCTATTTTGGGCTGCCGAGTCTGCGCTACATCCGAGTCAAACTATGCTAAACCTATTCAATACCTTTTCAATATATTTCCCTTGTGACAATTTTATTGGTTTCTTCCATCTCTAATAATTTTTATTACAAGGATCTGCTTGGCAGCACCCAAACCAAATCCTCTTTACCTTCTTTCTCAAAACCTTTAGATTTCTTCATGTACAACGCTTCTTCCAAGTCACTGTGTAGAAAGGCTGCCTTAACATCAAGTTTCTCCAATTCAAGATCATAAACAACTGCTAAACCCATCACTGCTTTGATAGAGGTCATTTAATAGGTGAAAAAATCTCCGTGAAATCAATGCCCTTTTACTAACTGTATCCTTTGACCACCAATTTGGCTTTGTATTTGTTCTTCCCACCCTCTTCTTCTAAGCTATATACCCATCTATTTTTCAATGCTTTCCTATTAGGTGGAAGAGACACTAAATCCCATGTGTGATTTGCCATCAAAGATCCCATCTCATCTCTCATAGCCTCCATCCACTATTTGTTGTCTTTATCTTCACACGCTTCTTCAACGTAGCAGGTTTAGCTTTATTGCAAAGCAACAAATGTTGAATGAAATCATTATATTTTGTTGAAGTCTTGCACTTCTTAGTGGACCTTCAAATCTAACGAATCAATTCCTGTGGAGTATCCTCCTCATGAGTACCAATGGGATAATCTTGCTCTTCATTACTATGGAAATTTGGGGGATGAACTTATGGTTGTATCTCTGGATGAACTTGCACCTGTGGCTGATTTACAATCTCCTTTTGTTTGAACACATCACTCCCATTTGTGATGTCTTCTAATGGAACATACTCCTTGGATAGTATTGCTCGTTCTTGTAAATTTTCCATTACCATTTCATTGAAGATCACATCTCTACTTCATGTGACTTGCTTGGTAATTGCGTTGCACAGCCTGTAACCATATTTTTCATCTCCATATCCAACAAAGATACACCTTTTAGACTTAACATCTAGCTTTGTTCTTTTTTCTTGTGGGATTTGAATAAAAGCTTCACACCCAAACACTTGTAGATGATCATAAGAAATCTTCTTACCCCACCACTTCTCTTCTAGAACTCCAAAATCTAAATGAGAGGATGGTCCTGTATTAATCAAGGTACACTATTGTATTTACAGCCTCGACCCAAAAATGTTTTCCTAATCCAACATTTGAGAGCATACTACGTGCTTTTTCCAAAATGGTTCTATTTAATCTTTTTGCTTCATTGTTCTCTTGTGGTGTAAGAGGAGAAATCTTGATTCTTTGAATGCAATTTTTGCACAATATTCATCAAATTATTTTGAAAAGTGTAATGTCCTCAATTTTAGCCTTTAGGCTAATAGGCATTATAAGGAGAAATTAATTAAATTAATTTCTTATAAAGTCATTAAAATAAATTATTTATTAAAAAGTGACTTTATATTTAATTAATTTAATTATAACTGACTAAAGTATAAAAATAAAATATTAATTAATAGTCACTTAATTAAAAATAAATATATTGTACCTACCCCCTTCTAGAAGGTGTCTCATGACGAGTTATGGAAAAGGTTAAATAGAAGAGGGTAAGAGAAGGAAGGCAGACTTGGATTTTGAGATTGGAGAATTAAAAGGGTTTTGTAGAACCTAAAGGGTGTCTGCAGACTTAGGAGCCTTGGGAATGTCAACTCTCATTGATCGCATAACTGAGGGGGTGAAAGATCCTTTGAAGGGTTGCTTTGTGAGTGAGGAGCATTCAGCTTTTCACATGGAACTTATGGAGACTTTTCATATCAGTTCATGGTAGTTTGCTTCAGACTTTCAGATTTGTGAGTTGCTTGTATGCATTCCTTGAATGACAATGGACAGAGATTTCTCTTGAGGTCAATAGGCGATTCCTATTGTTATTTGTGGAGGCAAGTCGAAATATATAGTGCTGTCATTATATCAGTTGCAGAACCTTACCCCCATGATGTGGCTCATACCATCTCCTATGGTCATCGATTTTGACATGTGATGATTCTAAAAATCATAAGAGGGAGAGGCGATACCTTTTGGGACAGTTGGAGGACGATTTGGTGTCTACTCAATTTATATCAAGCATCCGACCTTGAGTCAGGTCCGTGGCCATTGTGACTTTCGATTTTCACTGTGAGATGCAAATGATAGCTCGAAACCACCTTGGGAGATAGGTGATGTCCTCTAGGGAAGGATCCAATCAGTTTGGAAGGAGTTCTTGGGCTCATAAATGCAGATTGTAAGTGGTTATCAGACCTGTCCATATCAGATACAGGGGCGGACATTAGTGGGCTCCTTTGGGGCTCATTTAACTTGGCATTTGTTTTCCTAACTCTACATAAGGAAGGTGATATATCTCTACGCCATAGGTGATCAGTTTGGATAACATTTGGACACCAGAACACAGATTTGCACAATGTTCTCAGACTTTGGTAACAGCAACAGCAGGGGTGGCATGTCACTTGGTACTACCTCACACTTCGGAGCCCATTATCCTTGAGGATGTGTTTGCTTCCTTCACGGATTTGTACCATGTTCTTCACATTTCATTTTATTGTTTAAATGGAGAAAGTGTGAATTTCTATCAGTCATTAGTCCTCAGAAAGAACTCAGAGATTTGGTCCTTGCAATTAGTCCATATAATTGATCTTTGACAGCATATTGTAAGAAGGGAAGTGAATTTGGTTTGGATTACATTAATGTGATAGTATTCTTATGTTGTATGCCAACTGTTTGTCTTAATTACAGTCGGTTGTCATCTTACTTCTTCACACCAAAATTCATTGTCATTGAATCAAACATTAAGTATTATTGTAGCATTATCTCCCTAAACCATTGTTATATGATTAGCAAGTCATTCTTATTGAATAAAAGCTTTATAATATCTTGCCAAATCTGAAATCTTATATCAGTCATTAGCAAAGTGTTTGTCATAATTTCTTTCAAAGGGCAAAAGTCTGAAAATCTTCATCAGAATTGGCTAGGGACATTACAAAAAGTACTCACCCTTGTTGTTAGTTTTTAAACACTTAATTTTAATGCCGGTTTGGTTTTCTAAAAGCATCCTAAAAGTTTTAAACATATCAAACACTTTATACTTCTTTTTCATCACATAAACCCAAATCTTCCTAGCTCAATTGTCTAAAAAAGTAACAAAATAATTTGACCCACAAATAAATGCTACCTCTAAGAGGCCAAATACATCCAAATGCAATAATTCCAATATTTGTGACTTTTTCTCATGTTCCTTGGTAGAGAATCTTGTCCTCTTCTAGTTTCCATATATGCAATGCTCGCATAACACCAAATCTATCGATTTCAAATCTAGAAGTTGATTCTTCTTCTGCAAGATCTCAAGACCTTTCTTGCTCATGTGACTGAGCCTTTTATGCCAAAGTTTTGTTCTGCTATCAACAACTGCTGTTGCAACTCCCACTTTTGTTTGACCCTCTAGCACATACAATGTACCAGATTTGCTTCCTCTAGCAATTACCAATGCTCCTTTTATCACCTTCCACATACTTGATTCAAATGTAATATTAAATCCTAGAGCATCCAACTGCCCATTTGAAATCAAATTTCTTTTGAGTTGAGGAACATGTCTAATATCCTTTAGTAACCAACTATTGTTATTTGTAAATTTTAATAAAACATCTCCCTTGTTAATGAAATTGCAAGGCTCATCATCATTGAGGTAAACTTTACCAAAATCACTGGCTTGATAATTTTTGAAATAATCCCTAGATGATGTCGTGTGAAATGATGCTCCTGGGTCATGCATCCAAACATCTATAGTGGCTCTCCTATAGACAAAACACGAGCACCTACATCTTCTTCATAAGCTGTATTTGCCTCATTTTCTTTTGACTGATTTTCAGCCTTTTTAAATGACCCGCAATTTCTCTTCATATGGCCTTCCTTACCACAATACCAACAACTGATATTTTTGCCTCTAGATTTTGATCTTCCTCTGCTGCCGGTTACTAAAGTGTCTCCCGATGAGGTTCCTTGGTTTTTTCTTCCCATGTCCTCACTAAGAAGAATCCCAACAATATCATTGAATTTTAGTACGCTTCCCTTCTTACTAGATACCGAGTTGCTGACAGCCATAACAACTCCTTCCCAGCTATTTGGTAAACAACACAAGAAGAAGATAGCTTTGATTCATCATCCAAACTATTATTGATTGAAATTAACTGATTGATCTAGGCGTTGAACTCATTCAAATGATTTGTGATGTTACCACCTTCATTTTCAAATTGTACAATTTCTTCATAAAAAATATTTTAACTGACGCAGAGGCCATCTCATACATGTTTGATAAATGATCCCATAACCCTTTCACTGTCTTTTGTGTTGAGACTTTAAACAATGTTGGATAGAGAGAATAATTGTGGCCACTGCCTTCCAATCTGGTTTGTCCCAATCATCATCTGACATTCTAGTTGGCTTTTTTATAATTTTCCTTCCAGTGTGATCAAAAGGTCCTTTTGGATTAAAAGAGCTTAAAGCTGCAACTTCCACATCTCAAAATTTTGTCTTGAGAAATTTTTTATTCTCCATTTGTCTGGCTCCATTTCTTCTTGTTTGCATGGTTGTTTCAATTCTCTTCGGCTTTGATACCAATTGTTAAAATATATGACAGATAAATGAATGGCAAAAAACTTGCATCAATATAAAATAGTCACTAAAAAATTATTGCACATAGAAACACAGAAAATACATGGTTCACCAATTTCACTACATCCGTGGAAAAAGCATGGTATTCATCTCTTGTATTGATCACAACAATTATGAAGAAGAATCATACAAATGTTTAAATCCCCCAAAAATACATATAGAACTTGTCAAGGCAGATGAAGAGTCCAAAATAGGGAGATGAAAGATTTGACGATTGGACTTCACCCATCTGAACATGTGCTTGTGTGAACAATGACAAATTTCAAGTCAAATTATATGTTGCTCCATAGAGAGGCGTGCACTTGATGGATGGAGGACATAAACTTCTAAAAGTCAAAATTCAATTTCGATATAGTGGTGCAACCATGCACACCTTGCTAAAGACCAACATAAATTTGTAATTTAAAAAAAAAACTTTATAAATGACTGCATGCCATATTGAAGGTTGGCACGTGTTCACTAAGATTGAAAATGCAGTTGGTAAAGTGAAGCACATGCCATATACTCACACCTTTTGTTATCCACTAAAGCATTGGCTTTTGCTAGTTGTCGAAGAAAAGATCTTAGATTGCTTAGGTGAATAAGCATACTGAATTTTGCATTAGTTGCTTTTGTTTCAAACAGTGTATTCAAATTATCCCATTTTTTTCTTAAAATGATTTTGTTGAATTTTTATATGATATGACTTGGAATTAGAAAGAACAAGACCAATAGTAGTTTTGACTTTATTGTTTCTACTTTGCCATTCTAATAAGGTATTGGCCATCTTTAAGTGGTTTTCTATTTACTATTCTCCACAAGTTCTTGTGCATCAGCTAAATTTTTAGTAAGCGTGAAAGTTAAGGCCAGAATATTATTTAATAGACTTTCCATTTCTGGAAAAAATACCCCAATGAAGTTCAGGAAAATATTGAAAACATTGTTTTAAATTTTTGGAAAATAAAAAACTTGAATCTAGAATAAAAATACTTGGAAAAATTGATGTCGACTATAAAACATGTCCTAGCAGCAATTTTTACCATTTTGCAAAAAAAAAAAAGTGACCTTCAAACATCATGTGACTACATAAACTCTGAAACTTCATGCCCTTATCACGGCTCTCATTTAACTTGCTGAAAATCGCAACTAAATATTTGTAAAAATACAAGACATTCTGCGTGCCCTAATACCGCTTAAAAATAATTGAAAAATGCGAAGCATTTTTGCTGGTGTAACTCGTAATGGTAGTCGCGACCTTATGAAGGACCTCTAAAATGCTTCTGCGGCCCGCGATTTTTTATCGACTTCAGATCCACGACTGGTAAAAATGCTCGCGATTTTTGTCTTTTTATTTTTCTTGCCCGCGATTTCGAATTTTTCCGGCCGTCAAATGAGCTACAAAATTTCAACCCATGATTATTCTTAGCTATGCCTTACAACCTTTTTCTTCACAGCCTTGTCGAAATCTGATCTATTCAATCTGGCTCAAATACCATGTTGCAAAAAACAGATTCTATTAAATATCGGAATAATGATTACAATGAGGTTCATCTCTTTAAATAGAGTCTGGGAGAAGTGAATTTGCCCTAGATACTAAAAGCTAAAAATAATAATAAGAATAAAACACTTAGTCATACAATAACTCGGTTACAAAGATAAGCCTTATAGTTTGACATTATGATCACTTTCCTTGTGATGTCCCCAAACAAGACTCCGTCAAGGATTGTTAATATTGAGAAAGCTCCTTGTATTATCTTTAAGGATTGTTGTAATTGTTTGTCATTAAGGCTTATCATTGATGTCAAATGGCTGTGTAAGATATGATAACATGATGTAGAGCAAGGAGGCAAACCACAAACAATCACAATTCAAGCACCTTTGAATGATTCCTTTACCTTTATGGCTCTGACTTTGTGTCTTTTCACAATTCTTCAATCTTGGCCTTGTAGCCCTCCATAACTGATTTTCTGATCATAATTAACTGCGCGGGTCGAATCTGACCAAAGTAACGACATTTTAGGATACCCATTTGGCTCTTCTACAACATATCTGGAAATGAGTGTGGGTTGCTTTGGAACATATGGCTAGAAAATTGACTGGTAATGCTGCTACAAGGGCTTAAACTCAGAATTTTCATTGTGAAATGCAACGAACTGTCATTCATAACTTTCACATCACACAACATGAGGTCAATCGCTTCAGCCAGATTGTAGATAACATAGGTACAGAATTTTCCTCAAATTTACATAAAGATCTAACAGTGGAAAAAACAGTTATGGCATTTTTCCCAAAATGGGTAACCCTAGGCAGGGTTCCAGGCAGCCTGCACTAAAATGGTCATAACTCCCTTCAAACTCAATGAAAATGAATGAGACAAAGTGCAATAGGAAGAAGATTCAATGCTCCATCAATCCCAACGCATACATGTTCATTTCCAGGTTGTACAAATGTGTACAAGTCTGTAGAGCAGCAAATAAAGTCTGAAAAAAAAAACAGAAACAGAGGAGTTTCATTGATTTTCTTCCACATACATCATTTTCCATTCATCCTCATTCTCAATGTACACAAATGTTTTTTAAAGCCTTCCTAAGCCTATCCAACCGCCTACAACTATCCATCTACCCATTGACCCTTCATCTTCCTAACTTTGCACTTTTGTTTGCATTTTACATTATGACAACTTTTTGATAGTTTGTGCAACTTGACTAAAGACTTACATAAATGACCCTTACACATAATAAATGGCCCTTATAGGCCTTATTACATCGAATTGGATCCCCTATTACGTCTCGAAAGGTCTAGTATGACCTCATTACAAGGCCTCAATGGCTCAAAATATCAAAACTCATTAATTGACCATTTTTTGACAAGCATGGCTAGGTGCCCCTGCACCATAATACAAAGACTAAAGCTAAAGAGACATAAATGTATTATTCAGGACTTGTACATTGATGTCAGGAGAAATTACCAAGGCAACATTTATGGATAAAGGCAGATATAGATTGTTTCTATACTCAGCCATATCAAGAAAAAGACTAAACATGTGACAAAGGATAAACATTTGGAATACATTTATTATGAACAATGATAAGAAATAATACTGTTTAAAATCAGCACCTAATATCAAGTACGAAAATTACATGAAGACAAATTTGTAAGGCTGCGATTACACAAGACAGCGATGAGGAGATGACATTGATCAGAAAAAGATACAAGCAATCTTATCATGATGCCAAGCATAAGACTTGATTAACTCATATATTAGCAACAACGATTTCATGAAGACAATATTAATATCAAACAAGGTAGCGCCTCAGCCAGAAATTCTATTTGAACACCAAGAATATGAAACCCTTTGTTCATACCACTGTGAATATAAAATGACCACCTGATATTAGAATTAATTCTGCTAATGGATGATACATTCAAAGAAGATATATTTGGCGGTGATGTCTATGATGTCCCCATCATAGTGTAAAAAAATCACACTTCATAAGTAAGTGTTCTGGAGTGACAGTCCTGTAACACCAAGTAATTAGAGGTAGAAAAAGAAGAAAGATTTGGAAACCGAGAAGTCTTATAAATAAGACGGTTTCCTCCTTACAAGTTTCTTATACACATCACAAGTAGAAGAACATAATAAGTTCCAAGAATAATGATAGGATGTCAACATCAAATACATCAATGGATACAAGTACTCAATCAAGGAATTCTGCAAGGAAAGACAATTAGAGAAGGTCGGTAATCAAGTACTAAACAAATAATGAGTATAATGATCGGATTGCTTGATCAGTTCAAAGGAACCCGATATATTTGTCTTTTATGCAGATGGGGTATGATTATAAGTATATCGACTAAGGCATCTTGACAAGCCTCGATTAGTGATGAAGACCCTTCTTAATTAAAGAATAGCAATTTTGAATTAAGACGATGCTAATCACGTGATTAGTCAGCAATGATTAAGAAAGCAAAGAATCGTTAAGATGATGGTTGTGTCATAACAAATTGAGCATTACCGAGTATCTTATGAAAAGACACGTATTATAGGGGAGCTATTACAAGATCT